>NC_140996.1:234081417-234186417 GCF_052327205.1 Somniosus microcephalus
CACACATATGCATACAACACACGGACTGCAGCGGTTTAAGAAGGCGGCTCACCACCACCTTCTCGGGGGCAATTAGGGGTGGGCAATAAATGCCGGCCTTGCCAGCGACGCCCACATCCTTTGAATGAATAACAAAAAACATACATACATGCATATACATACACACATGTATAATCACAGAATGATACAGCACTGAAAGAGGCCATTCGGCCCATCGTGCCTGTGCCGGCTCTTTGAACGAGCTCTCCAGTTAGTCCCACTCCCCCCTGCTCTTTCCCCACAGCCCTGTGAATTTCTCCTTTTCAAGTATTTATCCAATTCCCTTTGAAAGTTATTGAATCTGCTCCCACCGCCCTTTCAGGCAGCGCGTTCCAGATCACAACAACTCGCTGCGTAAAAACATTCTCCTCATCTCCCCTCTGGTCCTTTTGTCAATGACCTTCAATCTGTGTCCTCTGGTTACCGACCCCCATTTATACACACACACATAAACACATGTACATGCGCATACATGAAAAACAAACACACGTTCGCACGCACACGGCTATGCATGTACACACATGCACCGGCGACAGGAATCCCCTTCCCTCACTCCCTGCTCTAGAGCAGGGGTTCTGAGGCCAACTGTTGTGGTCCCACCACCACCCGGCTGGGAACAGCCTGCTAATGAATGTATCGAGCTCTGGTATTTGTCGTCGGTTCCGGTTTAACGGAGGCTTCTCGTTTCCTGCTCCAGTTTCAACGGCACTCTGCAGTTCCTGTTCTGGACCATGTTTGGAATGGAGGAGCCCACATCAGTGGACCTCTCGGAGTTTGTGGTGGCTGAGTCTGTGGGACGCATCCTGTACGGGATTTTCACCATCATCATGGTCATAGTACTCCTCAACATGTTGGTCGCTATGATCACCAACTCTTTCCAGAAGATTGAGGTGAGTTTAAGCCAGTGTCTGGGGCTGCGAGCTTTACTCTGTATCTAACCCGTGCTGAACCTGCCCTGGGAGTGTTTGATGGGACAGTGTAGAGGGAGCTTTACTCTGTATCTAACCCGTGCTGAACCTGCCCTGGGAGTGTTTGATGGGACAGTGTAGAGAAACATAGAAGATAGGAGCAGGAGTAGGCCATTCGGCCCCTCGAGCCTGCTCCGCCATTCAATGCGATCATGGCTGATCATCCAAATTCAGTACCCGGTCCCCACTTTCTCCCCATACCCCTTGATCCCCTTAGCCTTAAGAAATATATCCAACTCCTTCTTGAATATATTTAATGAATTGGCCTCTACTGCCTTGTGTGGTAGAGAATTCCACAGGTTCACCACTCTCTGAGTGAAGAAATTCCTCCTAATTTCTGTCCTAAATGGCTTACCCCTTATCCTTAGACTGTGACCCCTGGTTCTGGACTCCCCGGCCATCGGGAACATCCTTCCTGCATCCAGTCTGTCCAGTCCTGTCAGAATTTTATAAGTTTCAATGAGATCCCCTCTCATTCTTCTAAACTCCAGTGAGTATAAGCCCAATCGACCCAATCTCTCCTCATACGTCATTCCTGCCATCCCAGGTATCAGCCTGGTGAATCTCCGCTGAACTCCTTCCATGGCAAGAACATTCTTCCTCAGATAAGGCGACCAAAACTGCACACAATACTCAAGATGTAGTCTCACCAAGGCCCTGTACAACTGCAGCAAGACATCCTTGTTCCTGTACTCAAACCCTCTCGCTATGAAGGCCAACATATCATTTGCCTTCTTAACCGCCTGCTGCACCTGCATGCTTACCTTCAGCGACTGGTGCACAAGGGCACCCAGGTCTCGTTGCACTTCCCCTTCTCCCAATCTATTGCCATTCAGATAATAATCTGCCTTCCTGTTTTTGCCACCAAAGTGGATAACCTCACATTTATCCACGTTATATTGCATCTGCCATGCTTCTGCCCAATCACCCAACCTGTCCAAATCATCCTGGAGTTTCTCGGCATCCTCCTCACAGCACACACGCCCACCCAGCTTTGTGTCGTCTGCAAATTTGGAGATATTACATCTAGTTCCCTTGTCTAGATCATTCATATATATTGTGAAGAGCTGGGGTCCTAGGACCGATCCTTGCGGTACCCCACTAGTCACTGCCTGCCACTCGGAAAAAGACCCGTTTATTCCAACTCTTTGCTTTCTGTCTGCCAACCAGTTTTCTATCCAAGTCAATACCTTGCCCCCAATCCCATGTGCCTTAACTTTACACGCTAATCTCTTATGCGGGACCTTATCAAAAGCCTTCTGAAAGTCCAAATATATCACATCCACTGGTTCTCCCTTATCTATTTCACCAGTTACATCCTCAAAAAATTCCAGTAGATTAGTCAAGCACGATTTACCTTTTGTAAATCCATGTTGACTTTGTCTGATCCTGTCATTGTTTTACAAGTGCTCTGCTATTACATCTTTTATAATGGACTCTAGCATTTTCCCCACTACCGATGTCAGGCTTACCAGTCTGTAATTCCCCGTTTTCTCTCTACCACCTTTTTTGAATAGTGGGGTAATATTAGCTACCCTCCAATCCATGGGTACTGTTCCAGATTCCATCGAATGTTGGAAGATGATTAGCAATGCATCTACTATTTCTAGGGCCACTTCCTTAAGTACCCTAGGATGTAGATTATCAGGCCCTGGGGATTTATCGGCCTTCAGTCCCATCAATTTCCTTAACACCATTTCCTTACAAATACTGATTTCTTTCAGTTCCTCCCCTTCATCAGACCCTATGTTCCCCGACATCTCTGGGAGGTTATTTGTGTCCTCCTTTGTGAAGACAGAACCAAAATATGTATTTAATTGGTCTGCCATTTCTTTGTTCCCCATTATAAATTCCCCTGATTCTGACTGCAAGGGACCTACGCTTGACTTCACCAATCTTTTTCTCTTCACATATCTATAAATCTTTTACAGTCAGTTTGTATGTTCCCTGAAAGCTTACTCTCATATTCTATTTTCCCTTTCTTAATTAATCCCTTTGTCCTCCTTTGTTGAATCCTAAACTGCTCCCAATCCTCAGGTTTACTGCTTTTTCTGGCCAATTTATATGTCCTCTCCTTGGATCTTATGCTATCCCTAATTTCCCTTGTTAGCCACGGTTGAGTCACCTTTTTTGTTTTATTTTTATGCCAAACTGGGATGAACAAATTCTGTAGTTCATCCATGTGGTTTTTGAATGTTTGCCATTGCCTATCCACCGTCAACCCTTTGAGTGACATTCCCCAATCAATCCTACCCAACTCGCGCCTCAGACCATCATAGTTTCCTTTATTTAAATTGAGGACCCTTGTCTCTGAGTCAACTACTTCATTCTCCATCTTAATGAAGAATTCGATCATATTATGATCGCTCTGACCCAAGGGACCTCGTACAACAAGATTGCTAATTAATCCTTTCTCATTACATAATACCCAGTCTAAGATGGCCTGATCTCTGGTTGGTTCCTCGACATATTGGCCAGGAAACCATCCCGTGTACACTCCAGGAATTCCTGCTCCACAGTATTGTTACTAATTTGGTTAGCCCAATCTATATGTAGATTAAAGTCACCCATGATGACTGCTGTGCCCTTATTGCATGCTTCTCTAATTTCCCTTTTAATGCCATCCCCAACCTCCACATTACTGTTCGGAGGTCGATATACCACTCCCACTAACGTTTTCTGCCCTTTGGTATTTCTCAGTTCTACCCATACAGATTCCACATCATCAGAGCTAATATCCTTCCTTACAATTGTGTTAATCCCTTCTTTAACCAGCAATGCCGCCACACCTCCCTTTCCTTTTTGCCTATCTTTCCTGAATATTGAATACCCCTGGATGTTGAGTTCCCAGCCTTGGCCACCTTATTCCGAATGCTCCTCGCATTAAGACAAGTCTTCAGGCTTGTTTTTTTAACACTCTTAGACCTATTAGAATTATTATTTACTGTGGCCATGTTTGATTTAAATCGTTGATTTCTCTGACTGCCACTTTTGTTTTTCTCCTTCCTATCTTTTGCTTTTATCCTTGTTTCCCTTTCCTCTGTCCCCATGTTCAGGTTCCCAACCCCCTGCCATTTTAGTTTAAACCCTCCCCCAGAGCACTAGCAAACACTCCGCTTACGACATCGGTCCCGGCCCTGCCCAGGAGCAAACCTTCCGGTTGGAACTGGTCTCACCTCCCCCAGAACCGGTTCCAATGTCCCAGGAATTTGAATCCCTCCCCCTTGCACCATTCTTTACTCTGTATCTAACCCCTACAGTACCTGCCCTGGGAGTGTTTGATGGGAAAGTGTAGAGGGAGCTTTACTCTGTATCTAACCCGTGCTGTACCTGCCCTGGGAGTGTTTGATGGGACAGTGTAGAGGGAGCTTTACTCTGTATCTAACCTGTGCTGTACCTGCCCTGGGAGTGTTTGATGGGAAAGTGTAGAGGGAGCTTTACTCTGTATCTAACCCGTGCTGTACCTGCCCTGGGAGTGTTTGATGGGACAGTGTAGAGGGAGCTTTACCCTGTATCAAACCGGTGCTGTACCTGCCCTGGGAGTGCTTGATGGGACAGTGTAGAGGGAGCTTTACTCTGTAGCTAACCCGTGCTGTACATGCCCTGTGAGTCATTGACGGGACAGGGTAGAGGGAGCTTTACTCTATCTAACCCGTGCTGTACCTGCCCTGGGAGTGTTTGATGGGTCAGTGTAGAGGGAGCTTTACTCTGTATCTAACCCATGCTGTCACTGCCCTGGGAGTGTTTAATGGGACAGTGTAGAGGGAGCTTTACTCTGTATCTAACCCGTGTTGTACCTGCCCTGGGAGTGTTTGATGGGCCAGTGTAGAGGGAGCTTTACTCTGCATCTAACCCGTGCTGTACCTGCCCTGGGAGTGTTTGATGGGTCAGTGTAGAGGGAGCTTTACTCTGTATCTAACCCATGCTGTCACTGCCCTGGGAGTGTTTGATGGGACAGTGTAGAGGGAGCTTTACTCTGTATCTAACCCGTGTTGTACCTGCCCTGGGAGTGTTTGATGGGCCAGTGTAGAGGGAGCTTTACTCTGTATCTAACCCGTGCTGTACCTGCGCTGGGAGTGTTTGATGGGACAGTGTAGAGGGAGCTTTACTCTGCATCTAACCCGTGCTGTACCTGCCCTGGGAGTGTTTGATGGGACAGTGTAGCAGGAGCTTTACTCTGTATCTAACCTATGCTGTACCTGCCCTGGGAGTGTTTGATGGGACAGTGTAGCGGGAGCTTTACTCTGTATCTAACCCGTGATGTACCTGCTCTGGGAGTGTTTGATGGGTCAGTGTAGACAGAGCTTTACTCTGTATCTAACCCGTGCTGTACCTGCCCTGGGAGTGGTTGATGGGACAGTGTAGAGGGAGCTTTACTCTGTATCTAACCCGTGCAGTACCTGCCCTGGGAGTGTTTGATGGGACAGTGTAGAGGGAGCTTTACTCTGTATCTAACCCGTGCAGTACCTGCCCTGGGAGTGTTTGATGGGGACAGTGCAGATGGAGCTTTATCTGTATCTAACCCCTGCAGTACCTGCCCTGGGAGTGTTTGATGGGACAGTGTAGAGGGAGCCTCATGCTGTATCTAACCCGTGCTGTACCTGCCCTGGGAGTGTTTGATGGGACAGTGTAGAGGGAGCTTTTCCCTGTATCTAACCCGTGCAGTACCTGCCCTGGCAGTCTTTGATGGGAAAGTGTAGAGGGAGCTTTACTCTGTATCTAACCAATGCTGTACCCGCCCTGGGAGTGTTTGATGGGACAGTGTAGAGGGAGCATTATCCTGTATCAAACCCATGCTGTACCTGCCCTGGGAGGATTTAATGGGCCAGTGTAGAGGGAGCTTTACTCTGTAGCTAACACGTGCTGTACCTGCCGTGTGAGTCATTGATGGGACAGTGTAGAGGGAGCTTTACACTGTATCTAACCTGTGCTGTACCTGCCCTGGGAGTGATTGATGGGACAGTGTAGAGGGAGCTTTACTCTGTAGCTAACCCATGCTGTACCTGCGCTGGGAGTGTTTGATGGGACAGTGTAGAGGGAGCTTTACTCTGTATCTAACCCGTGTTGTACCTGCCCTGGGAGGATTTAATGGGCCAGTGTAGAGGGAGCTTTACTCGATATCTAACCCGTGCTGTACCTGCCCTGGGAGTGTTTGATGGGACAGTGTAGCAGGAGCTTTACTCTGTATCTAATCTATGCTGCACCTGCCCTGGGAGTGTTTGATGGGACAGTGTAGCGGAAGCTTTACTCTGTATCTAACCCGTGATGTACCTGCTTTGGGAGTGTTTGATGGGTCAGCGTAGACAGAGCTTTACTCTGTATCTAACCCGTGCTGTACCTGCCCTGGGAGTGGTGGATGGGACAGTGTACAGGGAGCTTTACTCTGTATCTAACCCGTGCTGTACCTGCCCTGGGAGTGCTTGATGGGACAGTGTCGAAGGAGCTTTACTTTGTAGCTAACCCGTGCTGTACCTGCCCTGTGAGTCATTGACGGGACAGTGTAGAGGGAGCTTTACTCTGTATCTAACCCGTGCTGTACCTGCCCTGGGAGTGTTTGATGGGTCAGTGTAGAGGGAGCTTTACTCTGTATCTAACCCATGCTGTCACTGCCCTGGGAGTGTTTGATGGGACAGTGTAGAGGGAACATTGCTCTGTATCTAACCCGTGTTGTACCTGCCCTGGGAGTGTTTGATGGGCCAGTGTAGAGGGAACTTTACTCTGTATCTAACCCGTGCTGTACCTGCCCTGGGAGTGTTTGATGGGACAGTGTAGACAGGGCTTTACTCTGTATCTAACCCGTGCTGTACCTGCCCTGGGAGTGGTTGATGGGACAGTGTAGAGGGAGCTTTAATCTGTATCTAACCCGTGCAGTACCTGCCCTGGGAGTGTTTGATGGGACAGCGTAGAGGGAGCTTTACTCTGTATCTAATCTATGCTGCACCTGCCCTGGGAGTGTTTGATGGGACAGTGTAGCGGAAGCTTTACTCTGTATTTAACCCGTGATGTACCTGCTCTGGGAGTGTTTGATGGGTCAGTGCAGACAGAGCTTTACTCTGTATCTAACCCGTGCTGTACCTGCCCTGGGAGTGGTTGATGGGACAGTGTACAGGGAGCTTTACTCTGTATCTAACCCGTGCTGTACCTGCCCTGGGAGTGCTTGATGGGACAGTGTGGAGGGAGCTTTACTCTGTATCTAACCCATGCTGTCACTGCCCTGGGAGTGTTTGATGGGACAGTGTAGAGGGAGCTTTACTCTGTATCTAACCCGTGTTGTACCTGCCCTGGGAGGGTTTAATGGGCCAGTGTAGAGGGAGTTTTGCTTTGTATCTAACCCGTGCTGTACCTGCCCTGGGAGTGTTTGATGGGACAGTGTAGAGGGAGCTTTACTCTGTATCTAACCCGTGCTGTACCTGCCCTGGGAGTGTTTGATGGGACAGTGTAGCAGGAGCTTTACTCTGTATCTAATCTATGCTGCACCTGCCCTGGGAGTGTTTGATGGGGCAGTGTAGCGGAAGCTTTACTCTGTATTTAACCCGTGATGTACCTGCTCTGGGAGTGTTTGATGGGTCAGTGTAGACAGAGCTTTACTCTGTATCTAACCCGTGCTGTACCTGCCCTGGGAGTGGTTGATGGGACAGTGTACAGGGAGCTTTACTCTGTATCTAACCCGTGCTGTACCTGCCCTGGGAGTGCTTGATGGGACAGTGTGGAGGGAGCTTTACTCTGTATCTAACCCATGCTGTACCTGCCCTGGGAGTGTTTGATGGGACAGTGTAGACGGATCTTTACTCTGTATCTAACCCGTGTTGTACCTGCCCTGGGAGTGTTTGATGGGCCAATGTAGAGGGAGCTTTACTCTGTATCTAACCCGTGCTGTACCTGCGCTGGGAGTGTTTGATGGGACAGTGTAGAGGGAGCTTTACTCTGCATCTAACCCGTGCTGTACCTGCCCTGGGAGTGTTTGATGGGAGAGTGTAGCAGGAGCTTTACTCTGTATCTAACCTATGCTGTACCTGCCCTGGGAGTGTTTGATGGGACAGTGTAGCGGGAGCTTTACTCTGTATCTAACCCGTGATGTACCTGCTCTGGGAGTGTTTGATTGGTCAGTGTAGACAGAGCTTTACTCTGTACCTAACCCGTGCTTGACCTGCCCTGGGAGTGGTTGATGGAACAGTGTAGAGGGAGCTTTACTCTGTATCTAACCCGTGCAGTACCTGCCCTGGGAGTGTTTGATGGGACAGTGTAGAGGGAGCTTTACTCTGTATCTAACCCGTGCTGTACCTGCCTTGGGAGTGTTTGACGGGACAGTGTAGAGGGAGCTTTTCCCTGTATCTAACCCGTGCAGTACCTGCCCTGGCAGTGTTTCATGGGAAAGTGAAGCGGGAGCTTTACTCTGTATCTAACCCATGCTGTAGCTGCCCTAGGAGTGTTTGATGGGACAGTGTAGATTGAGCTTTACTCTGTATCTAACCTGTGCTGTACCTGCCCTGGGAGTGTTTGATGGGGACAGTGCAGATGGAGCTTTATCTGTATCTAACCCCTGCAATACCTGCCCTGGGAGTGTTTGATGGGACAGTGTGGAGGGAGATTTATGCTGTATCTAACCCGTGCTGTACCTGCCCTGGGAGTGTTTGATGGGACAGTGTAGAGGGAGCTTTTCCCTGTATCTAACCCGTGCAGTACCTGCCCTGGCAGTGTTTGATGGGAAAGTGTAGAGGGAGCTTTACTCTGTATCTAACCCATGCTGTAGCTGCCCTGGGAGTGTTTGATGGGACAGTGTAGAGGGAGCATTACCCTGTATCAAACCCATGCTGTACCTGCCCTGGGAGTGTTTGATGGGACAGTGTAGAGGGAGCTTTACTCTGTATCTAACCTGTGCTGTACCTGCCCCGGGAGTGTTTGATGGGACAGTGTAGAGGGAGCTTTACTCTGTATCTAACCCGTGCTGTACCTGCCCTGGGAGTGTTTGATGGGACAGTGCAGCGGAAGCTTTACTCCGTATCTAACCCGTGATGTACCTGCTCTGGGAGTTTTTGATGGGTCAAGTGTAGACAGAGCTTTACTCTGTATCTAACCCGTGCTGTATCTGCCCTGGGAGTGGTTGATGGGGCAGCGTAGAGGGAGCTTTACTCTGTATCTAACCCGTGCTGTACCTGCCCTGGGAGTGTTTGATGGGACAGTGTAGAGGGAGCTTTACTCTGCATCTAACCCGTGGTGTACCTGCCCTGGGAGTGTTTGATGGGTCAGTGTAGAGGGAGCTTTACTCTCCTATCTGACCCATTCTGTCACAGCCCTGGGAGTGTTTGATGGGACAGTGTAGAGGGATCTTTACTCTGTATCTAACCCATGTTGTACCTGCCCTGGGAGTGTTTGATGGGCCAGTGTAGAGGGAGATTTACTCTGCATCTAACCCGTGCTGTACCTGCCCTGGGAGTGTTTGATGGGACAGTGTAGCAGGAGCTTTACTCTGTATCTAACCCGTGCTGTACCTGCCCTGGGAGTGTTTGATGGGACAGTGTAGCGGGAGCTTTACTCTGTATCTAACCCGTGCTGTACCTGCCCTGGGAGTGGTTGATGGGACAGTGTAGAGGGAGATTTACTCTGTATCTAACCCGTGCAGTACCTGCCCTGGGAGTGTTTGATGGGACAGTGTAGAGGGAGCTTTAATCTGTATCTAACCCGTGCTGTACCTGCCCTGGGAGTGTTTGATGGGACAGTGTAGAGGGAGCTTTTCCCTGTATCTAACACGTGCAGTCCCTGCCCTGGCAGTGTTTGATGGGAAGGTGTAGAGGGAGCTTGACTATGTATCTAACCCATGCTGTAGCTGCCCTGGGAGTGTTTGATGGGACAGTGGAGAGGGAGCTTTACACTGTATCAAACCCATGCTGTACCTGCCCTGGGAGTGCTTGATGGGACAGCGTAGAGGGAGCTTTACTCTGTAGCTAACACGTGCTGTACCTGCCCTGTGAGTCATTGACGGGACAGTGTAGAGGGAGCTTTACTCTGCATCTAACCCGTGCTGTACCTGCCCTGGGAGTGTTTGATGGGGACAGTGCAGATGGAGCTTTATCTGTATCTAAACTCTGCAGTACCTGCCCTGGGAGTGATTGATGGGATAGTGTAGAGGGAGCTTTATGCTGTATCTAACTCGTGCTGTACCTGCCCTGGGAGTGTTTGACGGGACAGTGTAGAGGGAGCTTTACTCTGCATCCAATCCGTGCGGTACATGCTCTGGGAGTGTTTGATGGGACAGTGTAGAGGGAGCATTACTCTGTATCTAACCTATGCTGTACCTGCCCTGGGAGTGTTTGATACGACAGTGCAGAGGGAGCTTTACTCTGTATCTAACCCCGTGCTGTACCTGCTCTGGGCGTGTTTGATGGGTCAGTGCAGAGGGAGCTTTATTCTGTATCTAACCCGTGCTGTACCTGCCCTGGGAGTGTTTGATGGGACAGTGTAGAGGGAGCTTTACACTGTATGTAACCCGTGCTGTACCTGCCCTGGGAGTGTTTGATGGGACATGTAGAGGCAGCTTTACTCTGTATCTAACCCGTGCTGTATCTGCCCTGGGAGTGTTTGATGGGACAGTGTAGTGGGAGATTTACTCTGTATCTAACCCGTGCAGTACCTGCCCTGGGAGTGTTTGATGCGACAGTGTAGAGGGCGCATTACTCTGTATCAAAGCTATGCTGTACCTGCCCTGGGAGTGTTTGATGGGCAGTGTAGAGGGAGCATTACTCTGTATCTAACCTATGCTGTACCTGCCCTGGGAGTGTTTGATACGACAGTGGAGAGGGAGCTTTACTCTGTATCTAATGCGTGCTGTCCCTGCTCTGGGAGTGTTTGATGGGTCAGTGTAGAGGGAGCTTTATTCTGTATCTAACCCATCTGTACCTGCCCTGGGAGTGTTTGATGGGACAGTGTAGAGGGAGCTTTACACTGTATGTAACCCGTGCTGTACCTGCCCTGGGAGTGTTTGATGGGACAGTGCAGAGGGAGCTTTACTCTGTATCTAACCTGTGCTTTACCTGCCCTGGGAGTGTTTAATGGGACAGTGTAGAGGGAGCTTTACTCTGTAGCTAACACGTGCTGTACCTGCCCTGGGAGTGTTTGATGGGACAGTGTAGAGGGAGCTTTACTCTGTATCTAACCCATGCTGTCACTGCCCTGGGAGTGTTTGATGGGACAGTTTAGAGGGAGCTTTACTCTGTATCTAACCCGTGTTGTACCTGCCCTGGGAGGGCTTAATGGGCCAGTGTAGAGGGAGCTTTATTCTGTATCTAACCCGTGCTGTACCTGCCCTGGGAGTGTTTGATGGGACAGTGTAGAGGGAGCTTTACTCTGTATCTAACCCGTGCTGTACCTGCCCTGGGAGTGTTTGATGGGACAGTGTAGCGGAAGCTTTACTCTGTATCTAACCCGTGATGTACCTGCTCTGGGAGTGTTTGATGGGTCAGTGTAGACAGAGCTTTACTCTGTATCTAACCCGTGCTGTACCTGCCCTGGGAGTGGTTGATGGGACAGTGTAGAGGGAGCTTTACTCTGTATCTAACCCGTGCTGTCCATGCCCTGGGAGTGCTTGACGGGACAGTGTAGAGGGAGCTTTACTCTGTTTCTAACCCGTGCTGTACCTGCCCTGGGAGTGTTTGATGGGACAGTGTAGAGGGAGCTTTACTCTGTATTTAACCCATGCTGTCACTGCCCTGGGAGTGTTTGATGGGACAGTGTAGAGGGATATTTACTCTGTTTCTAAACCGTGTTGTACCTGCCCTGGGAGTGTTTGATGGGCCAGTGTAGAGGGAGCTTTACTCTGTATCTAACCCGTGCTGTACCTGCGCTGGGAGTGTTTGATGGGACAGTGTAGAGGGAGCTTTACTCTGCATCTAACCCGTGCTGTACCTGCCCTGGGAGTGTTTGATGGGACAGTGTAGCAGGAGCCTTACTCTGTATCTAACCTATGCTGTACCTGCCCTGGGAGTGTTTGATGGGACAGTGTAGCGGGAGCTTTACTCTGTATCTAACCCGTGATGTACCTGCTCTGGGAGTGTTTGATTGGTCAGTGTAGACAGAGCTTTACTCTGTATCTAACCCGTGCTGTACCTGCCCTGGGAGTGGTTGATGGGACAGTGTAGAGGGAGCTTTACTCTGCATCTAACCCGTGCGGTACCTGCTCTGGGAGTGTTGATGGGACAGTGTAGAGGGAGCATTACTCTGTATCTAACCCGTGCTGTACCTGCCCTGGGAGTGTTTGATGGGTCAGTGTAGAGGGAGGTTTATTCTGTATCTAACCTGTGCTTTACCTGCCCTGGGAGTGTTTAATGGGACAGTGTAGAGGGAGCTTTACTCTGTATCTAACCCGTGCTGTATCTGCCCTGGGAGTGTTTGATGGGACAGTGTAGTGGGAGATTTACTCTGTATCTAACCCGTGCAGTACCTGCCCTGGGAGTGTTTGATGGGACAGTGTAGAGGGAGCTTTACTCTGTATCTAACCCGTGCTGTACCTGCCCTGGGAGTGTTTGATGGGACAGTGTAGCGGGAGCTTTACTCTGTATCTAACCCGTGCTGTACCAGCCCTGGGAGTGGTTGATGGGACAGTGTGGAGGGAGATTTACTCTGTATCTAACCCGTGCAGTACCTGCCCTGGGAGTGTTTGATGGGACACTGTAGAGGGAGCTTTAATCTGTATCTAACCCGTGCTGTACCAGCCCTGGGAGTGTTTGATGGGACAGTGCAGAGGGAGCTTTTCCCTGTATCTAACACGTGCAGTACCTGCCCTGGCAGTGTTTGATGGGAAGGTGTAGAGGGAGCTTTACTCTGTATCTAACCCATGCTGTAGCTGCCCTGGGAGTGTTTGATGGGACAGTGTAGAGGGAGCTTTACCCTGTATCAAACCCATGCTGTACCTGCCCTGGGAGTGCTTGATGGGACAGTGTAGAGGGAGCTTTACTCTGTAGCTAACACGTGCTGTACCTGCCCTGTGAGTCATTGACGGGACAGTGTAGAGGGAGCTTTACTCTGCATCTAACCCGTGCTGTACCTGCCCTGGGAGTGTTTGATGGGGACAGTGCAGATGGAGCTTTATCTGTATCTAACCTCTGCAGTACCTGCCCTGGGAGTGATTGATGGGATAGTGTCGAGGGAGCTTTATGCTGTATCTAACTCGTGCTGTACCTGCCCTGGGAGTGTTTGACGGGACAGTGTAGAGGGAGCTTTACTCTGTATCGAACCAATGCTGTACCCGCCCTGGGAGTGTTTGATACGACAGTGCAGAGGGAGATTTACTCTGTATCTAACCCGTGCTGTACCTGCTTTGGGAGTGTTTGATGAGTGCAGTGTAGAGGGAGCTTTACTCTGTGTCTAACCAGTGCTGTACCTGCCCTGGGAGTGGTTGATGGGACAGTGTAGAGGGAGCTTTACTTTGTGTCTATCCCGTGCAGTACCTGCCCTGTGAGTGTTTGATGGGACAGTGTAGAGGGAGCTTTACTCTGTATCAACCCGTGCTGTACCTGCCCTGGGAGTGTTTGATGGGACAGTGTAGAGGGAGCATTACTCTGTATCTAACCTATGCTGTACCTGCCCTGGGAGTGTTTGATACGACAGTGCAGAGGGAGCTTTACTCTGTATCTAACCCGTGCTGCACCTGCTCTGGGCATGTTTGATGGGTCAGTGCAGAGGGAGCTTTATTCTGTATCTAACCCGTGCTGTACCTGCCCTGGGAGTGTTTGATGGGACAGTGTAGAGGGAGCTTTACACTGTATGTAACCCGTGCTGTACCTGCCCTGGGAGTGTTTGATGGGACAGTGTAGAGGGAGCTTTACTCTGTATCTAACCTGTGCTTTACCTGCCCTGGGAGTGTTTGAAGCGACAGTGTAGAGGGAGCATTACTCTGTATCAAAGCTATGCTGTACCTGCCCTGGGAGTGTTTGATGGGACAGTGTAGAGGGAGCATTACTCTGTATCTAACCTATGCTGTACCTGCCCGGGGAGTGTTTGATACGACAGTGCAGAGGGAGCTTTACTCTGTATCTAACCCGTGCTGTCCCTGCTCTGGGAGTGTTTGATGGGTCAGTGTAGAGGGAGCTTTATTCTGTATCTAACCCATCTGTACCTGCCCTGGGAGTGTTTGATGGGACAGTGTAGAGGGAGCTTTACACTGTATGTAACCCGTGCTGTACCTGCCCTGGGAGTGTTTGATGCGCCAGTGCAGAGCGAGCTTTACTCTGTATCTAACCTGTGCTTTACCTGCCCTGGGAGTGTTTAATGGGACAGTGTAGAGGGAGCTTTACTCTGTATCTAACCTGTGCTGTATCTGCCCCGGGAGTGTTTGATGGGACAGTGCAGAGGGAGCTTTACTCTGTAGCTAACATGTGCTGTACCTGCCCTGGGAGTGTTTGATGGGACAGTGTAGAGGGAGCTTTACTCTGTATCTAACCCATGCTGTCACTGCCCTGGGAGTGTTTGATGGGACAGTTTAGAGGGAGCTTTACTCTGTATCTAACCCGTGTTGTACCTGCCCTGGGAGGGCTTAATGGGCCAGTGTAGAGGGAGCTTCACTCTGTATCTAACCCGTGCTGTACCTGCCCTGGGAGTGTTTGATGGGACAGTGTAGCGGAAGCTTTACTTTGTATCTAACCCGTGATGTACCTGCTCTGGGAGTGTTTGATGGGTCAGTGTAGACAGAGCTTTACTCTGTATCTAACCCGTGCTGTACCTGCCCTGGGAGTGGTTGATGGGACAGTGTAGAGGGAGCTTTACTCTGTATCTAACCCGTGCTGTACCTGCCCTGGGAGTGTTTGATGGGACAGTGTAGAGGGAGCTTTACTCTGTATTTAACCCATGCTGTCACTGCCCTGGGAGTGTTTGATGGGACAGTGTAGAGGGATATTTACTCTGTTTCTAACCCGTGTTGTACCTGCCCTGGGAGTGTTTGATGGGCCAGTGTAGAGGGAGCTTTACTTTGTATCTAACCCGTGCTGTACCTGCGCTGGGAGTGTTTGATGGGACAGTGTAGAGGGAGCTTTACTCTGCATCTAACCCGTGCTGTACCTGCCCTGGGAGTGTTTGATGGGACAGTGTAGCAGGAGCCTTACTCTGTATCTAACCTATGCTGTACCTGCCCTGGGAGTGTTTGATGGGACAGTGTAGCGGGAGCTTTACTCTGTATCTAACCCGTGATGTACCTGCTCTGGGAGTGTTTGATTGGTCAGTGTAGACAGAGCTTTACTCTGTATCTAACCCGTGCTGTACCTGCCCTGGGAGTGGTTGATGGGACAGTGTAGAGGGAGCTTTACTCTGCATCTAACCCGTGCGGTACCTGCTCTGGGAGTGTTGATGGGACAGTGTAGAGGGAGCATTACTCTGCATCTAACCTATGCTGTACATGCCCTGGGAGTGTTTGATACGACAGTGCAGAGGGAGCTTTACTGTGTATCTAACCCGTGCTGTACCTGCTCTGGGAGTGTTTGATGGGTCAGTGTAGAGGAAGCTTTATTGTGTATCTAACCTGTGCTTTACCTGCCCTGGGAGTGTTTAATGGGACAGTGTAGAGGGAGCTTTACTCTGTATCTAACCCGTGCTGTATCTGCCCTGGGAGTGTTTGATGGGACAGTGTAGTGGGAGATTTACTCTGTATCTAACCCGTGCAGTACCTGCCCTGGGAGTGTTTGATGGGACAGTGTAGAGGGAGCATTACTCTGTATCAAAGCTATGCTGTACCTGCCCTGGGAGTGTTTGATAGGACAGTGCAGAGGGAGCTTCACTCTATATCTAACCCGTGCTGTACCTGCCCTGGGAGTGTTTGATACGACAGTGCAGAGGGAGCTTTACTCTGTATCCAACCCGTGATGTACCTGCTCTGGGAGTGTTTGATGGGTCAGTGTAGACAGAGCTTTACTCTGTATCTAACCCGTGCTGTACCTGCCCTGGGAGTGGTTGATGGGACAGTGTAGAGGGAGCTTTACTCTGTATCTAACCCGTGCAGTACCTGCCCTGGGAGTGTTTGATGGGACAGTGTAGAGGGAGCTTTACTCTGTATCTAACCCGTGCTGTACCTGCCCTGGGAGTTTTTGATGGGGACATTGCAGATGGAGCTTTACTCTGTATCTAACCCGTGCAGTACCTGCCCTGGGAGTGTTTGATGGGACAGTGTAGAGGGAGATTTATGCTGTATCTAACCCGTGCTGTACCTGCCCTGGGAGTGTTTGATGGGACAGTGTAGAGGGAGCTTTTCCCTGTATCTAACCCATGCTGTAGCTGCCCTGGGAGTGTTTGATGGGACAGTGTAGAGGGAGCATTACCCTGTATCAAACCCATGCTGTACCTGCCCTGGGAGTGTTTGATGGGAGAGTGTAGAGGGAGCTTTACTCTGTATCTAACCTGTGCTGTACCTGCCCCGGGAGTGTTTGATGGGACAGTGTAGAGGGAGCTTTACTCTGCAGCTGACACGTGCTGTACCTGCCCTGGGAGTGTTTGATGGGACAGTGTAGAGGGAGCTTTACTCTGTATCTAACCCATGCTGTCACTGCCCTGGGAGTGTTTGATGGGACAGTGTAGAGGGAGCTTTACTCTGTATCTAACCCGTGTTGTATCTGCCCTGGGAGTGTTTGATGGGACAGTGTAGAGGGAGCTTTACTCTGTATCTAACCCGTGCTGTACCTGCCCTGGGAGTGGTTGATGGGACAGCGTAGAGGGAGCTTTACTCTGTACCTAACCCGTGCTGCACATGCCCTGGGAGTGCTTGATGGGACAGTGTAGAGGGAGCTTTACTCTGTATCTAACCCATGCTGTCACTGCCCTGGGAGTGTTTGATGGGACAGTGTAGAGGGATCTTTACTCTGTATCTAACCCGTGTTGTACCTGCCCTGGGAGTGTTAGATGGGCCAGTGTAGAGGGAGCTTTACTCTGTATCTAACCCGTGCTGTACCTGCGCTGGGAGTGTTTGATGGGACAGTGTAGAGGCAGATTTACTCTGCATCTAACCCGTGCTGTACCTGCCCTGGGAGTGTTTGATGGGACAGTGTAGCAGGAGCTTTACTCTGTATCTAACCCGTGCTGTACCTGCCCTGGGAGTGTTTGATGGGACAGTGTAGCGGGAGCTTTACTCTGTATCTAACCCGTGCTGTACCTGCCCTGGGAGTGGTTGATGGGACAGTGTGGAGGGAGATTTACTCTGTATCTAACCCGTGCAGTACCTGCCCTGGGAGTGTTTGATGGGACAGTGTAGAGGGAGCTTTAATCTCTATCTAACCCGTGCTGTACCTGCCCTGGGAGTGTTTGATGGGACAGTGTAGAGGGAGCTTTTCCCTGTATCTAACACGTGCAGTACCTGCCCTGGCAGTGTTTGATGGGGACAGTGTAGAGGGAGCTTTACTCTGTATCTAACCCGTGCTGTGCCTGCCCTGGGAGTGCTTGATGGGACAGTGTAGAGGGAGCTTTACTCTGTATCTAACCAATGCTGTACCCGCCCTGGGAGTGTTTGATACGACAGTGCAGAGGGAGCTTTACTCTGTATCTAACCCGTGCTGTACCTGCTCTGGGAGTGTTTGATGAGTTCAGTGTAGAGGGAGCTTTACTCTGTGTCTAACCAGTGCTGTACCTGCCCTGGGAGTGGTTGATGGGACAGTGTAGAGGGAGCTTTACTTTGTGTCTATCCCGTGCAGTACCTGCCCTGTGAGTGTTTGATGGGACAGTGTAGAGGGAGCTTTACTCTGTATCAACCCGTGCTGTACCTGCCCTGGGAGTGTTTGATGGGACAGTGTAGAGGGAGCTTTACTCTGTATCTAACCCGTGCTGTACCTGCCCTGGGAGTGTTGATGGGACAGTGTAGAGGGAGCATTACTCTGTATCTAACCTATGCTGTACCTGCCCTGGGAGTGTTTGATACGACAGTGCAGAGGGAGCTTTACTCTGTATCTAACCCGTGCTGTACCTGCTCTGGGCGTGTTTGATGGGTCAGTGTAGAGGGAGCTTTATTCTGTATCTAACCCGTGCTGTACCTGCCCTGGGAGTGTTTGATGGGACAGTGTAGAGGGAGCTTTACACTGTATGTAACCCGTGCTGTACCTGCCCTGGGAGTGTTTGATGTGACAGTGTAGAGGGAGCTTTACTCTGTATCTAACCCGTGCTGTACCTGCCCTGGGAGTGTTTGATAGGACAGTGTAGAGGGAGCCCGCTAGACCCCATAATAACTGAAAAAGAGCTATTTGAAAAACTCAAGGACCTGCGACCAGGAAAAGCTTGCGGTGCAGATGGCATCCTAAGCGAGATGATTAAACACACGGACGAGAAAATGAAATTGGCTATCCTAAAACTCTTCAACTTGGTTCTGAGTGTCGGTTACTTCCCTGATATCTGGAACAAAGGACTCATAACGCCCATATACAAAAGTGGAGACAATGTTGACCCAAATAACTATCGAGGCATCTGTGTAAACAGTAACCTGGGGAAGGTATTCTGTAGTATCATAAACAAAAGACTTATAAACTTCCTTGAGGAGCACAATGTCTTGAGTAAAAGACAAATTGGATTCCTACCAAACTATAGAACATCAGATCATATCTTCACCCTACAGACCCTAATTGACAAACATGTTCATCAAAACAAAAGCAAAATTTTTGCCTGCTTTATAGATTTCCAGATGGCTTTCGATTCCATCTGGCATGACGGTCTATTCTTGAAACTTATTGAAAGTGGTGTAGGGGGAAAAACATATGATGTAATTAAATCAATGTATACAAACAATAAATGTGCAGTTAAAATTGGAGACAAACAAACAAAATACTTCCCACAGGGGTGTGGTGTGACGCAGGGCTCGCCCATCTCACCGACACTCTTTAATATTTACATAAATGAATTGGCAAAACTACTTGAACAATCTACAGCACCCGGCCTCACCCTATATGAATCCAAGGTTAAATTCCTCCTCTATGCAGATGACCTGGTTCTGCTGTCACCAACTAAGGAGGGTCTACAGCAGAACCTGGATCTGCTAGAGTCGTTCTGTCAGACCTGGGCCCTGACAATAAACCCCCAAAAACCAAAGTCCTTGTGTTCCAGCAAAGATCCAGACATCAGGGACCCAGAATAAATTTCACACTAGGAACAACTAAAATTGAGCAAAACACTAACTGCACATACTTGGGCTTAAAAATCAGTCTATGGGAAATTTTCATCTGGCTGTGAATGAACTGAAAGAGAAAGCAAGAAGGGCTTTCTATGCCGTTAAAAAATCAATCCAAATAGAAATCCCAATTAGCATTTGGCTCAAAATTTTTAAATCAGTAATTGAACCAATTGCACTCTATGGCAGTGAGGTGTGGGGACTGCTAACACAACAAGAATTTGCAAAATGGGACAAACACCCAATTGAGATCCTACATGCAGAATTCTGTAAAAGTATCCTCCGAACTCAAAGGAAAACCGTAAACAATGCATGCAGGGCAGAACTAGACCAATATCCATTAATAATTACTATCCAAAAAAGAGCCACCAAATTTTGGAAACACCTAAAAATGAGCAACCCCCACTGCTATCATTACGAAGCCCTGAAATGCCAAGAAAGGATCATAAAGAAGAATACCCTCAATCAACTAGTCCTGGGACTCAGTGAAGTAACTACTAACACTACTAACAATAACCGGTCCCAGGACAGTGACATCGTAGCACAGAGAATTCAACCCAACACAATTGTCACTAAGCAAAAGGAAAAATATCTGTCATATTGGGCAGGAACAACAAAAACCCAAAACAATCTCAATTGCTACTTGGCCCTAAACAGACAATACAACATGGCTGAATACCTGACCATGGTAAAGGATAGCAAACTGAGAAAAACCTTGACAATGTACAGACTTAGTGAACATAGCCTGGCCATCGAAAAAGGCAGACACAGGCAGACCCGGCTGCCAAGAGAGGACAGGATATGCTCTCACTGCAGTCAGGGAGTGGTGGAGACAGAGATGCACTTCCTCACAGCTTGTGGAAAATATCAGGGCATAAGGGAGAATTTCTACCCAAAGTTCACAAAAATATGCCCTGAATTCAGAAATTTGAATGATGACCAAAAACTCCCATACCTACTAGGGGAAGAGAGAAATTGCGTAACCCTAGCAGCACACTATGTTACAGCTTGCCATAAACAGAGGGACAACCATTAAATCTAAGAAAAGAGTATATACAAATTATATGAATGTATATTTATACACTCAGGGATATATCTGTTTATACACTGTATGGATAGATCTGCGTTTACGTGTTCAACCATAAATGTTTTTCGATGCTTTGGCAACATAAGATGTACCTTGTCATGCCAATAAAGCGATTTGAATTTGAATTTGAATTTCGGAGCTTTACTCTGTATCTAACTCATGCTGTACCTGCCCTGGGAGTGTTTGATGGGACAGTGTAGAGGGAGCTTTACTCTGTATCTAACCCCGTGCTGTACCTGCCCTGGGAGTGTTTGATGGGACAGTGTAGAGGGAGCTTTACTCTGTATCTAACCCATGCTGTACCTGTCCTGGGAGTGTTTGATGGGACAGTGTAGAGGGAGCTTTACTCTGTATCTAACCCATGCTGTACCTGCCCTGGGAGTGTTTGATGGGACAGTGTAGAGGGAGCTTTACTCTGTATCTAACCCCGTGCTGTACCTGCCCTGGGAGTGTTTGATGGGACAGTGTAGAGGGAGCTTTACTCTGTATCTAACCCGTGCTGTACCTGCCCTGGGGGTGTTTAATGGGACAGTGTAGAGGGAGCTTTACTCTGTATCTAACCCGTGCTGTACCTGCCCTGGGGGTGTTTAATGAGACAGTGTAGAGGGAGCTTTACTCTGTATCTAACCCGTGCTGTAGCTGCCCTGGGGGTGTATGATGGGACAGTGTAGAGGGAGCTTTACTCTGTATCTAACCCGTGCTGTACCTGCCCTGGGAGTGTTTGATGGGACAGTGTAGAGGGAGCTTTACTCTGTATCTAACCCGTGCTGTACCTGCCCTGGGAGTGTTTGATGGGACAGTGTAGAGGGAGCTTTACTCTGTATCTAACCCATGCTGTACCTGCCCTGGGAGTGTTTGATGGGACAGTGTAGAGGGAGCTTTACTCTGTATCTAACCTGTGCTGTACCTGCCCTGGGAGTGTTTGATGGGACAGTGTAGAGGGAGCTTTACTCTGCATCTAACCCGTGCTGTACCTGCCCTGGGAGTGTTTGATGGGACAGTGTAGAGGGAGCTTTACTCTGTATCTAACCCGTGCTGTACCTGCCCTGGGAGTGTTTGATGGGACAGTGTAGAGGGAGCTTTACTCTGTATCAACCCGTGCTGTACCTGCCCTGGGAGTGTTTGATGGGACAGTGTAGAGGGAGCTTTACTCTGTATCTAACCCGTGCTGTACCTGCCCTGGGAGTGTTGATGGGACAGTGTAGAGGGAGCATTACTCTGTATCTAACCTATGCTGTACCTGCCCTGGGAGTGTTTGATACGACAGTGCAGAGGGAGCTTTACTCTGTATCTAACCCGTGCTGTACCTGCTCTGGGCGTGTTTGATGGGTCAGTGTAGAGGGAGCTTTATTCTGTATCTAACCCGTGCTGTACCTGCCCTGGGAGTGTTTGATGGGACAGTGTAGAGGGAGCTTTACACTGTATGTAACCCGTGCTGTACCTGCCCTGGGAGTGTTTGATGGGACAGTGTAGAGGGAGCTTTACTCTGTATCTAACCCATGCTGTCACTGCCCTGGGAGTGTTTGATGGGACAGTTTAGAGGGAGCTTTACTGTGTATCTAACCCGTGTTGTATCTGCCCTGGGAGGGTTTAATGGGCCACTGTAGAGGGAGCTTTACTCTGTATCTAACCCGTGCTGTACCTGCCCTGGGAGTGTTTGATGGGACAGTGTAGAGGGAGCTTTACTCTGTATCTAACCCGTGCTGTACCTGCCCTGGGAGTGTTTGATGGGACAGTGTAGCGGAAGCTTTACTCTGTATCTAACCCGTGATGTACCTGCTCTGAGAGTGTTTGATGGGTCAGTGTAGACAGAGCTTTCCTCTGTATCTAACCCGTGCTGTACCTGCCCTGGGAGTGGTTGATGGGACAGTGTAGAGGGAGCTTTACTCTGTATCTAACCCGTGCTGTACATGCCCTGGGAGTGCTTGATGGGACAGTGCAGAGGGAGATTTACTCTGTATCTAACGCGTGCTGTACCTGCCCTGGGAGTGGTTGACGGGACAGTGTAGAGGGAGCTTTACTCTGTATCTAACCTGTGCAGTACCTGCCCTGGGAGTGTTTGATGGGGCAGTTTAGAGGGAGCTTTACTCTGTATCTAACCCGTGCTGTACCTGCCCTGGGAGTGTTTGATTGGACAGTGTAGAGGGAGCTTTACTCTGTATCTAACCCGTGTGTACCTGCCCTGGGAGTGTTTGATGGGACAGTGTAGAGGGAGCTTTACTCTGTGTCTAACCCCAGCTGTACCTGCCCTGGGAGTGTTTGATGGGACAGTGTAGAGGAAGCTTTACTCTATATCTGACCCGTGCTGTACCTGCCCTGGGAGTATTGATGGGACAGTGTAGCGGGAGCTTTACTCTGTATCTAACCGGTGTTTTACCTGCCCTGGGAGTGTTTGATGGGGACAGTGTAGAGGGAGCTTTACTCTGTATCTAACCCGTGCTGTACCTGCCCTGGGAGTGTTTGATGGGACAGTGTAGAGGGAGCTTTACTCTGTATCTAACCCGTGCTGTACCTGCCCTGGGAGTGTTTGATGGGACAGTGGAGAGGGAGCTTTACTCTGTATCTAACCCGTGCTGTACCTGCCCTGGGGGTGTATGATGGGACAGTGTAGAGGGAGCTTTACTCTGTATCTAACCCGTGCTGTACCTGCCCTGGGAGTGTTTGATGGGACAGTGTAGAGAGAGATTTACTCTGTATCTAACCCGTGCTGTACCTGCCCTGGGAGTGTTTCATGGGACAGTGTAGAGGGAGCTTTACTCTGTATCTAACCCGTGCTGTACCTGCCCTGGGAGTGTTTGATGGGACAGTGTAGAGGGAGCTTTACTCTGTATCTAACCCGTGCTGTACCTGCCCTGGGAGTGTTTGATGGGACAGTGTAGAGGGAGCTTTACTCTGTATCTAACCCGTGCTGTACCTGCCCTGGGAGTGTTTGATGGGACAGTGTAGAGGGAGCTTTACTCTGTATCTAACCCGTGCTGTACCTGCCCTGGGGGTGTATGATGGGACAGTGTAGAGGGAGCTTTACTCTGTATCTAACCCGTGCTGTACCTGCCCTGGGAGTGTTTGACGGGACAGTGTAGAGGGAGCTTTACTCTGTATCTAACCCGTGCTGTACCTGCCCTGGGAGTGTTTGATGGGACAGTGTAGAGGGAGCTTTACTCTGTATCTAACCCGTGCTGTACCTGCCCTGGGAGTGTTTGATGGGACAGTGTAGAGGGAGCTTTACTCTGTATCTAACCCATGCTGTACCTGCCCTGGGGGTGTTTGATGGGACAGTGTAGAGGGAGCTTTACTCTGTATCTAACCAATGCTGTACCCGCCCTGGGAGTGATTGATGGGACAGTGTAGAGGGAGCTTTTCCCTGTATCTAACACGTGCAGTACCTGCCCTGGCAGTGTTTGATGGGGACAGTGCAGATGGATCTTTATCTGTATCTAACCTCTGCAGTACCTGCCCTGGGAGTGATTGATGGGATAGTGTAGAGGGAGCTTTATGCTGTATCTAACTCGTGCTTTACCTGCCCTGGGAGTGTTTGACGGGACAGTGTAGAGGGAGCTTTACTGTGTATCTAACCCGTGCTGTGCCTGCCCTGGGAGTGCTTGATGGGACAGTGTAGAGGGAGCTTTACTCTGTATCTAACCAATGCTGTACCCGCCCTGGGAGTGTTTGAAACGACAGTGCAGAGGGAGCTTTACTCTGTATCTAACCCGTGCTGTACCTGCTCTGGGAGTGTTTGATGAGTTCAGTGTAGAGGGAGCTTTACTCTGTGTCTAACCAGTGCTGTACCTGCCCTGGAAGTGGTTGATGGGACAGTGTAGAGGGAGCTTTACTCTGTATCTAACCTGTGCAGTACCTGCCCTGGGAGTGTTTGATGGGGCAGTTTAGAGGGAGCTTTACTCTGTATCTAACCCGTGCTGTACCTGCCCTGGGAGTGTTTGATTGGACAGTGTAGAGGGAGCTTTACTCTGTATCTAACCCGTGTGTACCTGCCCTGGGAGTGTTTGATGGGACAGTGTAGAGGGAGCTTTACTCTGTGTCTAACCCCAGCTGTACCTGCCCTGGGAGTGTTTGATGGGACAGTGTAGAGGAAGCTTTACTCTATATCTGACCCGTGCTGTACCTGCCCTGGGAGTATTGATGGGACAGTGTAGCGGGAGCTTTACTCTGTATCTAACCTATGGTGTACCTGTCGTGGGAGTGCTTGATACGACAGTGCACAGGGAGCTTTACTCCGTATCTGTCCCGTGATGTACCTGCGCTGGGAGTGTTTGATGGGACAGTGTAGAGGGAGCTTTACTCTGTATCTAACCCGTGCAGGACCTGCCCTGGGAGTGTTTGATGGGACAGTGCAGAGGGAGCTTTACTCTGTATCTATCCCGTGCTGTACCTGCCCTGGGAGTGGTTGATGGGACAGTGTAGAGGGAGCTTTACTCTGTATCTAACCCGTGCAGTACCTGCCCTGGGAGTGTTTGATGGGGCAGTTTCGAGGGAGCTTTACTCTGTATCTAACCGGTGTTTTACCTGCCCTGGGAGTGTTTGATGGGGACAGTGTAGAGGGAGCTTTACTCTGTATCTAACCCGTGCTGTACCTGCCCTGGGAGTGTTTGATGGGACAGTGTAGAGGGAGCTTTACTCTGTATCTAACCCGTGCTGTACCTGCCCTGGGAGTGTTTGATGGGACAGTGGAGAGGGAGCTTTACTCTGTATCTAACCCGTGCTGTACCTGCCCTGGGGGTGTATGATGGGACAGTGTAGAGGGAGCTTTACTCTGTATCTAACCCGTGCTGTACCTGCCCTGGGAGTGTTTGATGGGACAGTGTAGAGAGAGATTTACTCTGTATCTAACCCGTGCTGTACCTGCCCTGGGAGTGTTTCATGGGACAGTGTAGAGGGAGCTTTACTCTGTATCTAACCCGTGCTGTACCTGCCCTGGGAGTGTTTGATGGGACAGTGTAGAGGGAGCTTTACTCTGTATCTAACCCGTGCTGTACCTGCCCTGGGAGTGTTTGATGGGACAGTGTAGAGGGAGCTTTACTCTGTATCTAACCCGTGCTGTACCTGCCCTGGGAGTGTTTGATGGGACAGTGTAGAGGGAGCTTTACTCTGTATCTAACCCGTGCTGTACCTGCCCTGGGGGTGTATGATGGGACAGTGTAGAGGGAGCTTTACTCTGTATCTAACCCGTGTGTACCTGCCCTGGGAGTGTTTGATGGGACAGTGTAGAGGGAGATTTACTCTGTGTCTAACCCTAGCTGTACCTGCCCTGGGAGTGTTTGATGGGACAGTGTAGAGGAAGCTTTACTCTATATCTGACCCGTGCTGTACCTGCCCTGGGAGTATTGATGGGACAGTGTAGCGGGAGCTTTACTCTGTATCTAACCTATGGTGTACCTGTCGTGGGAGTGCTTGATACGACAGTGCACAGGGAGCTTTACTCCGTATCTGTCCCGTGATGTACCTGCGCTGGGAGTGTTTGATGGGACAGTGTAGAGGGAGCTTTACTCTGTATCTAACCCGTGCAGGACCTGCCCTGGGAGTGTTTGATGGGACAGTGCAGAGGGAGCTTTACTCTGTATCTATCCCGTGCTGTACCTGCCCTGGGAGTGGTTGATGGGACAGTGTAGAGGGAGCTTTACTCTGTATCTAACCCGTGCAGTACCTGCCCTGGGAGTGTTTGATGGGGCAGTTTCGAGGGAGCTTTACTCTGTATCTAACCGGTGTTTTACCTGCCCTGGGAGTGTTTGATGGGGACAGTGTAGAGGGAGCTTTACTCTGTATCTAACCCGTGCTGTACCTGCCCTGGGAGTGTTTGATGGGACAGTGTAGAGGGAGCTTTACTCTGTATCTAACCCGTGCTGTACCTGCCCTGGGAGTGTTTGATGGGACAGTGGAGAGGGAGCTTTACTCTGTATCTAACCCGTGCTGTACCTGCCCTGGGGGTGTATGATGGGACAGTGTAGAGGGAGCTTTACTCTGTATCTAACCCGTGCTGTACCTGCCCTGGGAGTGTTTGATGGGACAGTGTAGAGAGAGATTTACTCTGTATCTAACCCGTGCTGTACCTGCCCTGGGAGTGTTTCATGGGACAGTGTAGAGGGAGCTTTACTCTGTATCTAACCCGTGCTGTACCTGCCCTGGGAGTGTTTGATGGGACAGTGTAGAGGGAGCTTTACTCTGTATCTAACCCGTGCTGTACCTGCCCTGGGAGTGTTTGATGGGACAGTGTAGAGGGAGCTTTACTCTGTATCTAACCCGTGCTGTACCTGCCCTGGGAGTGTTTGATGGGACAGTGTAGAGGGAGCTTTACTCTGTATCTAACCCGTGCTGTACCTGCCCTGGGGGTGTATGATGGGACAGTGTAGAGGGAGCTTTACTCTGTATCTAACCCGTGCTGTACCTGCCCTGGGAGTGTTTGACGGGACAGTGTAGAGGGAGCTTTACTCTGTATCTAACCCGTGCTGTACCTGCCCTGGGAGTGTTTGATGGGACAGTGTAGAGGGAGCTTTACTCTGTATCTAACCCGTGCTGTACCTGCCCTGGGAGTGTTTGATGGGACAGTGTAGAGGGAGCTTTCCTCTGTATCTAACCCATGCTGTACCTGCCCTGGGGGTGTTTGATGGGACAGTGTAGAGGGAGCTTTACTCTGTATCTAACCAATGCTGTACCCGCCCTGGGAGTGTTTGATGGGACAGTGTAGAGGGAGCTTTTCCCTGTATCTAACACGTGCAGTACCTGCCCTGGCAGTGTTTGATGGGGACAGTGCAGATGGATCTTTATCTGTATCTAACCTCTGCAGTACCTGCCCTGGGAGTGATTGATGGGATAGTGTAGAGGGAGCTTTATGCTGTATCTAACTCGTGCTTTACCTGCCCTGGGAGTGTTTGACGGGACAGTGTAGAGGGAGCTT
Organism: Somniosus microcephalus; assembly: GCF_052327205.1. Lineage (NCBI taxonomy): Eukaryota > Metazoa > Chordata > Chondrichthyes > Squaliformes > Somniosidae > Somniosus > Somniosus microcephalus. The sequence continues at coordinate 234,108,537 of NC_140996.1, forward strand.
TACTGTGTATCTAACCCGTGCTGTGCCTGCCCTGGGAGTGCTTGACGGGACAGTGTAGAGGGAGCTTTACTCTGTATCTAACCAATGCTGTACCCGCCCTGGGAGTGTTTGAAACGACAGTGCAGAGGGAGCTTTACTCTGTATCTAACCCGTGCTGTACCTGCTCTGGGAGTGTTTGATGAGTTCAGTGTAGAGGGAGCTTTACTCTGTGTCTAACCAGTGCTGTACCTGCCCTGGGAGTGTTTGATGGGACAGTGTAGAGGGAGCTTTACTCTGTATCAACCCGTGCTGTACCTGCCCTGGGAGTGTTTGATGGGACAGTGTAGAGGGAGCTTTACTCTGCATCCAATCCGTGCGGTATCTGCTCTGGGAGTGTTGATGGGACAGTGTAGAGGGAGCTTTACTCTGTATCTAACCTGTGCTGTACCTGCCCTGGGAGTGTTTGATGGGACAGTGTAGAGGGAGCTTTACTCTGCATCTAACCCGTGCTGTACCTGCCCTGGGAGTGTTTGATGGGACAGTGTAGAGGGAGCTTTACTCTGTATCTAACCCGTGCTGTACCTGCCCTGGGAGTGTTTGATGGGACAGTGTAGAGGGAGCTTTACTCTGTATCTAACCCATGCTGTACCTGCCCTGGGAGTGTTTGATGGGACAGTGGAGAGGGAGCTTTACTCTGTATCTAACCCGTGCTGTACCTGCCCTGGGGGTGTATGATGGGACAGTGTAGAGGGAGCTTTACTCTGTATCTAACCCGTGCTGTACCTGCCCTGGGAGTGTTTGATGGGACAGTGTAGAGAGAGCTTTACTCTGTATCTAACCCGTGCTGTACCTGCCCTGGGAGTGTTTCATGGGACAGTGTAGAGGGAGCTTTACTCTGTATCTAACCCGTGCTGTACCTGCCCTGGGAGTGTTTGATGGGACAGTGTAGAGGGAGCTTTACTCTGTATCTAACCCGTGCTGTACCTGCCCTGGGAGTGTTTGATGGGACAGTGTAGAGGGAGCTTTACTCTGTATCTAACCCGTGCTGTACCTGCCCTGGGAGTGTTTGATGGGACAGTGTAGAGGGAGCTTTACTCTGTATCTAACCCGTGCTGTACCTGCCCTGGGGGTGTATGATGGGACAGTGTAGAGGGAGCTTTACTCTGTATCTAACCCGTGCTGTACCTGCCCTGGGAGTGTTTGACGGGACAGTGTAGAGGGAGCTTTACTCTGTATCTAACCCGTGCTGTACCTGCCCTGGGAGTGTTTGATGGGACAGTGTAGAGGGAGCTTTACTCTGTATCTAACCCGTGCTGTACCTGCCCTGGGAGTGTTTGATGGGACAGTGTAGAGGGAGCTTTACTCTGTATCTAACCCGTGCTGTACCTGCCCTGGGGGTGTTTGATGGGACAGTGTAGAGGGAGCTTTACTCTGTATCTAACCAATGCTGTACCCGCCCTGGGAGTGTTTGATGGGACAGTGTAGAGGGAGCTTTTCCCTGTATCTAACACGTGCAGTACCTGCCCTGGCAGTGTTTGATGGGGACAGTGCAGATGGATCTTTATCTGTATCTAACCTCTGCAGTACCTGCCCTGGGAGTGATTGATGGGATAGTGTAGAGGGAGCTTTATGCTGTATCTAACTCGTGCTTTACCTGCCCTGGGAGTGTTTGACGGGACAGTGAAGAGGGAGCTTTACTGTGTATCTAACCCGTGCTGTGCCTGCCCTGGGAGTGCTTGATGGGACAGTGTAGAGGGAGCTTTACTCTGTATCTAACCAATGCTGTACCCGCCCTGGGAGTGTTTGATACGACAGTGCAGAGGGAGCTTTACTCTGTATCTAACCCGTGCTGTACCTGCTCTGGGAGTGTTTGATGAGTTCAGTGTAGAGGGAGCTTTACTCTGTGTCTAACCAGTGCTGTACCTGCCCTGGGAGTGTTTGATGGGACAGTGTAGAGGGAGCTTTACTCTGTATCAACCCGTGCTGTACCTGCCCTGGGAGTGTTTGATGGGACAGTGTAGAGGGAGCTTTACTCTGCATCCAATCCGTGCGGTATCTGCTCTGGGAGTGTTGATGGGACAGTGTAGAGGGAGCATTACTCTGTATCTAACCTATGCTGTACCTGCCCTGGGAGTGTTTGATACGACAGTGCAGAGGGAGCTTTACTCTGTATCTAACCCGTGCTGTACCTGCTCTGGGCGTGTTTGATGGGTCAGTGTAGAGGGAGCTTTATTCTGTATCTAACCCGTGCTGTACCTGCCCTGGGAGTGTTTGATGGGACAGTGTAGAGGGAGCTTTACACTGTATGTAACCCGTGCTGTACCTGCCCTGGGAGTGTTTGATGGGACAGTGTAGAGGGAGCTTTACTCTGTATCTAAACTGTGCATTACCTGCCCTGGGAGTGTTTAATGGGACAGTGTAGAGGGAGCTTTACTCTGTATCTAACCCGTGCTGTGTCTGCCCTGGGAGTGTTTGATGGGACAGTGTAGTGGGAGATTTACTCTGTATCTAACCCGTGCAGTACCTGCCCTGGGAGTGTTTGATGCGACAGTGTAGAGGGAGCATTACTCTGTATCAAAGCTATGCTGTACCTGCCCTGGGAGTGTTTGATGGGACAGTGTAGAGGGAGCATTACTCTGTATCTAACCTATGCTGCCCCTGCCCTGGGAGTGTTTGATACGACAGTGCAGAGGGAGCTTTACTCTGTATCTAACCCGTGCTGTACCTGCTCTGGGAGTGTTTGATGGGTCAGTGTAGAGGGAGCTTTATTCTGTATCTAACCCATCTGTACCTGCCCTGGGAGTGTTTGATGGGACAGTGTAGAGGGAGCTTTACACTGTATGTAACCCGTGCTGTACCTGCCCTGGGAGCGTTTGATGGGACAGTGCAGAGGGAGCTTTACTCTGTATCTAACCTGTGCTTTCCCTGCCCTGGGAGTGTTTAATGGGACAGTGCAGAGGGAGCTTTACTCTGTATCTAACCCGTGCTGTACCTGCCCCGGGAGTGTTTGATGGGACAGTGTAGAGGGAGCTTTACTCTGTAGCTAACACGTGCTGTACCTGCCCTGGGAGTGTTTGATGGGACAGTGTAGAGGGAGCTTTACTCTGTATCTAACCCATGCTGTCACTGCCCTGGGAGTGTTTGATGGGACAGTTTAGAGGGAGCTTTACTGTGTATCTAACCCGTGTTGTATCTGCCCTGGGAGGGTTTAATGGGCCACTGTAGAGGGAGCTTTACTCTGTATCTAACCCGTGCTGTACCTGCCCTGGGAGTGTTTGATGGGACAGTGTAGAGGGAGCTTTACTCTGTATCTAACCCGTGCTGTACCTGCCCTGGGAGTGTTTGATGGGACAGTGTAGCGGAAGCTTTACTCTGTATCTAACCCGTGATGTACCTGCTCTGGGAGTGTTTGATGGGTCAGTGTAGACAGAGCTTTCCTCTGTATCTAACCCGTGCTGTACCTGCCCTGGGAGTGGTTGATGGGACAGTGTAGAGGGAGCTTTACTCTGTATCCAACCCGTGCTGTACATGCCCTGGGAGTGCTTGATGGGACAGTGTAGAGGGAGCTTTACTCTGTAGCTAACCCATGCTGTATCTGCCCTGTGAGTCATTGACGGGACAGTGTAGAGGGAGCTTTACTCTGTATCTAACCCGTGCTGTAACTGCCCTGGGAGTGTTTGATGGGACAGTGTAGAGGGAGCTTTACTCTGTATCTAACCCATGCTGTCACTGCCCTGGGAGTGTTTGATGGGACAATGTAGAGGGATCTTTACTCTGTATCTAACCCGTGTTGTACCTGCCCTGGGAGTGTTTGATGGGCCAGTGTAGAGGGAGCTTTACTCTGCATCTAACCCGTGCTGTACCTGCCCTGGGAGTGTTTGATGGGACAGTGTAGCAGGAGCCTTACTCTGTATCTAACCTATGCTGTACCTGCCCTGGGAGTGTTTGATGGGACAGTGTAGCGGGAGCTTTACTCTGTATCTAACCCGTGATGTACCTGCTCTGGGAGTGTTTGATTGGTCAGTGTAGACAGAGCTTTACTCTGTATCTAACCCGTGCTGTACCTGCCCTGGGAGTGGTTGATGGGACAGTGTAGAGGGAGCTTTACTCTGCATCTAACCCGTGCGGTACCTGCTCTGGGAGTGTTGATGGGACAGTGTAGAGGGAGCTTTACTCTGTATCTAACCCGTGCTGTACCTGCTCTGGGAGTGTTTGATGGGTCAGTGTAGAGGGAGCTTTATTCTGTATCTAACCTGTGCTTTACCTGCCCTGGGAGTGTTTAATGGGACAGTGTAGAGGGAGCTTTACTCTGTATCTAACCCGTGCTGTACCTGCCCTGGGAGTGTTTGATGGGTCAGTTTAGAGGGAGCTTTACACTGTATCTAAGCTCTGCAGTACCTGCCCTGGGAGTGTTGATGGGACAGTGTAGCGGGAGCTTTACTCTGTATCTAACCTATGGTGTACCAACCCTGGGAGTGCTTGATACGACAGTGCACAGGGAGCTTTACTCCGTATCTAACCCGTGATGTACCTGCGCTGGGAGTGTTTGATGGGACAGTGTAGAGGGAGCTTTACTCTGTATCTAACCCGTGCAGTACCTACCCTGGGAGTGTTTAATGGGACAGTGTAGAGGGAGCTTTACTCTGTATCTAACCCGTGCAGGACCTGCCCTGGGAGTGTTTGATGGGACAGTGCAGAGGGAGATTTACTCTGTATCTAACGCGTGCTGTACCTGCCCTGGGAGTGGTTGATGGGACAGTGTAGAGGGAGCTTTACTCTGTATCTAACGCGTGCTGTACCTGCCCTGGGAGTGTTTGATGCGACAGTGTAGAGGGAGCATTACTCTGTATCAAAGCTATGCTGTACCTGCCCTGGGAGTGTTTGATGGGACAGTGTAGAGGGAGCATTACTCTGTATCTAACCTATGCTGCCCCTGCCCTGGGAGTGTTTGATACGACAGTGCAGAGGGAGCTTTACTCTGTATCTAACCCGTGCTGTACCTGCTCTGGGAGTGTTTGATGGGTCAGTGTAGAGGGAGCTTTATTCTGTATCTAACCCATCTGTACCTGCCCTGGGAGTGTTTGATGGGACAGTGTAGAGGGAGCTTTACACTGTATGTAACCCGTGCTGTACCTGCCCTGGGAGTGTTTGATGGGACAGTGCAGAGGGAGCTTTACTCTGTATCTAACCTGTGCTTTCCCTGCCCTGGGAGTGTTTAATGGGACAGTGCAGAGGGAGCTTTACTCTGTATCTAACCCGTGCTGTACCTGCCCCGGGAGTGTTTGATGGGACAGTGTAGAGGGAGCTTTACTCTGCAGCTAACACGTGCTGTACCTGCCCTGGGAGTGTTTGATGGGACAGTGTAGAGGGAGCTTTACTCTGTATCTAACCCATGCTGTCACTGCCCTGGGAGTGTTTGATGGGACAGTTTAGAGGGAGCTTTACTGTGTATCTAACCCGTGTTGTATCTGCCCTGGGAGGGTTTAATGGGCCACTGTAGAGGGAGCTTTACTCTGTATCTAACCCGTGCTGTACCTGCCCTGGGAGTGTTTGATGGGACAGTGTAGAGGGAGCTTTACTCTGTATCTAACCCGTGCTGTACCTGCCCTGGGAGTGTTTGATGGGACAGTGTAGCGGAAGCTTTACTCTGTATCTAACCCGTGATGTACCTGCTCTGGGAGTGTTTGATGGGTCAGTGTAGACAGAGCTTTCCTCTGTATCTAACCCGTGCTGTACCTGCCCTGGGAGTGGTTGATGGGACAGTGTAGAGGGAGCTTTACTCTGTATCCAACCCGTGCTGTACATGCCCTGGGAGTGCTTGATGGGACAGTGTAGAGGGAGCTTTACTCTGTAGCTAACCCATGCTGTATCTGCCCTGTGAGTCATTGACGGGACAGTGTAGAGGGAGCTTTACTCTGTATCTAACCCGTGCTGTAACTGCCCTGGGAGTGTTTGATGGGACAGTGTAGAGGGAGCTTTACTCTGTATCTAACCCATGCTGTCACTGCCCTGGGAGTGTTTGATGGGACAATGTAGAGGGATCTTTACTCTGTATCTAACCCGTGTTGTACCTGCCCTGGGAGTGTTTGATGGGCCAGTGTAGAGGGAGCTTTACTCTGCATCTAACCCGTGCTGTACCTGCCCTGGGAGTGTTTGATGGGACAGTGTAGCAGGAGCCTTACTCTGTATCTAACCTATGCTGTACCTGCCCTGGGAGTGTTTGATGGGACAGTGTAGCGGGAGCTTTACTCTGTATCTAACCCGTGATGTACCTGCTCTGGGAGTGTTTGATTGGTCAGTGTAGACAGAGCTTTACTCTGTATCTAACCCGTGCTGTACCTGCCCTGGGAGTGGTTGATGGGACAGTGTAGAGGGAGCTTTACTCTGCATCTAACCCGTGCGGTACCTGCTCTGGGAGTGTTGATGGGACAGTGTAGAGGGAGCTTTACTCTGTATCTAACCCGTGCTGTACCTGCTCTGGGAGTGTTTGATGGGTCAGTGTAGAGGGAGCTTTATTCTGTATCTAACCTGTGCTTTACCTGCCCTGGGAGTGTTTAATGGGACAGTGTAGAGGGAGCTTTACTCTGTATCTAACCCGTGCTGTACCTGCCCTGGGAGTGTTTGATGGGTCAGTTTAGAGGGAGCTTTACACTGTATCTAAGCTCTGCAGTACCTGCCCTGGGAGTGTTGATGGGACAGTGTAGCGGGAGCTTTACTCTGTATCTAACCTATGGTGTACCAACCCTGGGAGTGCTTGATACGACAGTGCACAGGGAGCTTTACTCCGTATCTAACCCGTGATGTACCTGCGCTGGGAGTGTTTGATGGGACAGTGTAGAGGGAGCTTTACTCTGTATCTAACCCGTGCAGTACCTACCCTGGGAGTGTTTAATGGGACAGTGTAGAGGGAGCTTTACTCTGTATCTAACCCGTGCAGGACCTGCCCTGGGAGTGTTTGATGGGACAGTGCAGAGGGAGATTTACTCTGTATCTAACGCGTGCTGTACCTGCCCTGGGAGTGGTTGATGGGACAGTGTAGAGGGAGCTTTACTCTGTATCTAACCTGTGCAGTACCTGCCCTGGGAGTGTTTGATGGGGCAGTTTAGAGGGAGCTTTACTCTGTATCTAACCCGTGCTGTACCTGCCCTGGGAGTGTTTGATTGGACAGTGTAGAGGGAGCTTTACTCTGTATCTAACCCGTGTGTACCTGCCCTGGGAGTGTTTGATGGGACAGTGTAGAGGGAGCTTTACTCTGTGTCTAACCCCAGCTGTACCTGCCTTGGGAGTGTTTGATGGGACAGTGTAGAGGAAGCTTTACTCTATATCTGACCCGTGCTGTACCTGCCCTGGGAGTATTGATGGGACAGTGTAGCGGGAGCTTTACTCTGTATCTAACCTATGGTGTACCTGTCATGGGAGTGCTTGATACGACAGTGCACAGGGAGCTTTACTCCGTATCTGTCCCGTGATGTACCTGCGCTGGGAGTGTTTGATGGGACAGTGTAGAGGGAGCTTTACTCTGTATCTAACCCGTGCAGTACCTGCCCTGGGAGTGTTTGACGGGACAGTGTAGAGGGAGCTTTACTCTGTATCTAACCCGTGCAGGACCTGCCCTGGGAGTGTTTGATGGGACAGTGCAGAGGGAGCTTTACTCTGTATCTATCCCGTGCTGTACCTGCCCTGGGAGTGGTTGATGGGACAGTGTAGAGGGAGCTTTACTCTGTATCTAACCCGTGCAGTACCTGCCCTGGGAGTGTTTGATGGGGCAGTTTCGAGGGAGCTTTACTCTGTATCTAACCGGTGTTTTACCTGCCCTGGGAGTGTTTGATGGGGACAGTGTAGAGGGAGCTTTACTCTGTATCTAACCCGTGCTGTACCTGCCCTGGGAGTGTTTGATGGGACAGTGTAGAGGGAGCTTTACTCTGTATCTAACCCGTGCTGTACCTGCCCTGGGAGTGTTTGATGGGACAGTGTAGCGGGAGCTTTACTCTGTATCTAACCCGTGCTGTACCTGCCCTGGGAGTGTTTGATGGGACAGTGTAGAGGGAGCTTTACTCTGTAAGTAACCCATGCTGTACCTGCCCTGGGAGTGTTTGATGGGCCAGTGTAGAGGGAGCTTTACCCTGTATCAAACCCGTGCTGTTCCTGCCCTGGGAGTGCTTGATGGGACAGTGTAGAGGGAGCTTTACTCTGTATCTAACCCGTGCTGTACCTGCCCTGGGAGTGTTTGTTGGTACAGTGTAGGAGGAGCTTTACTCTGTATCTAACTCATGCTGTACCTGCCCTGGGAGTGTTTGATGGGACAGTGTAGAGGGAGCTTTACTCTGTATCTAACCCGTGCTGTACCTGCCCTGGGAGTGTTTGATAGGACAGTGTAGAGGGAGCCCGCTAGACCCCATAATAACTGAAAAAGAGCTATTTGAAAAACTCAAGGACCTGCGACCAGGAAAAGCTTGCGGTGCAGATGGCATCCTAAGCGAGATGATTAAACACACGGACGAGAAAATGAAATTGGCTATCCTAAAACTCTTCAACTTGGTTCTGAGTGTCGGTTACTTCCCTGATATCTGGAACAAAGGACTCATAACGCCCATATACAAAAGTGGAGACAATGTTGACCCAAATAACTATCGAGGCATCTGTGTAAACAGTAACCTGGGGAAGGTATTCTGTAGTATCATAAACAAAAGACTTATAAACTTCCTTGAGGAGCACAATGTCTTGAGTAAAAGCCAAATTGGATTCCTACCAAACTATAGAACATCAGATCATATCTTCACCCTACAGACCCTAATTGACAAACATGTTCATCAAAACAAAAGCAAAATTTTTGCCTGCTTTATAGATTTCCAGATGGCTTTCGATTCCATCTGGCATGACGGTCTATTCTTGAAACTTATTGAAAGTGGTGTAGGGGGAAAAACATATGATGTAATTAAATCAATGTATACAAACAATAAATGTGCAGTTAAAATTGGAGACAAACAAACAAAATACTTCCCACAGGGGTGTGGTGTGACGCAGGGCTCGCCCATCTCACCGACACTCTTTAATATTTACATAAATGAATTGGCAAAACTACTTGAACAATCTACAGCACCCGGCCTCACCCTATATGAATCCAAGGTTAAATTCCTCCTCTATGCAGATGACCTGGTTCTGCTGTCACCAACTAAGGAGGGTCTACAGCAGAACCTGGATCTGCTAGAGTCATTCTGTCAGACCTGGGCCCTGACAATAAACCCCCAAAAACCAAAGTCCTTGTGTTCCAGCAAAGATCCAGACATCAGGGACCCAGAATAAATTTCACACTAGGAACAACTAAAATTGAGCAAAACACTAACTGCACATACTTGGGCTTAAAAATCAGTCTATGGGAAATTTTCATCTGGCTGTGAATGAACTGAAAGAGAAAGCAAGAAGGGCTTTCTATGCCGTTAAAAAATCAATCCAAATAGAAATCCCAATTAGCATTTGGCTCAAAATTTTTAAATCAGTAATTGAACCAATTGCACTCTATGGCAGTGAGGTGTGGGGACTGCTAACACAACAAGAATTTGCAAAATGGGACAAACACCCAATTGAGATCCTACATGCAGAATTCTGTAAAAGTATCCTCCGAACTCAAAGGAAAACCGTAAACAATGCATGCAGGGCAGAACTAGACCAATATCCATTAATAATTACTATCCAAAAAAGAGCCACCAAATTTTGGAAACACCTAAAAATGAGCAACCCCCACTGCTATCATTACGAAGCCCTGAAATGCCAAGAAAGGATCATAAAGAAGAATACCCTCAATCAACTAGTCCTGGGACTCAGTGAAGTAACTACTAACACTACTAACAATAACCGGTCCCAGGACAGTGACATCGTAGCACAGAGAATTCAACCCAACACAATTGTCACTAAGCAAAAGGAAAAATATCTGTCATATTGGGCAGAAACAACAAAAACCCAAAACAATCTCAATTGCTACTTGGCCCTAAACAGACAATACAACATGGCTGAATACCTGACCATGGTAAAGGATAGCAAACTGAGAAAAACCTTGACAATGTACAGACTTAGTGAACATAGCCTGGCCATCGAAAAAGGCAGACACAGGCAGACCCGGCTGCCAAGAGAGGACAGGATATGCTCTCACTGCAGTCAGGGAGTGGTGGAGACAGAGATGCACTTCCTCACAGCTTGTGGAAAATATCAGGGCATAAGGGAGAATTTCTACCCAAAGTTCACAAAAATATGCCCTGAATTCAGAAATTTGAATGATGACCAAAAACTCCCATACCTACTAGGGGAACAGAGAAATTGTGTAACCCTAGCAGCACACTATGTTACAGCTTGCCATAAACAGAGGGACAACCATTAAATCTAAGAAAAGAGTATATACAAATTATATGAATGTATATTTATACACTCAGGGATATATCTGTTTATACACTGTATGGATAGATCTGCGTTTACGTGTTCAACCATAAATGTTTTTCGATGCTTTGGCAACATAAGATGTACCTTGTCATGCCAATAAAGCGATTTGAATTTGAATTTGAATTTCGGAGCTTTACTCTGTATCTAACTCATGCTGTACCTGCCCTGGGAGTGTTTGATGGGACAGTGTAGAGGGAGCTTTACTCTGTATCTAACTCCGTGCTGTACCTGCCCTGGGAGTGTTTGATGGGACAGTGTAGAGGGAGCTTTACTCTGTATCTAACCCATGCTGTACCTGTCCTGGGAGTGTTTGATGGGACAGTGTAGAGGGAGCTTTACTCTGTATCTAACCCGTGCTGTACCTGCCCTGGGGGTGTTTAATGGGACAGTGTAGAGGGAGCTTTACTCTGTATCTAACCCGTGCTGTACCTGCCCTGGGGGTGTTTAATGGGACAGTGTAGAGGGAGCTTTACTCTGTATCTAACCCGTGCTGTACCTGCCCTGGGGGTGTATGATGGGACAGTGTAGAGGGAGCTTTACTCTGTATCTAACCCGTGCTGTACCTGCCCTGGGGGTGTTTAATGGGACAGTGTAGAGGGAGCTTTACTCTGTATCTAACCCGTGCTGTACCTGCCCTGGGGGTGTATGATGGGACAGTGTAGAGGGAGCTTTACTCTGTATCTAACCCATGCTGTACCTGCCCTGGGAGTGTTTGATGGGACAGTGTAGAGGGAGCTTTACTCTGTATCTAACCCCGTGCTGTACCTGCCCTGGGAGTGTTTAATGGGACAGTGTAGAGGGAGCTTTACTCTGTATCTAACCCGTGCTGTACCTGCCCTGGGTGTGTTTAATGGGACAGTGTAGAGGGAGCTTTACTCTGTATCTAACCCGTGCTGTACCTGCCCTGGGGGTGTATGATGGGACAGTGTAGAGGGAGCTTTACTCTGTATCTAACCCGTGCTGTACCTGCCCTGGGAGTGTTTGATGGGACAGTGTAGAGGGAGCTTTACTCTGTATCTAACCCGTGCTGTACCTGCCCTGGGAGTGTTTGATGGGACAGTGTAGAGGGAGCTTTACTCTGTATCTAACCCATGCTGTACCTGCCCTGGGAGTGTTTGATGGGACAGTGTAGAGGGAGCTTTACTCTGTATCTAACCTGTGCTGTACCTGCCCTGGGAGTGTTTGATGGGACAGTGTAGAGGGAGCTTTACTCTGCATCTAACCCATGCTGTACCTGCCCTGGGAGTGTTTGATGGGACAGTGTAGAGGGAGCTTTACTCTGTATCTAACCCGTGCTGTACCTGCCCTGGGAGTGTTTGATGGGACAGTGTAGAGGGAGCTTTACTCTGTATCTAACCCATGCTGTACCTGCCCTGGGAGTGTTTGATGGGACAGTGTAGAGGGAGCTTTACTCTGTATCTAACCCGTGCTGTACCTGCCCTGGGGGTGTATGATGGGACAGTGTAGAGGGAGCTTTACTCTGTATCTAACCCGTGCTGTACCTGCCCTGGGAGTGTTTGATGGGACAGTGTAGAGAGAGCTTTACTCTGTATCTAACCCGTGCTGTACCTGCCCTGGGAGTGTTTCATGGGACAGTGTAGAGGGAGCTTTACTCTGTATCTAACCCGTGCTGTACCTGCCCTGGGAGTGTTTCATGGGACAGTGTAGAGGGAGCTTTACTCTGTATCTAACCCGTGCTGTACCTGCCCTGGGAGTGTTTGATGGGACAGTGTAGAGGGAGCTTTACTCTGTATCTAACCCGTGCTGTACCTGCCCTGGGAGTGTTTGATGGGACAGTGTAGAGGGAGCTTTACTCTGTATCTAACCCGTGCTGTACCTGCCCTGGGGGTGTATGATGGGACAGTGTAGAGGGAGCTTTACTCTGTATCTAACCCGTGCTGTACCTGCCCTGGGAGTGTTTGACGGGACAGTGTAGAGGGAGCTTTACTCTGTATCTAACCCGTGCTGTACCTGCCCTGGGAGTGTTTGATGGGACAGTGTAGAGGGAGCTTTACTCTGTATCTAACCCGTGCTGTACCTGCCCTGGGAGTGTTTGATGGGACAGTGTAGAGGGAGCTTTACTCTGTATCTAACCCGTGCTGTACCTGCCCTGGGGGTGTTTGATGGGACAGTGTAGAGGGAGCTTTACTCTGTATTTAACCCGTGCTGTAGCTGGTGAGAAGGTGGGTAGGAGGTGTGGGGTATGTTGTCTATCCGGTTCTTCCTGCTCTTGAAAGTGTTTTTGAGTTTGGATATTCTTGGTCACTGATGCAGGATCTACTTAACCTGCCCAACAGCCATTTTACATCCCTATGCTTCTCCCGTTTCCAGGACGATGCGGACGTTGAATGGAAGTTCGCCCGATCAAGACTCTACCTTTGCTATTTCCGGGAGGGCCTCACGCTGCCCGTTCCCTTCAACATCATCCCAACACCCAAATCCTTCTATTATTTTGTCAAGTGAGTGACATTCAGTTTAATATCAGAAGGTGCCTCATGTTCAGGGCAATCTCCGTCTACAGTTACAACAACAACTTGTGTTTATACGGTGACTTTAACACAGTAAAACGTCCCGAGGCGCTTCACAGGAGCGATTATCAAACAAAATTTCAAACTGAGCCATATAAAGTGCTACTAGGGCAGGTGACCAAAAGCTCGGTCAAAGAGGTCGGTTTTAAGAAGCGTCTTAAAGGAGGAGAGAGAGGCGGAGAGGTTTAGGGAGGGAATTCCAGAGCTCGGGGCCCAGGCAGCTGAAGGCACGGCCACCAATGGTGGAGCGATGGAAATCGGGGATGCTCAAGAGGCCGGAATTAGAGGAGCGCAGAGTTCTCGGGGGGTTGTGGGGCTGGAGGATGTTAGAGATAGGGAGGGGCGAGGCCATGGAGGGATTTCAAAATAAGGATGAGAATTTTGAAATCGATGCTTTACTGGACCGGGAGCCGGTGTAGGTCAGCGAGCACAAAGGGTGATGGGCGAACGGGACTTGGTGCGAGTTAGGACACGGGCAGCCGAGTTTTGGATGACCTCAAGTTTACGTAGGGTGGAATGTGGGAGGCCAGCCAGGAGTGCGTTGGAATAGTCAAGTCTAGAGGTAACAAAGGCATGGATAAGGGTTTCAGCAGCGGATGAGCTGAGACAGGGCGGAGACGGGCGACGTTACGGAGGTGGAAATAGTTCTTCGTGATACTGTGGATATGTGGTCGGAAACTCATTTCCGGGTGAAATATAACACCAAGGTTGCGAACAGTGTGGTTCAGCCTCAGACAGATGTTAGGGAGAGGGATGGAGTCAGTGGCTCGGGAACGGAGTTTGTGGCAGGGACCGAAAACAATGGCTTCGGTCTTCCCAATATTTAATTGGAGAAAATTTCTGCTCATCCAGGACTGGATGTCGGACAAGCAGTCTGATAATTTAGAGACCGTGGAGGGGTCGAGAGAAGTGGTAGTGAGGTAGAGCTGGGTATCGTCAGCGTACATGTGGAAACTGACGCTGTGTTTTCAGATGATGTCACCAAGTGGCAGCATTTGGATGAGAATTAGGAGGGGGTCAATTATAGATCCTTGGGGGTCACCAGAGGTAACCAAGCCTGAGCCCCTGTACGCTCACCCCTATCACGGACTCTACCTACCCGTTTAATCTCCTCCCACAGCCCACATACACTCTCCGCTATCATCGACTCTCCCCACCCATTCAATCTCCTCCCACAGCCCCTGTACGCTCACCCCTATCACGGACTCTACCCACCCATTGAATCTCCTCCCACACCCCATGTACACTCTCCCCTATCACGGACTCTACCCACCCATTGAATCTCCTCCCACAGCCCATGTACACTCTCCCCTATCATGGACTCTACCCACCCATTCAATCTCCTCCCACAGCCCATGTACATAATAGTGTAGATTGTAACTGGGCTGTGGGAGGAGATTAAATGGCTGCTGGATAGGTGTTGAACCGTGGCTCTGTACGTCTGTTCTGATCGCTGTTAAGGGTCTCTGAGAATAGGAAGTTCTCCAAATGTCCCGGCAAGCCTTGATTAATCGATCAAAAACAGATTAACTGGTCGTTGTTGTTGGTGGAATCTTGCTGTGTGCAACATTTATGGTTTTTCTCTTCGCACTAGGTGGATTTTACGCAAGTTGTGCTGTGCCAACTTCAACAAGCAGCCTGATTATCCGCCGCTGCCAACATCCATCGTAAGTGACGGAGCAATTCTTTCCTTGGGGGCGACCTCTTTAAATGTTTTGTTTCCATCTTCTCCTCTCCTGAAGACACTGACTCTCACTGGGGTACGGGTTCCACACACACTGACTCTCACTGGGGTACAGTTCCACAGACACTGACTCTCACTGGGGTACGGGTTCCACATACACAGACTCTCACTGGGGTACGGGTTCCACAGACACTGACTCTCACTGGGGTACGGGTCCCACACACACTGACTCTCACTGGGGTACAGTTCCACAGACACTGACTCTCACTGGGGTACGGGTTCCACAGACACTGACTCTCACTGGAGTACGGGTTCCACAGACACTGACTCTCACTGGGGTACGGGTTCCACACACACTGACTCTCACTGGGGTACAGGTTCCACACACACTGACTTTCACTGGGGTACAGGTTCCACACACACTGACTCTCACTGGGGTACGGGTTCTACACACACTGACTCACTCGGGTACGGGTCCCACACAGACTGACTCTCACTGGGGTACAGGTTCCACACACACTGACTCTCACTGGGGTACGGGTTCCACACACAATGACTCTCACTGGGGTACGGGTTCCACACACACTGACTCTCACTGGGGTATGGGTTCCACACGCACTGACTCTCACTGGGAACTCAACATCCAGGGGTATTCAATATTCAGGAAAGATAGGCAAAAAGGAAAGGGAGGTGGGGTAGCATTGCTGGTTAAAGAAGGGATTAACACAATTGTAAGGAAGGATATTAGCTCTGATGATGTGGAATCTGTATGGGTAGAACTGAGAAATACCAAGGGGCAGTAAACGTTAGTGGGAGTGGTAATGCAGAGGTTGGGGATGGCATTAAAAGGGAAATTAGAGAAGCGTGCAATAAGGGCACGGCAGTCATCATGGGTGACTTTAATCTACATATAGATTGGGCCAACCAAATTAGTAACAATACTGTGGAGGAGGAATTCCTGGAGTGTTTACGGGATGGTATCCTGGACCAATATGTCGAGGAACCAACCAGAGATCAGGCCATCTTAGACTGGGTATTATGTAACGAGAAAGGATTAATTAGCAATCTTGTTTACGAGGCCCCTTGGGTCAGAGCGATCATAATATGATCGAATTCTTCATTAAGATGGAGAATGAAGTAGTTGACTCAGAGACTAGGGTCCTGAATTTAAATAAAGGAAACTACGATGGTCTGAGGCGCGAGTTGGGTAGGATTGATTGGGGAATGTCACTCAAAGGGTTGACGGTGGATAGGCAATGGCAAACATTCAAAGACCACATGGATGAACTACAGAATTTGTTCATCCCAGTTTGGCATAAAAATAAAACAAAAAATGTGACTCAACCGTGGCTAACAAGGGAAATTAGGGATAGCATAAGATCCAAGGAGAGGACATATAAATTGGCCAGAAAAAGCAGTAAACCTGAGGATTGGGAGCAGTTTAGGATTCAACAAAGGAGGACAAAGGGATTAATTAAGAAGGGGAAAATTGAATATGAGAGTAAGCTTGCAGGGAACATAAAAACTGACTGTAAAAGCTTTTATAGATATGTGAAGAGAAAAAGATTGGTGAAGTCAAGCGTAGGTCCCTTGCAGTCAGAATCAGGGGAATTTATAATGGGGAACAAAGAAATGGCTGACCAATTAAATACATATTTTGGTTCTGTCTTCACAAAGGAGGACACAAATAACCTCCCAGAGATGACGGGGAACATAGGGTCTGATGAAAGGGAGGAACTGAAAGAAATCAGTATTTGTAGGGAAATGGTGTTGGGGAAATTGATGGGATTGAAGGCCGATAAATCCCCAGGGCCTGATAATCTACATCCTACGGTATTAAGGAAGTGGCCCTAGAAATAGTAGATGCATTGCTGATCATCTTCCAACATTCAATGGAATCTGGAACAGTACCCATGGATTGGAGGGTAGCTAATGTTACCCCACTATTCAAAAAAGGTGGTAGAGAGAAAACGGGGAATTATAGACCGGTAAGCCTGACATCGGTAGTGGGGAAAATGCTAGAGTCCATTATAAAAGATGTAATAGCAGAGCACTTGGAAAACAGTGACAGGATCAGACAAAGTCAACATGGATTTACAAAAGGTAAATCGTGCTTGACTAATCTACTGGAATTTTTTGAGGATGTAACTGGTAAAATAGATAAGGGAGAACCAGTGGATGTGGTGTATTTGGACTTTCAGAAGGTTTTTGATAAGTTCCTGCATAAGAGATTAGCGTGTAAAGTTAAGGCACATGGGATTGGCGGCAAGGTATTGACTTGGATAGAGAACTGGTTGGCAGACAGAAAGCAAAGAGTTGGAATAAACGGGTCTTTTTCCGAGTGGCAGGCAGTGACTAGTGGGGTACTGCAGGGATCGGTCCTTGGACCCCAGCTATTCACCATATATATTAATGATCTAGACAAGGGAACTAGATGTAATACCTCCAAATTTGCAGACGACACAAAGCTGGGTGGGCGTGTGTGCTGTGAGGAGGATGCCGAGAAACTCCAAGATGATTTGGACAGGTTGTGTGATTGGGCAGAAGCATGGCAGATGCAATATAACGTGGATAAATGCGAGGTTATCCACTTTGGTGGCAAAAACAGGAAGGCAGATTATTATCTGATGGCAATAGATTGGGAGAAGGAGAAGTGCAACGAGACCTGGGTGTCCTTGTGCACCAGTCGCTGAAGGTAAGCATGCAGGTGCAGCAGGCAGTTAAGAAGGCAAATGGTATGTTGGCCTTCGTAGCGAGAGGGTTTGAGTACAGGAGCAAGGATGTCTTGCTACAGTTGTACAGGGCCTTGGTGAGACCACATCTTGAGTATTGTGTGCAGTTCTGGTCGCCTTATCTGAGGGAGGATGTTCTTGCCATGGAAGGAGTTCAGCGAAGATTCACCAGGCTGATACCTGGGATGGCAGGAATGACGTATGAGGAGAGATTGGGACGATTGGGCTTGTACTCGCTGGAGTTTAGAAGAATGAGGGGATCTCATTGAAACTTATAAAATTCTGACAGGACTGGACAGACTAGATGCAGGAAGGATGTTCCCGATGGTCAGGGAATCCAGAACCAGGGGTCACAGTCTAAGGATAAGGGGTAAGCCATTTAGGACAGAAATGTGGAGGAATTTCTTCACCCAGAGAGTGGTGAACCTGTGGAATTCTCTATCACAGAAGGCAGTAGAGGCCAATTCATTAAATATATTCAAGAAGGAGTTGGATATACTTCTTAAGGCTAAAGGAATCGAGGGGTATGGGGAGAAAGCAGGGACCGGGTACTGAAATTGGATGATCAGCCATGATCGCATTGAATGGCGGAGCAGGCTCGAGGGGCCGAATGGCCTACTCCTGCTCCTATCTTCTATGTTTCTATGTTTCCACAGACACTGACTCACACTGGGGTATGGGTTACATAGAAACATAGAAATATAGAAACATAGAAGATAGGAGCAGGAGTAGGCCATTCGGCCCCTTGAGCCTGCTCCGCCATTCAATGCGATCGTGGCTGATCATCCAAACTCAGTACCCTGTCCCTGCTTTCTCCCCATATCCCTTGATCTATTTAGCCTTAAGAAATATATCCAACTCCTTCTTGAATATATTTAATGAATTGGCCTCTACTGCCTTCTGTGGTAGAGAATTCCACAGGTTCACCACTCTCTGGGTGAAGAAATTCCTCCTCATCTCTGTCCTAAATGGCTTACCCCTTATCCTTAGACATACCATACAAAGATGGGAGGGAAAGCAGTGAGTGAGGATGACATAAAAAACCTGCAAAAGGACATAGACAGGCTAAGTGAGTGGGCAGAGATTTGGCAGATGCAATATAATGTTGAAAAGTGTGAGGTTATGCACTTTGGCAGAAAAAATCAAAGAGCAAGTTATTATCTAAATGGAGAGAAACTGCAAAGTGCTAGAGTACAAAGGGATCTGGGGGTCCTGGTGCATGAAACACAAAAAGTTAGTATGCAGGTGCAGCAGGTGATCAGGAAGGCCAATGGAATCTTGGCTTTTATTGCAAGGGGGATGGAGTATAAAAACAGGGAAGTCTTGCTGCAGTTATACAGGGTATTGGTGAGGCCACACCTGGAATACTGCGTGCAGTTTTGGTTTCCATATTTAAGAAAAGATATACTTGTTCTCGAGGCGGTTCAGAGAAGGTTCACTCGGTTGATTCCGGAGATGAGGGGGTTGACGTATGAGGAAAGGTTGAGTAGGTTGGGACTTTACTCATTGGAGTTCAGAAGAATGAGAGGCGATCTTATCGAAACATATAAGATTGTGAGGGGGCTTGATCGGGTGGATGTGGGGAGGATGTTTCCACTGATGGGTGAGACTAGAACTAGGGGGCATAATCTAAGAATAAGGGGCTGCCCTTTCAAAACTGAGATGAGGAGAAACTTCTTCACTCAGAGGGTAGTAAATCTATGGAATTTGCTACCCCAGAGAGCTGTGGAAGCTGCGACATTAAATAAATTTAAAATGGAGATAGACAGTTTCCTAGCAGATAAGGGAATTAGGGGTTACGGGGAGAGGGCAGGGAAGTGGACGTGAGTCTAGATTCGGATCAGCCATGATCCTATTGAATGGCAGAGCAGGCCCGAGGGGCCGTGTGGCCTACTCCTGCTCCTACTTCTTATGTTTATGTTAGACTGTGACCCCTGGTTCTGGACTCCCCGACCATCGGGAACATCCTTCCTGCATCTAGTCTGTCTAGTCCTGTTAGAATTTTATAAGTTTCAATGAGATCCCCTCTCATTCTTCTAAACTCCAGCGAGTACAAGCCCAATTGACCCAATCTCTCCTCATACGTCATTCCTGCCATTCTAGGTATCAGCCTGGTGAATCTTCGCTGCACTCCATCCATGGCAAGAACATCCTTCCTCAGATAAGGCGACCAAAACTGCACACAATACTCAAGATGTGGTCTCACCAAGGCCCTGTACAACTGCAGCAAGACATCCTTGTTCCTGTACTCAAACCCTCTCGCTACAAAGGCCTACATACCATTTGCCTTCTTAACCGCCTGCTGCACCTGCATGCTTACCTTCAGCGACTGGTGCACAAGGACACCCAGGTCTTGTTGCACTTCCCCTTCTCCCAATCTATTGCCATTCAGATAATAATCTGTCTTCCTGTTTTTGCCACCAAAGTGGATAACCTCGCATTTATCCACATTATACTCTATCTGCCATGCATCTGCCCAATCGCCCAACCTGTCCAAATCATACTGGAGTTTCTCGGCATCCTCCTCCACAGACACTGACTCTCACTGGGGTACGGGTCCCACACATACTAACTCTCACTGGGGTACATGTTCCACAGGCACTGACTCCCACTGGGGTACGGGTTCCACAGACACTGACTCTTACTGGGGTACGGGTTCCACAGACGCTGACTCTCACTGGGATACTGGTTCCAGAGACACTGACTCTCACTGGGGTATGGGTTCCACACACACTTACTCTCACTGGGATACAGGTTCCAGAGACACTGACTCTCACTGGGGTACGGGTTCCACAGACACTGACTCTTACTGGGGTACGGGTTCCACACACACTGACTCTCACTGGGGTACGGGTTCCACAGACACTGACTCTCACTGGGGTATGGGTTCCACACACACTGACTCTCACTGGGATACAGGTTCCAGAGACACTGACTCTCACTGGGGTACGGGTTCCACACACACTGACTCTCACTGGGCTATAGGTTCCAGAGACACTGACTCTCACTGGGGTACGGGTTCCACACACACTGACTCTCACTGGGCTACAGGTTCCAGAGACACTGACTCTCACTGGGGTACGGGTTCCACACACACTGACTCTCACTGGGCTACAGGTTCCAGAGACACTGACTCTCACTGGGGTACGGGTTCCACACACACTGGCCTAGAAATTCAGTGGGCTGCGCCACCAGTTAGCGCCTTAAGAGGGCGCTAAGTGGGTCGGAAGCCACTGGCCACGCCTTCCGCTAAATTCAGCGGGACGCTAATGGCGGCGCTAGCCGTTAGCGCTGCGCCGCTACCGATGACGTCATCGGTGTGCGCAGCGCCCCGCTAACGCCCCGATCGCGATATTTAGATGCGCCCCCTGCTTTAACGCCGGACGCTATGTGCGACCGGTTCAGGGGGGCCTACCTGCGGCGGTAGAGGCGCTAATTAAAGGAGAGGTGCGGGGCGGCCATTTTTGTTGCTGGCCACCTGCCAGCACCTCTCCGCGCTGCCGTCCCCGGCCTCCTGAGCGCCCCCCCCCCCCGCCCCCCGCGGAGTGCCGACTGCGCTCCAAGAGCCCGGCACTTCTCCTCGGTGCCGGGCTCTTTTGCCGGCACTCGCGATCCTCGATCGCGCTGCACAAGGCCCCTCCCCTTTAAGAAGGGGAGGAAGGCCTGCAGTACCGCAGCGCGCCGTGCCGCAGCGTGTGGCGCTGCGGCACGTTGCGCAGCGATATTCAGCTGCAGCGCCCCAAGAGGGATGCGGGGCGCCTCCAGTAGCGCCGCGCTTCCCTCTGGGGCGCGCCAACTGAATTTCCGGCGGGCGGCCGCGACTGCTTCCGGGGCGCTACTTTTAGCGCCCTGGCGAGGCTGGCGCCCCAAACGGGGCTGTAGTGAATTTCTAGGCCTGTGACTCTAACCTCCTTCAGCCCCACAACTCCCCGAGATCTGGAATTCCCTCCCTAAACCTCTCCGCCTCCACCTCTCTCTCCTCCTTTAAGACGCTACTTAAAACCGACCTCTTTGACCAAGCTTTTGGTCACCTGTCCTAATCTCTCCTTTTGTGGCTCGGTGTCAAATGTTGTTTTAATAATTGCTCCTGTGAAGGGACTTGGGATGTTAAAGGCGCTATACAAAGGCACATTGTTGTTGCTGTTGTCTTCTCAGGCCAACACAGCGTTGAACAGTGATGGCTGCCAAATTGGGACCCGGGAATCCTATCGGCTACAGGTCATAAAAACCCTGGTCCAGAGGTACATAGAGACATCACGGCAGGAGTTTGCAGAGAAACAGAGGAAAGGTGAGTGAGCGACACAGGGATTCCACGGGGTTCACAGAGAGAGACCGGATTTGAACTCACGTCCTCTGTTTTGCTAGTCCACCACCATTCGGCCCATCGTGCCTGTGCCAGCTCTTTGAAAGAGCTCCAATTAGTCCCACTTACCCCCTGCTCTTTCCCCACAGCCCTGCAAATTTTTCCCCTTCAAGTATTTATCCAATTCCCTTTTGAAAGTTACTATTGAATCTGCTTCCACCGTCCTTTCAGATCATAACAACTCGCCGCAACGCTTCCCCAGTGAGTGACTGAAGAATCCCATGTGTGAGACCAGCATTATGATCTGTCCTGGGGCAGAGTACAATGGACGGACTGTTGCCACTTCTCCTCTGAATTTCCCGTCTTTGTTCCTCCTAAAGTCTGCGGGCTTTTAAAGAACATAAGATCATAAGAATTAGGAGCAGGAGTCGGCCATTCGGCCCCTCGAGCCTGCTCCGCCATTCAATGAGATCATGGCTGATCTTCGACCTCAACTCCACTTTCCCGCCCGATCTCCATATCCCTCGATTCCCCTGGAGTACAAAAATCTAGCAACCTCTGTCTTGAATATACTCAATGACTGAGCATCCACAGCCCTCTGAGGCAGAGAATTCCAAAGATTCACCGCCCTCCGAGTGAAGAAATTCCTCCTCATCTCAGCTCAAAAAAACCTCAAGCTTAAACTCAAGCTTGTTGTCATCCAAGCACGACTCCTCAATGAACCTTGTCTTCTCTCGTCTTTACAATCTTGGTCACTGCACATAATGGAGACACATCGTGATTCTCCTCATCCCAACTCCATCCAAACACATTGGGCTGGATTTTCCTTGAGGAGTCGGGTAGGAGGCGGGACTACAACTTTTGGGGTTGTAGTCCCGCCTCCATCGAGTTGTAGCCAATCCACGCGATTTTGACTTGATTGACCTTGTTGAGTCCGCCCAGCGGGCTCAGCAGGCCAATTAAGGGCCACCCGGCAACAGGTGACGTCACAGATTGATATTTCATCTGTCAAGACCTTTTGACAGATGAAATATCAGCATTTCACAGCTGTTTGAAGCTGTCAAACACTGACAATCTGTACTCCAAGTTAATTCCTTCCTCTCAGGATGATTTAGAGATCTCCCCGGAACAGAAAGCAGAGGCTGCAGATTTTGACAGCTCGCGGCCATTCTGCTTTCTGTGCCGGTGAGATGAGGGACTCCCGAGACCTGAAGGAAGGAAGGCTGTAAAGGTAAGTAAAAGTTAGTAGAACTTCTTTAAACACTTTAGACACACCAAACACACTTACCTCTGCACTCATGCACCCATCACTCACCTGAACACCGGACATCTCGAATCCTCCAAGACCTTCATCCCGACGGCCCGCCTCGCTAACTTGGCGTGGTTTGGAGCCGTCGGGAATCCACACTTCAACCTTAAAAATAGGGATTAGGCTAAAAACTACCTGTTAACTACCTGTTAATTGGCACTAATCCCCTTCCCGCCTCGGGGAGGCGGGTCCCAGTGCGGGGCGGGTACCCGCCTCCTTTGAAACTGGCATGGAGGCGGGTTGGAGGCGGGATGGGTTTGTGCCCCCCAATTTTGGGATTTTAACCCCCACACGCCTCCAATCCCGCCTCCATGGCCCAATGAAAAGCCTGCCCAGTGTGTCGCTCTGATATTTCAGTGTTTTAATACAAAGTCAAGCCTTACAATAGGAGGGTTTGTTTACTGTTGCTCTCGTTCCCCCTAAACTCCAAGTCAAGATTGTCATCATGCAGGCATCAATCCTTGAGTCTCATTTTCTCTCTAGTCTTTTCAGTCTTGGTGTCCGGCACTGTGGGCTTTGGCCCTTCACGTCAGACTTTGTGAATGTTAATTGAACATCAATTGTCATTTATCAGTGGGTAGCACTCCAACCACAGAGTCAGAAAATCATGGGTTCACTCCACTCCAGAGACTTGAGCACAAAATCCAGGGTGACACACCAGTGCAGTACTGAGGGAGCGCCGCACTGTCAGAGGGGCAGTACTGAGGGAACGCCGCACTGTCTGAGGGGCAGTACTGAGGGAGCGCTGTACTGTCTGAGGGGCAGTACTGAGGGAACGCCGCACTGTCTATGGGGCAGTACTGAGGGAGCACCGCACTGTCAGAGGGGCAGTACTGAGGGAGCGCCGCACTGTCGGAGGGGCAGTACTGAGGGAGCGCCGCACTGTCGGAGGGGCAGTACTGAGGGAGCGCCGCACTGTCGGAGGGCAGTACTGAGGGAGTGCCGCACTGTCGGAGGGGCAGTACTGAGGGAGTGCTGCACTGTTGGAGGGGCAGTACGGAGGGAGCGCTGCACTGTTGGGGGGCGGTACTGAGGGAGCGCCGCACTGTTGGGGGGCAGTACTGAGGGAGTGCTGCACTGTCGGGGGGGCAGTACTGAGGGAGCGCCGCACTGTCGGAGGGGCAGTACTGAGGGAGTGCCGCACTGTCGGAGGGGCAGTACTGAGGGAGCGCTGCACTGTCGGAAGGGCAGTACTGAGGGAGCGCTGCACTGTCGGAGGGTCAGTACTGAGGGAGCGCCGCACTGTCGGAGGGGCAGTACTGAGGGAGCGCTGCACTGTCGGAAGGGCAGTACTGAGGGAGCGCTGCACTGTCGGAGGTGCCATCTTTCAGATGAGACGTTAAACCGAGGCCCCGTCTGCCCTCTCAGGTGGGTGAAAAAGATCCCATGGCCACTATTCGAAGAAGAGCAGGGGGGAGTTCTCCCCGGTGTCCTGGGGCCAATATTTATCCCTCAACCAACATCACTAAAACAGATGATCTGGTCATTTATCGTATTGCTGTTTGTGGGAGCTTGCTGTGCGCAAATTGGCTGCCGCGCGACTGCACTTCAAAAAGTACTTCATTGGTTGTAAAGTGCTCTGGGATGTCTGGAGGTGGTGAAAGCTGTAAGTTATTTCTCTCTGTTACAGATCTCGGGAATCGCATCACGGATTTGAGTAAGTTTGTGGGCCGGCTGCAGTCGGAGATTAAGCGGTTGAGGTACGGCATGGGCGCGGCCGGCAGCACCACCAAATCCGGCGAAGCCTCCGCCGTCATCGGCAAATACATCCTCGGGGCGCGGAATCGCTTCATGGAGGCCGACCAGGAATCCATGGCTAATTCGGACACCGGCTCCCCTAAGTCTTCCTTCAAGGTGACCGTCCACCAGGACTCGGAGGACAGGATCGAGCCTCCCGCAGCCGTCAAGGTGGCGCAGCCAGAGGCAGAGGAGGAGGCTGACAGGTGCCCCCCGTACCCCAGCGACGGAGCTGGGGCCAGCGCTCCCGCTGACCCCCAGGAGGGACTGGAAGAGGGGGAGGGCTCCTCGACGGAGAAGAACGAAGGTGATCCAGACGAGGCAAAAGAGGAGAAAGACTGAAAGGAGGAAATAATAATCGCCGTCAAAAGGAGGACTTGAATGTCCCCAGTGTATCTGTTGGATTCAAAAGGCAAAACACTTAGCATACTATCGGCAGCAACATCATTGCAGTATAACTCTACCCTCGCTAAGCTCATCGCTGTTACCTAGCATTAACAAGGCAGCAAATTATCTTTAAGTAAATGGTAGGACTGTAACTGAATTAAACTCTTACTTTTTATATCTAGTTTTCTGGAGGTATTGAATCATTAGAAGGAATTGAGTGTAAAGATGTAATATATTTGGATTTTCTCTAGGCCTTCGATAAGGCTGTGGACCCATGACTACGGTCAGAGCAGGCGGAGTCAGGCGGACAAGTAGCAGAACGGAGGGCAAGCTGGCTTCACAACAGAGAGACGGGGGGAAGGGCAGTTCCTCAGAACGGCAGAAGGTGGGTGGTGGTGTTCCCCGGGGATCGGTGCTGGGACCACTGCAGTTCACAATTTACATAAACTACTTGGACTCGGGAATCGGAACGACAATTTCAAAATTTGCGGATGACACCAAATTGGGGGGGATAGTCAATGCTGGGAAGGACCATGACAAAATACAGGAAGACGTTTAATAAACTTGCAGAATGGGCGTGTAATTGGCAAATTAATTTCAATATAGTTAAGTGTGAGGTGGTACTTTTTGGTCAGAAGAATAAGGAGGCTACACACTGCGTGCAAAATAAAACTCTAAATGGGGTCGAGGAGCAGAGGGATCTGGGGGCACGGATACACAAATCACTCAAAGTAGCCACACAGGTTAACAAGGCCATTATAAAGCAAACCAAGTACTGGGGTTCATTTCTGGAGAGATTGAATTGAGAAGCAGAGAGGTTATGTTAAACTTGTATCGAACCTTGGTTAGACCACACTGGGAGCGCCGTGCACAGTCCTAAAAAGGATCTAGAGGCAGTGGAATAAAGGTGCAAAAAGGACTCACAAGGATGATAGCAGAACTGAGCGGTTATAACTATCAGGAAAGATTGAACAGGCTGGGGCTGTTTTCTGTAGCAAAGGGAAATCTGAGGGGCAACCTGACGTCTTTAAGATTATGAAAGGTTTTGATAGGTTAAACGTAGAGAAAATGTTTCCAAAACTACAGGTCGTAAATATAAGATAGTCACTAATAAATCCAATAGGGAATTCAGGAGAAACTTCTTTACCCAGAGAGTGGTGAGAATGTGGAACTCGCTGCCACAGGGAGTGGTTGAAGCGAATAGTATCGATGGATTTAAGGGGAGGCTGGACAAGCATCTGAGGGAGAAAGGAATGGAAGGATAAGTTGATGGGGTGAGATGAAGAGGGGTGGGAGGAGGCTCGAGTGGAGCAGAAACACAGCACGGACCAGTTGGGCCGAATGGCCTGTTTCCGTGCTGTAGACTCGATGTAATCGATGAAAAGGGGAATTGGATTGGACAGTGGGATTGACACCAGCCTTTGATCTCTGGGACCTGACATTCCAATCCAGCCCAGGGGGAGGCGATGAATGCCTCTACTGATGATTCTGTGAGATGAGTTTGGGACATTCTCAATCCAGCTTCGAGCAAAATCAGCCCAGCATTCCAAACCCTCTCTAATCTGGCACCAAATTTGCAAATTCGCTCAGAGAAAGAAGCCATGTATTGGGTCAATGTAGAGGGAGCTTTACTCTGTATCTAACCCGTGCTGTACCTGCCCTGGGAGTGTTTGATGGGACAGTGTAGAGGGAGCTTTACTCTGTATCTAACCACGTGTTGCACCTGCCCCGGGAGTGTTTGATGGGACAGTGTAGAGGGAGCTTTACTCTGTATCTAACCCGTGCAGTACCTGCCCTGGGAGTGTTTGATGGGACAGTGTAGAGGGAGCTTTACTCTGTATCTAACCCCTGCTGTACCTGCCCTGGGAGTGTTTGATGGGACAGTGTAGAGGGAGCTTTACTCTGTATCTAACCCGTGCTGTACCTGCCCTGGGAGTGTTTGATGGGACAGTGTCGAAGGAGCTTTACTCTGTATCTAACCCGTGCTGTACCTGCCCTGGGAGTGTTTGATGGGACAGTGTCGAAGGAGCTTTACTCTGTATCTAACCCGTGCTGTACCTGCCCTGGGAGTGTTTGATGGGACAGTGTAGAGGGAGCTTTACTCTGTATCTAACCACGTGTTGCACCTGCCCCGGGAGTGTTTGATGGGACAGTGTAGAGGGAGCTTTACTCTGTATCTAACCCGTGCTGTACCTGCCCTGGGAGTGTTTGATGGGACAGTGTAGAGGGAGCTTTACTCTGTATCTAACCCGTGCTGCACCTGCCCTGGGCGTGTTTGATGGGACAGTGTAGAGGGAGCTTTACTCTGTATCTGTGTTTGATGCTGGGATTGGGTGCTTGAAATGGAACGTGTTCTGGTTCTCTGCACTAACATCCCTCAACTCGAGCACAAAGCTGCTATAAAGCGGGAGTTGGGAGGGACGCCTCGCACAGGGAGTCCTGACCTCACAATCTCCTTCGCTGTTTTGTGTGATTCCTGCTCTCTCTCCGCTCCCCTCTCGGTGGGTGTGAATGGGAGGGGTCAGTGGAGACACTGCTGGTCACTGGCTGGACAGCATGCCTGTGCGCAGAGTCTGAGCTCGGAGTGAAAGGGACTCTGAACGGTGGAAACACTGAGGTGGAGGTAGAGCAGGAGGAGCGGAGCTGGCCGTATTAAACTCTGAACACGACGGAGATTGGACCTTGCTGGACTGTGTAACAGGATTGCGGCTAATTGAAAGAGCAGTTGAATTAAAGAGGGAGTCTCATTGTAAAATCCCATTTTATGTGTCCCGTGTGCAATTTGTTCCTCACCTCTCGCTGTGGTCTCGCACCTTCTGGGTGAGTTACATTCTCCAGTGCCCCGGTGTATGTTTCCCAGTGCTGACCGTGGCTCAGTGGGCAGCACTCTCGTCTCTCAGTCAGAATGTCGTGGGTTCAAGTCCCACTCCAGAGACTTGAGCACAAAATCTAGGCTGACACTCCCAGTGCGGTACTGAGGGAGCAGCGCACTGTGGGAGGGGCAGTACTGAGGGAGCGGCGCACTGTCGGAGGGTCAGTACTGAGGGAGCGGCGCACTGTCGGAGGGGCAGTACTGAGGGAGCGCCGCACTGTCGGAGGGGCAGTACTGAGGGAGCGGCGCACTGTCGGAGGGGCAGTACTGAGGGAGCGCCGCACTGTCGGAGGGGCAGTACTGAGGGAGCGTCGCACTGTCGGAGGGGCAGTACTGAGGGAGCGGCGCACTGTCGGAGGGGCAGTACTGAGGGAGCGCCGCACTGTCGGAGGGGCAGTACTGAGGGAGCGTCGCACTGTCGGAGGGGCAGTACTGAGGGAGCGCTGCACTGTGGGAGGGGCAGTACTGAGGGAGCGGCGCACTGTCGGAGGGGCAGTACTGAGGGAGCGCCGCACTGTGGGAGGGGCAGTACTGAGGGAGCGGCGCACTGTCGGAGGGGCAGTACTGAGGGAGCGCCGCACTGTCGGAGGGGCAGTACTGAGGGAGCGTCGCACTGTCGGAGGGGCAGTACTGAGGGAGCGGCGCACTGTCGGAGGGGCAGTACTGAGGGAGCGCCGCACTGTCGGAGGGGCAGTACTGAGGGAGCGTCGCACTGTTGGAGGGGCAGTACTGAGGGAGCGCTGCACTGTCGGAGGGGCAGTACTGAGGGGGCGCTGCACTGTCGGAGGGGCAGTACTGAGGGGGCGCTGCACTGTCGGAGGGGCTGTACTGAGGGAGCGCCGCACTGTCGGAGGGGCAGTACTGAGGGAGCTCATTTCAGGATCAAATACAACACCAAGGTTGTGAACAGTGTGGTTCAGCCTCAGACAGATGTTAGGGAGAGGGATGGAGTCAGTGGCTCGGGAACGGAGTTTGTGGCGGGGACTGAAAACAATAGCTTCGGTCTTCCCAATATTCAGTTGGAGGAAATTTGTGCTGTCGGACAAGCAGTGTGTCAATTTAGAGGCGGTGGAGGGGTTGAGAGAAGAGGTAGTGAGGTCGAGCTGGGTGTCGTCAGCGTACATGTGGAGACTGACGCTGTGTTTTCGGATGTTGAGCAACAGGAGCAGTGCACCTCAAAGTGATTGATTGGATGCGAAGGGCTTCGAGGTGTTACAGGAGGAGGTGACCTGGCAACACGTGAGACTCGGTACCGGAAATTCACACATACAGCCTTACTGAAATTCTAGTCACAGAATCTTCTAACTTGAAACCTAGAAGTAAGAACTCGTGGGAAATAGCAGTGGTGGGAGACCATCGAAGGGGTGTCAAGAGAGATTAACACCATCTGACAAACAGGATGAGCCATATTTCAAATGTGTGGTGAATGTATTTATAATGAGCTAGCGTCACGGTCTCGGTGGGGTGGGGGGGGAACAGTGGTAGTCCAATTGACAGACCGAGACACGCCAGTCATAGCTTGTTTATCGCGGTCCATTCCCACTGGAGAATCCAACTAGATGAGCTGTAAGACATTGGCTGCTCTCTGAGACACGCCTCTCCTGCACCTGAGCCCAGACACCGAGCTAGAAACACGCACACAAAGACCGCTTGCACCAGAAAAATAACCCGATTCAACAACAACTTGCATTTATACAGCGCCTTTCACGTCATAAAACGACCCAAGGCGCGTCACGGGAGTGATTATCAAACAAAATTTGACACCAAGCCAAATAAGGAGATATTAGGACAGGTGACCAAAAGCTGGGTTAAAGAGGTCGGTTTTAAGGAGCGTCTTAAAGGAGGAGAGAGAGGCGGAGAGGTTTAGGGAGGGAATTCCAGAGCTTAGGGCCCTGGGGGTTGAAGGCACGGCCGCCAATGGTGGAGAGATGGAAATCGGGGGATGCGCAAGAGGCCAGAATTGGAGGAGCGCAGAGATCTCGGAGGATTGTGGGGCTGGAGGAGGTTACAGAGATAGGGAGGGGCGAGGCTATGGAGGGATTTGAAAACAAGGATGAGAATTTTGAAATCGATGCGTTGCCGGATCGGGAGCCAATGTAGGTCAGTGAGCACAGGGGGTGATGGGTGAACGGGACTGGGTGTGAGTTAGGACACGGGGCAGTGAGCACAGCGGGTGATGGGTGAACGGGACTGGGTGTGAGTTAGGACACGGGGCAGTGAGCACGGGGTGATGGGTGAACGGGACTGGGTGTGAGTTCGGACACGGGGCAGTGAGCACAGGGGGTGATGGGTGAACGGGACTGGGTGTGAGTTAGGACACGGGGCAGTGAGCACAGGGGGTGATGGGTGAACGGGACTGGGTGTGAGTTAGGACACGGGGCAGTGAGCACAGCGGGTGATGGGTGAACGGGACTGGGTGTGAGTTAGGACACGGGGCAGTGAGCACAGGGGGTGATGGGTGAACAGGACTCGGTGTGAGTTAGGACACGGGGCAGTGAGCACAGGGGTTGATGGGTGAACAGGACTCAGTGCGGGTTAGGACACGGGGCAGCGAGCACAGGGGGTGATGGGTGAACGGGACTGGGTGCGAGTTAGGACACGGGGCAGTGAGCACAGGGGGTGATGGGTGAACGGGACTGGGTGCGAGTTAGGACACGGGGCAGTGAGCACAGGGGGTGATGGGTGAACGGGACTGGGTGCGAGTTAGGACACGGGGCAGTGAGCACAGGGGGTGATGGGAGAACGGGACTGGGTGCGAGTTAGGACACGGGGCAGTGAGCACGGGGTGATGGGTGAACGGGACTGGGTGTGAGTTAGGACACGGGGCAGTGAGCACAGGGGGTGATGGGTGAACGGGACTGGGTGTGAGTTAGGACACGGGGCAGTGAGCACAGGGGGTGATGGGTGAACGGGACTGGGTGTGAGTTAGGACACGGGGCAGTGAGCACAGGGGGTGATGGGTGAACGGGACTGGGTGTGAGTTAGGACACGGGGCAGTGAGCACAGGGGGTGATGGGTGAACGGGACTGGGTGTGAGTTAGGACACGGGCAGTGAGCACGGGGGTGATGGGTGAACGGGACTGGGTGTGAGTTAGGACATGGGGCAGGGAGCACAGGGGGTGATGGGTGAACGGGACTGGGTGCGAGTTAGGACACGGGGCAGTGAGCACAGGGGGTGATGGGTGAACGGGACTGGGTGCGAGTTAGGACACGGGGCAGTGAACACAGGGGGTGATGGGTGAACGGGACTGGGTGTGAGTTAGGACACGGGGCAGTGAGCACAGGGGGTGATGGGTGAACGGGACTGGGTGCGAGTTAGGACACGGGGCAGTGAGCACAAGGGGCGATGGGTGAACGGGACTGGGTGTGAGTTAGGACACGGGGCAGTGAGCACAGGGGGTGATGGGTGAACGGGACTGGGTGTGAGTTAGGACACGGGGCAGTGAGCACAGGGGGTGATGGGTGAACGGGACTGGGTGTGAGTTAGGACACGGGGCAGTGAGCACAGTGGGTGATGGGTGAACGGGACTGGGTGTGAGTTAGGACACGGGGCAGTGAGCACAGGGGGTGAGGGGTGAACGGGACTTGGTGCGAGTTAGGACACAGACAGCAGAGGTTTGGATGAGTTCATGGAGCAAACTGCATCCAATTAGCTCACCTTCCACCACAGTAAACATTACAACAGTGACTGCACTTCACAAATTACTTCATTTTCTGTGAAGCATTTTGGGATGTCCTGAGGGGGTGAAAGGTATAAATGAAAGGTCCCTCCTTCTTTAATGCCAAGTGCCGAAGAAAACGTAATTAAAATAAGAGGCATAAAATATTACAAACAGACTCCACCATAAAAAGAGCAACACAGACGTTAGGCGCGGACTGCCTAATATTTGCCAATCCATAAACGATTTAATTGGTGTGCTAAGGTGGACGAACCCCAGGTTAATGATTGTTCCGGTCCCCTCGGTTCGCAGCTGGTGTTGTGCTGCTCTCTCCGCACACTGACTCCGACATCCGAAAGAAGGAAAGAAAGATTTGCATTTCACAACCTCAGGACGTCCCAAAGCGCTTCACAGCCAATGAAGTACTTTTTGAAGTGTAGTCGCTGTTGTAATGTAGGAAACGCAGCAGCCAATTTGCGCACAGCAAGCTCCCACAAACAGCAATGTGATAATGACCAGATCATCTGTTTTAGTGATGTTGGTTGAGGGATAAATATTGGCCCCAGGACACCGGGGAGAACTCCCCTGCTCTCCTTCAAAATAGTGCCATGGGATCATTTACTTCCACCTGAGAGCGCAGAAGGGCCCTTGGTTTGAACGTTTCATCCGAAAGATGGCACCTCCGACAGTACTGCCCCTCCGACAGTGCGGCGTTCCCTCAGTACTGCCCCTCCGACAGTGCAGCGTTCCCTCAGTCCTGCCCCTCCGGCAGTGCGGCGTTCCCTCGGTACTGCCCCTCCGACAGTGCGGCGCTCCCTCAGTACTGCCCCTCCGACAGTGCGGCGCTCCCTCAGTACTGCCCCTCCGACAGTGCGGCGCTCCCTCAGTACTGTCCGTCCGACAGTGCGGCGCCCCCTCAGTACCGCCCCTCCGACAGTGCGGCGCTCCCTCAGTACTGCCCCCCCGACAGTGCGGCGCTCCCTCAGTACCGTCCCTCCGACAGTGCGGCGCTCCCTCAGTACTGCCCCCCCGACAGTGTGGCGCTCCCTCAGTACTGTCCCTCTGACAGTGCGGCGCTCCCTCAGTACTGCCCCTCCGACAGTGCAACGCTCCCTCAGTACTGTCCCTCTGACAGTGCGGCGCTCCCTCAGTACTCTCCGACAGTGCGGCGCCCCCTCAGTACTGCCCCTCCGACAGTGCGGCGGTCCCTCAGTACTGCCCCTCCGACAGTGCAGCGCTCCCTCAGCACTGCCCCTCCGACAGTGCAGCACTCCCTCAGTACTGCCCCTCCGACAGTACGGTGCTCCCTCAGTACTGTCCCTCCGACAGTGCAGCGCTCCCTCAGCACTGCCCCTCCGACAGTGCAGCACTCCCTCAGTACTGCCCCCCCGACAGTACGGCGCTCCCTCAGTACTGCCCCTCCGACAGTGCGGCGCTCCCTCAGTACTGCCCCTCCGACAGTGCGGCGCTCCCTCAGTACTGCCCCTCCGACAGTGCGGCGCTCCCTCAGTACTGCCCCTCCGACAGTGCGGCGCTCCCTCAGTACTGCCCCTCCGACAGTACAGCGCTCCCTCAGTACTGCCCCTCCGACAGTGCGGCGCTCCCTCAGTACTGCCCCTCCGACAGTGCGGCGCTCCCTCAGTACTGCCCCTCCGACAGTGCGGCGCTCCCTCAGTACTGCCCCTCCGACAGTGCGGCGCTCCCTCAGTACTGCCCCTCCGACAGTGCGGCGCTCCCTCAGTACTGCCCCTCCGACAGTGCGGCGCTCCCTCAGTACTGCCCCTCCGACAGTGCGGGGCTCCCTCAGTGCTGCCCCTCCGACAGTGCGGCGCTCCCTCAGTGCTGCCCCTCCGACAGCCTGGATTTCGTGCTCAAGTCTCTGGAGTGGGACTTGAACCCACAACCTGCTGACTCAGAGGCGAGAGTGCTGCCCACTGAGCCATGGCTGCCTCTCACTGACACCCATGACTGGATGAGCAGAAATTTGCTCCACCTAAATATTGGGAGGACAGAAGCCCATGTCTTTGGTCCCCATCACAAACTCCGTTCCCTGACCACCATTTCCATGGAGCCAATGTCGGTCAGTGAGCACAGGGTGATGGGTGAACGGGACTGGGTGTGAGTTAGGACACGGGGCAGTGAGCACAGGGGGCGATGGGTGAACGGGACTGGGTGTGAGTTAGGACACGGGGCAGTGAGCACAGGGGGTGATGGGTGAACGGGACTGGGTGTGAGTTAGGACACGGGGCAGTGAGCACAGGGGGTGATGGGTGAACGGGACTGGGTGTGAGTTAGGACACGGGGCAGTGAGCACAGGGGGTGATGGGTGAACGGGACTGGGTGTGAGTTAGGACACGGGGCAGTGAGCACAGGGGGTGATGGGTGAACGGGACTGGGTGTGAGTTAGGACACGGGGCAGTGAGCACGGGGTGATGGGTGAACGGGACTGGGTGTGAGTTAGGACACGGGGCAGTGAGCACGGGGTGATGGGTGAACGGGACTGGGTGTGAGTTAGGACACGGGGCAGTGAGCACAGGGTGATGGGTGAACGGGACTGGGTGTGAGTTAGGACACGGGGCAGTGAGCACAGGGGGTGATGGGTGAACGGGACTGGGTGTGAGTTAGGACACGGGGCAGTGAGCACAGGGTGATGGGTGAACAGGACTGGGTGTGAGTTAGGACACGGGGCAGTGAGCACAGGGTGATGGGTGAACGGGACTGGGTGTGAGTTAGGACACGGGGCAGTGAGCACAGGGGGTGATGGGTGAACGGGATTGGGTGTGAGTTAGGACACGGGTCAGCGAGCACAGGGTGATGGGTGAACGGGACTGGGTGTGAGTTAGGACACGGGGCAGTGAGCACAGGGGGTGATGGGTGAATGGGACTGGGTGTGAGTTAGGACACGGGGCAGTGAGCACAGGGGGTGATGGGTGAACGGGACTGGGTGTGAGTTAGGACACGGGGCAGTGAGCACAGGGTGATGGGTGAACGGGACTGGGTGTGAGTTAGGACACGGGGCAGTGAGCACAGGGGGTGATGGGTGAACGGGACTGGGTGTGAGTTAGGACACGGGGCAGTGAGCACAGGGGGTGATGGGTGAACGGGACTGGGTGTGAGTTAGGACACGGGGCAGTGAGCACAGGGGGTGATGGGTGAACGGGACTGGGTGTAAGTTAGGACACGGGGCAGTGAGCACAGGGGGTGATGGGTGAACGGGACTGGGTGTGAGTTAGGACACGGGGCAGTGAGCACAGGGTGATGGGTGAACGGGACTGGGTGTGAGTTAGGACACGGGGCAGTGAGCACGGGGTGATGGGTGAACGGGACTGGGTGTGAGTTAGGACACGGGGCAGTGAGCACAGGGGGTGATGGGTGAACGGGGCTGGGTGTGAGTTAGGACACGGGGCAGTGAGCACAGGGGGTGATGGGTGAACGGGACTGGGTGTGAGTTAGGACACGGGGCAGTGAGCACAGGGGGTGATGGGTGAACGGGACTGGGTGTGAGTTAGGACACGGGGCAGTGAGCACAGGGGGTGATGGGTGAACGGGACTGGGTGTGAGTTAGGACACGGGGCAGTGAGCACAGGGGGTGATGGGTGAACGGGACTGGGTGTGAGTTAGGACACGGGGCAGTGAGCACAGGGGGTGATGGGTGAACGGGACTGGGTGTGAGTTAGGACACGGGGCAGTGAGCACGGGGTGATGGGTGAACGGGACTGGGTGTGAGTTAGGACACGGGGCAGTGAGCACAGGGTGATGGGTGAACAGGACTGGGTGTGAGTTAGGACACGGGGCAGTGAGCACAGGGGGTGATGGGTGAACGGGACTGGGTGTGAGTTAGGACACGGGGCAGTGAGCACGGGTGATGGGTGAACGGGACTGGGTGCGAGTTAGGACACGGGGCAGTGAGCACAGGGTGATGGGTGAACGGGACTGGGTGTGAGTTAGGACACGGGGCAGTGAGCACAGGGGGTGATGGGTGAACGGGACTGGGTGTGAGTTAGGACACGGGGCAGTGAGCACAGGGGGTGATGGGTGAACGGGATTGGGTGTGAGTTAGGACACGGGTCAGCGAGCACAGGGTGATGGGTGAACGGGACTGGGTGTGAGTTAGGACACGGGGCAGTGAGCACAGGGGGTGATGGGTGAATGGGACTGGGTGTGAGTTAGGACACGGGGGCAGTGAGCACAGGGTGATGGGTGAACGGGACTGGGTGTGAGTTAGGACACGGGGCAGTGAGCACAGGGGGTGATGGGTGAACGGGACTGGGTGTGAGTTAGGACACGGGGCAGTGAGCACAGGGGGTGATGGGTGAACGGGACTGGGTGTGAGTTAGGACACGGGGCAGTGAGCACAGGGTGATGGGTGAACGGGACTGGGTGTGAGTTAGGACACGGGGCAGTGAGCACAGGGGGTGATGGGTGAACGGGACTGGGTGTGAGTTGGGACACGGGGCAGTGAGCACAGGGGGTGATGGGTGAACGGGACTGGGTGTGAGTTAGGACACGGGGCAGTGAGCACAGGGTGATGGGTGAACGGGACTGGGTGTGAGTTAGGACACGGGGCAGTGAGCACAGGGGGTGATGGGTGAACGGGACTGGGTGTGAGTTAGGACACGGGGCAGTGAGCACAGGGGGTGATGGGTGAACGGGACTGGGTGTGAGTTAGGACACGGGGCAGTGAGCACAGGGGGTGATGGGTGAACGGGACTGGGTGTAAGTTAGGACACGGGGCAGTGAGCACAGGGGGTGATGGGTGAACGGGACTGGGTGTGAGTTAGGACACGGGGCAGTGAGCACAGGGTGATGGG
Organism: Somniosus microcephalus; assembly: GCF_052327205.1. Taxonomy (NCBI): domain Eukaryota; kingdom Metazoa; phylum Chordata; class Chondrichthyes; order Squaliformes; family Somniosidae; genus Somniosus; species Somniosus microcephalus. Next base: position 234,144,969 of record NC_140996.1, read on the forward strand.
TGAACGGGACTGGGTGTGAGTTAGGACACGGGGCAGTGAGCACGGGGTGATGGGTGAACGGGACTGGGTGTGAGTTAGGACACGGGGCAGTGAGCACAGGGGGTGATGGGTGAACGGGGCTGGGTGTGAGTTAGGACACGGGGCAGTGAGCACAGGGGGTGATGGGTGAACGGGACTGGGTGTGAGTTAGGACACGGGGCAGTGAGCACAGGGGGTGATGGGTGAACGGGACTGGGTGTGAGTTAGGACACGGGGCAGTGAGCACAGGGGGTGATGGGTGAACGGGACTGGGTGTGAGTTAGGACACGGGGCAGTGAGCACAGGGGGTGATGGGTGAACGGGACTGGGTGTGAGTTAGGACACGGGGCAGTGAGCACAGGGGGTGATGGGTGAACGGGGCTGGGTGTGAGTTAGGACACGGGGCAGTGAGCACAGGGGGCGATGGGTGAACGGGACTTGGTGTGAGTTAGGACACGGGGCAGAGAGCACAGGGGGTGATGGGTGAACGGGGCTGGGTGTGAGTTAGGTCACGGGGCAGTGAGCACAGGGGGCGATGGGTGAACGGGACTGGGTGGGAGTTAGGACACGGGGCAGTGAGCACGGGGTGATGTGTGAACGGGACTGGGTGTGAGTTAGGACACGGGGCAGTGAGCACAGGGGGTGATGGGTGAAAGGAACTGGGTGTGAGTTAGGACACGGGGCAGTGAGCACAGTGGGTGATGGGTGAACGGGACTGGGTGTGAGTTAGGACACGGGGCAGTGAGCACGGGGTGATGGGTGAACGGGACTGGGTGTGAGTTAGGACACGGGGCAGTGAGCACAGGGGGTGATGGGTGAACGGGACTGGGTGTGAGTTAGGACACGGGGCAGTGAGCACAGCGGGTGATGGGTGAACGGGACTGGGTGTGAGTTAGGACACGGGGCAGTGAGCACAGGGGGTGATGGGTGAACAGGACTTGGTGCGAGTTAGGACACGGGGCAGTGAGCACAGGGGGTGATGGGTGAACGGGACTGGGTGTGAGTTAGGACATGGGGCAGAGAGCACAGGGGGTGATGGGTGAACGGGACTGGGTGTGAGTTAGGACACGGGGCAGTGAGCACAGGGGGTGATGGGTGAACGGGACTGGGTGCGAGTTAGGACACGGGGCAGTGAGCACTGAGTAATGGGTGAACGGGACTGGGTGTGCGTTAGGACACGGGGCAGTGAGCACAGGGGGTGATGGGTGAACGGGACTGGGTGCGAGTTAGGACACGGGGCAGAGAGCACAGGGGGTGATGGGTGAACGGGACTGGGTGTGAGTTAGGACACGGGGCAGAGAGCACAGGGGGTGATGGGTGAACGGGACTGGGTGTGAGTTCGGACACGGGGCAGTGAGCACAGGGTGATGGGTGAACGGGACTGGGTGTGAGTTAGGACACGGGGCAGTGAGCACAGGGGGTGATGGGTGAACGGGACTGGGTGTGAGTTAGGACACGGGGCAGTGAGCACAGGGGGTGATGGGTGAACGGGACTGGGTGTGAGTTAGGACACGGGGCAGTGAGCACGGGGTGATGGGTGAACGGGACTGGGTGTGAGTTAGGACACGGGGCAGTGAGCACAGGGTGATGGGTGAACAGGACTGGGTGTGAGTTAGGACACGGGGCAGTGAGCACAGGGTGATGGGTGAACGGGACTGGGTGTGAGTTAGGACACGGGGCAGTGAGCACAGGGGGTGATGGGTGAACGGGACTGGGTGTGAGTTAGGACACGGGGCAGTGAGCACAGGGGGTGATGGGTGAACGGGATTGGGTGTGAGTTAGGACACGGGTCAGCGAGCACAGGGTGATGGGTGAACGGGACTGGGTGTGAGTTAGGACACGGGGCAGTGAGCACCGGGGGTGATGGGTGAATGGGACTGGGTGTGAGTTAGGACACGGGGGCAGTGAGCACAGGGTGATGGGTGAACGGGACTGGGTGTGAGTTAGGACACGGGGCAGTGAGCACAGGGGGTGATGGGTGAACGGGACTGGGTGTGAGTTAGGACACGGGGCAGTGAGCACAGGGGGTGATGGGTGAACGGGACTGGGTGTGAGTTAGGACACGGGGCAGTGAGCACAGGGTGATGGGTGAACGGGACTGGGTGTGAGTTAGGACACGGGGCAGTGAGCACAGGGGGTGATGGGTGAACGGGACTGGGTGTGAGTTGGGACACGGGGCAGTGAGCACAGGGGGTGATGGGTGAACGGGACTGGGTGTGAGTTAGGACACGGGGCAGTGAGCACAGGGTGATGGGTGAACGGGACTGGGTGTGAGTTAGGACACGGGGCAGTGAGCACAGGGGGTGATGGGTGAACGGGACTGGGTGTGAGTTGGGACACGGGGCAGTGAGCACAGGGGGTGATGGGTGAACGGGACTGGGTGTGAGTTAGGACACGGGGCAGTGAGCACAGGGTGATGGGTGAACGGGACTGGGTGTGAGTTAGGACACGGGGCAGTGAGCACAGGGGGTGATGGGTGAACGGGACTGGGTGTGAGTTAGGACACGGGGCAGTGAGCACAGGGGGTGATGGGTGAACGGGACTGGGTGTGAGTTAGGACACGGGGCAGTGAGCACAGGGGGTGATGGGTGAACGGGACTGGGTGTAAGTTAGGACACGGGGCAGTGAGCACAGGGGGTGATGGGTGAACGGGACTGGGTGTGAGTTAGGACACGGGGCAGTGAGCACAGGGTGATGGGTGAACGGGACTGGGTGTGAGTTAGGACACGGGGCAGTGAGCACGGGGTGATGGGTGAACGGGACTGGGTGTGAGTTAGGACACGGGGCAGTGAGCACAGGGGGTGATGGGTGAACGGGGCTGGGTGTGAGTTAGGACACGGGGCAGTGAGCACAGGGGGTGATGGGTGAACGGGACTGGGTGTGAGTTAGGACACGGGGCAGTGAGCACAGGGGGTGATGGGTGAACGGGACTGGGTGTGAGTTAGGACACGGGGCAGTGAGCACAGGGGGTGATGGGTGAACGGGACTGGGTGTGAGTTAGGACACGGGGCAGTGAGCACAGGGGGTGATGGGTGAACGGGACTGGGTGTGAGTTAGGACACGGGGCAGTGAGCACAGGGGGTGATGGGTGAACGGGGCTGGGTGTGAGTTAGGACACGGGGCAGTGAGCACAGGGGGCGATGGGTGAACGGGACTTGGTGTGAGTTAGGACACGGGGCAGAGAGCACAGGGGGTGATGGGTGAACGGGGCTGGGTGTGAGTTAGGTCACGGGGCAGTGAGCACAGGGGGCGATGGGTGAACGGGACTGGGTGGGAGTTAGGACACGGGGCAGTGAGCACGGGGTGATGTGTGAACGGGACTGGGTGTGAGTTAGGACACGGGGCAGTGAGCACAGGGGGTGATGGGTGAAAGGAACTGGGTGTGAGTTAGGACACGGGGCAGTGAGCACAGTGGGTGATGGGTGAACGGGACTGGGTGTGAGTTAGGACACGGGGCAGTGAGCACGGGGTGATGGGTGAACGGGACTGGGTGTGAGTTAGGACACGGGGCAGTGAGCACAGGGGGTGATGGGTGAACGGGACTGGGTGTGAGTTAGGACACGGGGCAGTGAGCACAGCGGGTGATGGGTGAACGGGACTGGGTGTGAGTTAGGACACGGGGCAGTGAGCACAGGGGGTGATGGGTGAACGGGACTGGGTGCGAGTTAGGACACGGGGCAGAGAGCACAGGGGGTGATGGGTGAACGGGACTGGGTGTGAGTTAGGACACGGGGCAGAGAGCACAGGGGGTGATGGGTGAACGGGACTGGGTGTGAGTTAGGACACGGGGCAGTGAGCACAGGGGGTGATGGGTGAACGGGACTGGGTGCGAGTTAGGACACGGGGCAGTGAGCACTGAGTGATGGGTGAACGGGACTGGGTGTGCGTTAGGACACGGGGCAGTGAGCACAGGGGGTGATGGGTGAACGGGACTGGGTGCGAGTTAGGACACGGGGCAGAGAGCACAGGGGGTGATGGGTGAACGGGACTGGGTGTGAGTTAGGACACGGGGCAGAGAGCACAGGGGGTGATGGGTGAACGGGACTGGGTGGGAGTTAGGACACGGGGCAGTGAGCACAGGGGGTGATGGGTGAACGGGACTGGGTGTGAGTTAGGACACGGGGCAGTGAGCACAGGGGGTGATGGGTGAACGGGACTGGGTGTGAGTTAGGACACGGGGCAGTGAGAACAGGGGGTGATGGGTGATGGGTGAACGGGACTGGATGCGAGTTAGGACACGGGGCAGTGAGCACAGGGGGTGATGGGTGAACGTGACTGGGGGTGAGTTAGGACAGGGGGCAGTGAGCACAGGGGGTGATGGGTGAACGGGACTGGGTGTGAGGACACGGGGCAGTGAGCACAGGGGGCGATGGGTGAACGGGTCTGGGTGTGAGTTAGGACACGGGGCAGTGAGCTCAGGGGGTGATGGGTGAATGGGACTGGGTGTGAGTTAGGACACGGGGCAGTGAGCACAGGGGGTGATGGGTGAACGGGACTGGGTGTGAGTTAGGACACGGGGCAGTGAGCACAGGGGGCGATGGGTGAACGGGACTGGGTGTGAGTTAGGACACGGGGCAGTGAGCACAGGGGGTGATGGGTGAACGGGACTGGGTGTGAGTTAGGACACGGGGCAGTGAGCACGGGGTGATGGGTGAACGGGACTGGGTGTGAGTTAGGACACGGGGCAGTGAGCACAGGGTGTGATGGGTGAACGGGACTCGGTGTGAGTTAGGACATGGGGCAGTGAGCACAGGGGGTGATGGGTGAACGGGACTGGGTGTGAGTTAGGACATGGTGCAGTGAGCACAGGGGGTGATGGCTGAGCGGGACTGAGTGTGAGTTAGGACATGGGGGAGTGAGCACAGGGGGTGATGGGTGAACGGGACTCGGTGTGAGTTAGGACACGGGGCAGTGAGCACAGGGGGTGATGGGTGAGCCGGACTTGGTGCGAGTTAGGACACGGGGCAGTTAGCACAGGGGGTGATGGGTGAACAGGACTGGGTGCGAGTTAGGACACGGGGCAGTGAGCACAGGGGGTGATGGGTGAACGGGACTCGGTGTGAGTTAGGACACGGGGCAGTGAGCACAGGGGGTGATGGGTGAACGGGACTGGGTGTGAGTTAGGACACGGGGCAGTGAGCACAGGGGGTGATGGGTGAGCCGGACTTGGTGCGAGTTAGGACACGGGGCAGTGAGCACAGGGGGTGATGGGTGAACAGGACTGGGTGTGAGTTAGGACACGGGGCAGTGAGCACAGGGGGTGATGGGTGAACAGGACTGGGTGTGAGTTAGGACACGGGGCAGTGAGCACAGGGGGTGATGGGTGAACAGGACTGGGTGTGAGTTAGGACACGGGGCAGTGAGCACAGGGGGTGCGGGGTGAATGGGACTGGGTGTGAGTTAGGACACGGGGTAGTGAGCACAGGGGGTGCGGGGTGAACAGGACTGGGTGCGAGTTAGGACACGGGGCAGTGAGCACAGGGGGTGATGGGTGAACGGGACTGGGTGTGAGTTAGGACACGGGGCAGTGAGCACAGGGGGTGATGGGTGAACGGGACTGGGTGTGAGTTAGGACACGGGGCAGTGAGCACAGGGGGTGATGGGTGAACAGGACTGGGTGTGAGTTAGGACACGGGGCAGTGAGCACAGTGGGTGATGGGTGAACGGGACTGGGTGTGAGTTAGGACACGGGGCAGTGAGCACAGGGGGTGCGGGGTGAACGGGACTGGGTGTGAGTTAGGACACGGGGCAGTGAGCACAGTGGGTGATGGGTGAACGGGACTGGGTGTGAGTTAGGACACGGGGCAGTGAGCACAGGGGGTGCGGGGTGAACGGGACTGGGTGTGAGTTTGGACACGGGGTAGTGAGCACAGGGGGTGATGGGTGAACAGGACTGGGTGCGAGTTAAGACATGGGCAGCAGAGTTTTGGATGAGCTGGAGGCTGGAAGATGGGAGGGCAGCCAGGAAAGCGTTGGAATGGTCAAATCCAGAGGTCACAAGGACGTCACTTCGAGTTGGATGTGGCCAGGTATGGGAGGATGCTGTGAATATTACATCAGCTGCCACAAACAGGGTGGAACATTCCGGAAATCCTGCAGATAGAACAGATGTCGCGACCTTCGCCCTCAAACAGTGGAGCGATATAAAAGGAGCGGCCCTCCCACTGCCGAGATACCGGAGCTCCAGCCAGTCAACCTCTCACAGGTATTATCCCACTCAGTTCAGTACTTTGTGTAATAATCGTGCGCAGCGTTCGAGAGACGTCAAGCTTGGGTTTCAGAAGCCTATGGATCGCAGGCAGACTGGGGGAGGCGAGGAGCTTCACAGACTGGAGGTCCTGTGAAAGATGGAGTTAGTGTCGGAGACGGTCAGAGGAGGAGGAAGTGTGTGTCGGGCGGGGGGATTGCGTGCTCTCCGTGCGTGGCTGGACCTGCCTCATAATGCAACAGACACAAGGCAAAAAGTATCCCGGATATCATTCATTTCAGCTCCGAGGAAATGTTAAGGGATTTCAGTGATGTGGAGAGACTGGAGAAGCTGGGGTTGTTCTCCTGAGAGCAGAGAAGGTTAAGAGGAGATTTAATAGAGGCGTTCAAAATTATCTCGGGTTTTGACAGAGTAAATAAGGAGAAACTGTTTCCAGTGGCAGGAGGGTCGGTGACCAGAGGACACAGATTGAAGATAATCGGCCAAAGAACCAGAGGGGAGATGAGGAGAATTGTTTTTTACACAGCGAGTTGTTGTGATCTGGAACGTGCTGCCTGAAAGGGCGGTGGAAGCAGATTCAATAGTAACTTTCAAAAGGGAATTGGATAAATACTTGAGGGGGAGAAATGTGCAGGGCTGTGGGGAAAGAGCAGGGGGGAGTGGGACTAATTGGGGAGCTCGTTCAAAGAGCCGGCACAGGCACGATGGGCCGAATGGGCTCCTCTTGTGCTGTGTGATTCTATGATTCGATGAAGTCGGGATTTTCGAGTCAACTTCAAGGTGAGCTGGCTGAAGATTTCTAGGTTCTGTTGGGAAATTACAGCCTCTGGTGAGGATACAAATCACAGGGGGCACAGGTGAAAAAGGAGGGTCTCAGGGGTGAGAACAGAAATCAAGGGGATCTTTAGACTCAATGTTCTCAGGGAGGGACATTGAATCAAAGTGTCAGTGGGGTCTGGAGATAATTAGATAAGAAGGGATTGGGGGATATGGGGAGAAGGTGGGTAGGTGGGGTTGGGGGATATGGGGAGAAGGTGGGTGAGTGGGGTGGGGGGATATGGGGAGAAGGTGGGTGGGTGGGGTTGGGGATATGGGGAGAAGGTGGGTAGGTGGGGTTGGGGAGAAGGTGGGTGGGTGGGGTGGGGGGATATGGGGAGAAGGTGGGTAGGTGGGGTTGGGGATATGGGGAGAAGGTGGGTGAGTGGGGTGGGGGGATATGGGGAGAAGGTGGGTAGGTGGGGTTGGGGGATATGGGGAGAAGGTGGGTAGGTGGGGTTGGGGATATGGGGAGAAGGTGGGTGGTTGGGGGATATGGGGAGAAGGTGGGTAGGTGGGGTTGGGGGATATGGGGAGAAGGTGGGTAGGTGGGGTTGGGGATATGGGGAGAAGGTGGGTGAGTGGGGTGGGGGATATGGGGAGAAGGTGGGTAGGTGGGGTTGGGGGATATGGGGAGAAGGTGGGTAGGTGGGGTTGGGGGATATGGGGAGAAGGTGGGTAGGTGGGGTTGGGGATATGGGGAGAAGGTGGGTAGGTGGGGTTGGGGGATATGGGGAGAAGGTGGGTAGGTGGGGTTGGGGGATATGGGGAGAAGGTGGGTAGGTGGGGTTGGGGGATATGGGGAGAAGGTGGGTAGGTGGGGTTGGGGATATGGGGAGAAGGTGGGTGAGTGGGGTGGGGGGATATGGGGAGAAGGTGGGTGGGTGGGGTTGGGGACATGGGGAGAAGGTGGGTAGGTGGGGTTGGGGGATATGGGGAGAAGGTGGGTGAGTGGGGTGGGGGGATATGGGGAGAAGGTGGGTGGGTGGGGTTGGGGATATGGGGAGAAGGTGGGTGGGTGCGGTTGGGGGATATGGGGAGAAGGTGGGTGGGTGGGGTTGGGGATATGGGGAGAAGGTGGGTGGGTGGGGTTGGGGATATGGGGAGAAGGTGGGTAGGTGGGGTTGGGGATATGGGGAGAAGGTGGGTGGGTGGGGTTGGGTATTGAGGAGAAGGTGGGTGGGTGAGGTTGGGGGATATGGGGAGAAGGTGGGTAGGTGGGTTTGGGGATATGGGGAGAAGGTGGGTAGGTGGGGTTGGGGGATATGGGGAGAAGGTGGGTAGGTGGGGTTGGGGGATATGGGGAGAAGGTGGGTAGGTGGGGTTGGGGACATGGGGAGAAGGTGGGTGGGTGGAGTTGGGGACATGGGGAGAAGGTGGGTGGGTGATATGGGGAGAAGGTGGGTAGGTGGGGTTGGGGACATGGGGAGAAGGTGGGTGGGTGGGGTTGGGGGATATGGGGAGAAGGTGGGTAGGTGGGGTTGGGGGATATGGGGAGAAGGTGGGTAGGTGGGGTTGAGGGATATGGGGAGAAGGTGGGTGGGTGGGGTTGAGGGATATGGGGAGAAGGTGGGTAGGTGGGGTTGAGGGATATGGGGAGAAGGTGGGTAGGTGGGGTTGAGGGATATGGGGAGAAGGTGGGTGGGTGTGGTTGGGGGATATGGGGAGAAGGTGGGTGGGTGGGGTTGGGGGATATGGGGAGAAGGTGGGTGGGTGGGGTTGGGGATATGGGGAGAAGGTGGGTGGGTGCGGTTGGGGGATATGGGGAGAAGGTGGGTGGGTGGGGTTGGGGATATGGGGAGAAGGTGGGTGGGTGGGGTTGGGGATATGGGGAGAAGGTGGGTAGGTGGGGTTGGGGGATATGGGGAGAAGGTGGGTGGGTGGGGTTGGGGATATGGGGAGAAGGTGGGTGGGTGGGGTTGGGGATATGGGGAGAAGGTGGGTAGGTGGGGTTGGGGATATGGGGAGAAGGTGGGTGGGTGGGGTTGGGTATTGAGGAGAAGGTGGGTGGGTGAGGTTGGGGGATATGGGGAGAAGGTGGGTAGGTGGGTTTGGGGATATGGGGAGAAGGTGGGTAGGTGGGGTTGGGGATATGGGGAGAAGGTGGGTAGGTGGGGTTGGGTATTGGGGAGAAGGTGGGTAGGTGGGTTTGGGGATATGGTGAGAAGGTGGGTGGTTGGGGTTGGGGGATATGGGGAGAAGGTGGGTAGGTGGGGTTGGGGATATGGGGAGAAGGTGGGTGGGTGGGGTTGGGTATTGGGGAGAAGGTGGGTAGGTGGGGTTGGGGATATGGGGAGAAGGTGGGTAGGTGGGGTTGGGGATATGGGGAGAAGGTGGGTGGGTGGGGTTGGGTATTGGGGAGAAGGTGGGTAGGTGGGGTTGGGGATATGGGGAGAAGGTGGGTAGGTGGGGTTGGGTATTGGGGAGAAGGTGGGTAGGTGGGGTTGGGGATATGGGGAGAAGGTGGGTAAGTGGGATTGGGGATATGGGGAGAAGGTGGGTAGGCGGGGTTGGGGATATGGGGAGAAGGTGGGTGGGTGGGGTTGGGTATTAGGGAGAAGGTGGGTAGGTGGGTTTGGGGATATGGGGAGAAGGTGGGTAGGTGGGTTTGGGGATATGGGGAGAAGGTGGGTAGGTGGGATTGGGGATATGGGGAGAAGGTGGGTAGGCGGGGTTGGGGATATGGGGAGAAGGTGGGTAGGTGGGGTTGGGTATTGGGGAGAAGGTGGGTAGGTGGGTTTGGGGATATGGGGAGAAGGTGGGTAGGTGGGTTTGGGGATATGGGGAGAAGGTGGGTAGGTGGGGTTGGGGATATGGGGAGGTGGGCAGGTGGGGTTGGGTATTAGGGAGAAGGTGGGTAAGTGGGTTTGGGGATATGGGGAGAAGGTGGGTGGGTGGGGTTGGGTATTGAGGAGATGGTGGGTGGGTGAGGTTGGGGGATATGGGGAGAAGGTGGGTGGGTGGGGTTGGGTATTGGGGAGAAGGTGGGTAGGTGGGATTGGGGATATGGGGAGAAGGTGGGTAGGTGGGGTTGGGTATTGGGGAGAAGGTGGGTGGGTGGGGTTGAGTGATGGGCTTTAGTGATGATGAAGGTTTGTTGCGTTTTCACTGGATTGTCAAGTTTTTGAATCTGGGAATCCTCCTGCTCGTTGATCCTGAATCTCCCGGGATTTCCGGGTCATCGACCCTCATGAAACATTGAATTTTAGAACTGATTTGTTTTAATTGTGTTATGTGTGTCTGATCGATAGAAAGCTCATGCCGTTTAGCAAACCCGCATTAACAGTAATTGTAACCTGCTCCCTCCAGTGTCCGTGGAATTTGGATACGGAGGGCGAAGACTACGACTGATGAATTTCTCTTTACGATACGTATCACGGAGCGATCTCACCGACCATGGCCTCATCTGTCATTGTTTCCATGGCGATTCTCGGTAAGTGGCTGAATAAATGTTTGTAGCATCTCCGTCCAACGCCCTCATCCTCTGGCTGGGTTTCCCTATAATTCATTCTCAGGGTGTGGGCGTCGCTGGCAAGGCCAGCATTTATTGCCCATCCCTAGTTGCCCTTGAGAAGGTGGTGGTGAGCCGCCTTCCTGAACCGCTGCAGTCTGTTTGGTGAAGGTGCTCCCACAGTGCTGTTAGGGAGGGAGTTCCAGGATTTTGACCCAGCGACGATGAAGGATCAAGGACCAGCGATATATTTCCAAGTCAGGGTGGTGTGTGACTTGGAGGGGACCTTGGAGGTGGTGGTGTGCCCATGCGCCTGCTGCCCTTGTCCTTCTAGGTGGAAGAGGTCGCGGGTTTGGGAGGTGCTGCCGAAGAAGCCTTGGCGAGTTGCTGCAGTGCATCTTGTAGATGGTCCACACTGCAGCCACGGTGCGCTGTGAACTGATTGTAATGGGAGAGGGAAATAGAAAAACAGGAGGTGTCCATTCAGCCCCTCGAGACTGTTCCGCCATTCAATAAAATCATGGCTGATGTGTCACCTAACGCTATGCACCTGCCTTGGCTCCAAATCCCTTATACCCTTGTCTACCAAAAATCGAACAATCTCAGGTTTAAAATGATTCATTGAGCTGGTACCTGCTGCTTTCTGTGGGAGAGAGCTCCACACCTCTACCAGTCTTTGTGTGAAGAAGTGTTTCCTAACTTCTCTCCTGAACGGCCTGGCTCTGATTTTAAGGTTCTGTCCCCTTGTCCTGGACTCCCCCACCAGCGGGAAAAGTTTCTCTGTATCTACCCCATCAACTCCTTTCAAAACCATAAACATCTCAATCAAATCACCCCTTAACCGTCTGTATTCCAGGGAATGCAGCCTAGTTTCTGTAATCCTCATAATCCGTCGTGCCTAGTGTTTCATGGGACAGTGTAGAGGGAGCTTTACTCTGTATCTAACCCGTGCTGTACCTGCCCTGGGAGTGTTTGATGGGACAGTGTAGAGGGAGCTTTACTCTGTATCTAACCCGTGCTGTACCTGCCCTGGGAGTGTTTGATGGGACAGTGTAGAGGGAGCTTTACTCTGTATCTAACCCGTGCTGTACCTGCCCTGGGAGTGTTTGATGGGACAGTGTAGAGGGAGCTTTACTCTGTATCTAACCCGTGCTGTACCTGCCCTGGGAGTGTTTGATGGGACAGTGTAGAGGGAGCTTTACTCTGTATCTAACCCGTGCTGTACCTGCCCTGGGAGTGTTTCATGGGACAGTGTAGAGGGAGCTTTACTCTGTATCTAACCCGTGCTGTACCTGCCCTGGGAGTGTTTGATGGGACAGTGTAGAGGGAGCTTTACTCTGTATCTAACCCGTGCTGTACCTGCCCTGGTAGTGTTTGATGGGACAGTGTAGAGGGAGCTTTACTCTGTATCTAACCCATGCTGTACCTGCCCTGGGAGTGTTTGATGGGGCAGTGTAGAGGTAGCTTTACTCTGTATCTAACCCGTGTTGTACCTGCCCTGGGAGTGTTTGATGGGACAGTGTAGAGGGAGCTTTACTCTGTATCTAACCCGTGCTGTACCTGCCCTGGGAGTGTTTGATGGGACAGTGTAGAGGGAGCTTTACTCTGTATCTAACCCGTGCTGTACCTGCCCTGGGAGTGTTTGATGGGACAGTGTAGAGGGAGCTTTACTCTGTATCTAACCCGTGCTGTACCTGCCCTGGGAGTGTTTGATGGGACAGTGTAGAGGGAGCTTTACTCTGTATCTAACCCGTGCTGTACCTGCCCTGGGAGTGTTTGATGGGGACTCTTAGATCCGTGTATCTTGATGTTGTGTTTCCTTCAATAATGAGACAACAGACTGCAGGGAACGATTCAACAGGTGTTTACTGGATGAGGGTTACTCTAAAACTACTGTACAGATCCCTAATCAGGGTTTATATACAGGTGTGGTCACTGCCGGTACTACAGTATACAGGAGCTGTAAAAAGTAGTTCTCCCCTTAAAGGTACATACACTGCAATTCCTCCCCTTTTAGATTAACAGTACCATAACATTCATTTAACAATTAAGTATCAACTAATTACAATTAACACTTTTAGCATGCAACATTAACTGAAAATAGTCTATTTATAAATTCAGTCTTTGGGGCGGCTTCCTGATCCTTTCTGGATAGCGCCTTTCCCGAGTGTCTTGCTCTTGGTGCGGAGGCGATTCTGGCCCCCTGTCGTCGGTTGGTTCATCAGCTTCCGATGCTACTGTTTCTGGGGTAGATGCTACCGGTATGTCGGGTTCATCACCAGGTACGTATGGGCGAGACATGGGGTTGACTCGTTCCTGTGACTCTAGGATCTGGTCAACATTGTGAGATGCAATGTTCTCCCCAACATCCACTGTGTACATTAGTGGCCCCTGCCGTGTGCATATCGTTCCTGGTTGCCATTTCTCTGTTCGGTAGTCGCGGGCCAAGACTGGTTGCCCTACATTGAAGCTCCTTGTCGGCTTCTCATTGATGTGCTGGAATTGCTTATTCTCAACATCTCTTCGTACATTTGGTCTGAGCAAATCCATACGAGATCTCAACCTTCGATTAAAGAACATCATGGCCGGGGCCTGGTTGGTGACTGCATGTGTCGCATTTCTGTAGGCTAACAGGAAATTGTCCACCTTATGCTGCAGTGGAATGTCGTCATCGCACATGGCCCTTACTGCTTTCTTAAAGGTTTGTACGAACCTCTCAGCCAATCCATTTGTGGCTGGATGATACGGGGCGGATGTGTAATGCTTTACCCCATTCCTTTTCATAAATCTCCGAAACTCCTCAGACACAAACTGTGGTCCGTTATCAGAGCAAATCTGCTCTGGCAAGCCGTTCCTGGCAAATATGGTCCGTAGGACTGCAATAGTTTTCTCCGTGGTGGTGGAGGATATTTTGATCACCTCAGGCCATTTCGAGTGCGCATCCACGGCTATTAAAAACATTGAGTCCATGAATGGGCCAGCAAAATCAATATGCACCCGTTGCCATGGAGATGAGGGCCACTCCCATGAGTGTAGAGGGGCATGTGGTGGTGCATTTTGGACTTTCTGGCATCCTGAGCAGCTCTTTGTCAGGTCCTCGATTTGCTCATCGATCCCCGGCTACCACACATAAGCCCCAGCAAGGCTTTTCATTTTCACCCCTCCCAGGTGGCCTTCGTGAAGCTCATTGAGCACTCTCTCCCTTAACTTGGGTGGAATTACCACTCGGGATCCACACATCAAGGTCCCCTGGCATACTGACAGCTGTTCTCTTCTGGATGAGAATGCTGGCAACAGTGAGTCGCCATGTGTTGGCCATCCCTTCACCGTCAAGTCATATACCCGAGACAGTGTCGGGTCATTTCGGGTCTCCTTCTCTATATCAGCGTTAGTTACCGGCAAGCGTTCAATTATAGTCGAATGAAATATTTCGACAGGATCCACTGCTGGTGCTTCCTCCGCAGTACGCAGTGGCAGGCGTGATAGCCCATCAGCGTTTCCATGCTGTTTCGTGCCCTTATACTCGATTTCATATTGATTCGCCCCTAGAAAAAGGGACCATCTTTGCAGCCGTTGCGCAGTCATCACCGGAACGCCCTTCTTTGGATTAAAGATGGAGACAAGTGGTTGGTGGTCAGTCAGCAAGGTGAACTTCTGCCCGTGCAGATAGTGATTGAACTTTTTCACTCCCCACACTAGGCTGAGGGCCTCCCTGTCAATCTGGGCGTAGTTACGCTCGGCTGAGGTTAGTGATCGTGACGCAAAGGCTATTGGCCTCTCCAAGTCGTCCGAGAATTTATGCGACAGCACCGCTCCAATGTCATAGAGTGATGCATCACACGCCAACCAAATTGGTAGTGCTGGGTTGAAATGAGCCAACACCTCTTTTGATGTGATAAATCCTTTGCTCTTCTGGAAAGCTCGTTTACATTTGTCATTCCACTTCCATGGTACCCCCGTTTGCAGTAGGGTGTTCAGTGGGTGTAGTACGGTAGACAAATTTGGCAAGAACTTATGGTAGTAGTTCACCAACCCGAGGAACGACCTCAGTTGTGACACATTTTCCGGTGCTGGCGCCTTGACTACTGCCTCAATCTTTTCAGGGGACTTATGTAACCCCTCTTCATCAATAACGTGGCCACAATACGAGATCTGCTTCTGGAAAAACTCGCATTTGTGGCGATTAGCTTGGAGCCCATATTCCTTCAATCTAGTGAGCACCTGCTCCAGGCTGGCGAGGTGATCACTGTCATTTTCGCCCGTGACCAGGATGCCATCCAAATAACACCGGGTCCCTGGAATCCCTTGCAGGACTTGATCCATTGCCCTTTGCCAAATAGCCGGAGTTGATGCTACCCCGAACACCAGCCGGTTGTATTGGTAGAGACCTTTATGAGTGTTGATCGTGAGGTACTGTTTCGAGGCTTCTTCTACCTCCATTTGCAGGTACGCCTGGGCCAGATCAATCTTAGTGAAGCGTTTCCCTCCAGATAGCAAGGCGCAAATATCTTCAATCCGCGGAAGCGGATATTGTACCGTGTGAAGGACTGGGTTCACTGTCACCTTAAAGTCCCCACAGATGCGAACCTTCTTTGGTTCCCCAGGCGTATTACTCAATGACCTCTTCATTACAGGAACGATGGGTGTAGCCCACTTGCTCCAGTCCACTTTGGACAGTACTCCTGAACGTTCCAAACCTTCCAGCTCTGCTTCGACGGCTGGGCGGATCACATAAGGCACCGGTCTGGCCTTAAAAAACTTTGGGCTTGCATTTTCCTCTATTTTGATCGTCGCTGTTGTGCCTTTTAGTGTTCCGAGTTCCTCCTGGAACACTTCTTGTGCATCAGTTAGCATTTTTGACAGTCGTCCAGGTGTGACGTCGTCATCCTTTTTGGCATCTACAGTCAGTGCTTGTATGGAATGCCAATCTAGCTGTATCTTCCGGATCCATTCACGTCCTAGTAGCGGTGGTCCTCCCTCTGGCAATACATATAGGTCCATTTTTGGTGTTTCCTTGCCGTTATATATAACGTTCACCCTTATTTTTCCTTTGGGGTAGACTTTTTGCCCCGTGTACATCTTCAAGACGATCTCTGTATCTCTCAAGGGTATATGTGAGAATAGCCGCTTGTAGTCCCTTCGGTTTATGACTGTTAGGGCTGATCCTGTGTCCAATTCCATTTTCACTTGGACTCCGGCTATCTTGAGCGTGACCCAGATAGTTTGGTGATCCTCCGTTTTGATCACATTATGTAGTTTCAGACAACCCAGCTCCTTGCTTCCAGAGTCTGTATCACTTTTCTGTTCGTCTGAACTACTCTCCGTCACCTTATGTACCTTCTTGTACTTCTCCTGTGGAGATTTCTTGCTGCTGGTTTTCTTTTCCGACCTGCAGACTCTTGCTATGTGTCCTACTTTTCCACACTGTCTGCACACTTGGTCCTTGAACCAGCAATCCTTATGGTCGTGTGTTGTTCTGCCGCAGCGATAGCACTTCACTGTTCCGTATGACATTTCATTTGTGCCATATTCTTGCAGTCTCCGTTGTATCTCTGCCGCGCCCCGTGCTGCTGCTTCGTGTGATACTGCCATGCTGAAAGCCTTGTCCAGCGTAAGGTCCTTTTCTGATAGAAGCCGTTTCTGTGTTCCTTCACTTTGAAGCCCACACACAAACTTGTCCCTTAAAGTATCTGCTAGTCCTGTTCCAAACTGGCAGTGTTTCGATAGCTTGCGCAGTTCCGTTAAATACTCAGCATTACTTTCATCTTTATGCTGGATCCTTTTGTGAAACTTAAATCTTTCTGCTATCAGCAGCGGTGTGGGGTTTAAGTGGTCCTGTAGGATTGACACTATGTTTTCAAAATTCTTTTCCACTGGTTTCTCTGGGGTTACTAGGTTTCGCAGTAAGCCATACGTTTTTGCACCCATTGAATTCAACAATACCAGCGCTTTCTTGTCATCTGGCACTTCATTCGCCTTGCAGTATACTTCAATGCGTTCGACATATGTCGTCCAATCTTCGACTTCATTGTCGAACGCTGTGATACTGCCACTCTTCGGCATTTTTGGGTGTGGTTAGACTAGCTCAAAATGGCATCTCCCGCGCTCTCCCTTCTTCTCCACTGCGTCTCAAAATGGCGTCTCCCGCGCTCTCCCTTCTTCTCCGCTGCGGCTCAAAATGGCGTCTCCCGCGCTCTCCCTTCTTCTCCGCTGCGGCTCAAAATGGCGCCTCCCGCGCTCTCCCTTCTTCTCCGCTGTGGCTCGGCCCTTGAACACCGGCTGCGCTCTGCGCGTTTTCCTGCGCGCCTCTCTCTCTCGTTGCCGCTGCTCGGCCCTTGAACACCGGCTGCGCCCTGTGCGCTCTACCCTCTCTCTTCTCCCGTCGACGCCGCTCGGTCCTGAACACCGGCTGCGCCCTGTGCGCTCTACCCTCTCTCTTCTCCCGTCGACGCCGCTCGGTCCTGAACACCGGCTGTACCCTGTGCGCTCTACCCCCTCTCTTCTCCCGTCGACGCTGCTCGGCCTTTTCTGTGCCGTCGGTCGGCTCTAGCCGCCGCTGTCCGGGAAGGGTCTGCGCCGTACCTGTTGCCAGCCTGTTTCGCTGGACCAGTGACTGGAGAACCAAGCCCAGCTCTCAACAGCCTCCCCTGCGATGCTCAAGTCTCCGCTGGATGGTCGACGCCCGTGCTTCTGGACTCGGCCTTCTTCTTTCACTGTTCTCCAGGAGCGAATCCCTGGGAGGTGATGCAGAGTTGCAGGTAGGTTTGAATCTTCTTGTCGCCAATGTTAGATCCGTGTATCTTGATGTTGTGTGTCCTTCAATAATTAGACAAGAGACTGCAGGGAACAATCAACAGGTGTTTACTGGATGAGGGTTACTCTAAAACTAACTTTACAGATCCCTACTCAGGGTTTATATACAGGTGTGGTCACTGCCAGTACTACAGTATACAGGAGCTGTAAAAAGTAGTTCTCCCCTTAAAGGTACATACACTACAGGGACAGTGTAAAGGGAGCTTTACTCTGTATCTAACCCGTGCTGTACCTGCCCTGGGAGTGTTTGATGGGACAGTGTAGAGGGAGCTTTACTCTGTATCTAAGCCGTGCTGTACCTGCCCTGGGAGTGTTTGATCGGTCAGTGTAGAGGGAGCTTTTCTCTGTATCTGACCCACGCTGTGCCTGCCCTGGGAGTGTTTGATGGGACAGTGTAGAGGGAGCTTTACTCTGTATCTAACCCGTGCTGTACCTGCCCTGGGAGTATTTGATGGGACAGTGTAGAGGGAGCTTTACTCTGTATCTAACCAGTGCTGTACCTGCCCTGGGAGTGTTTGATGGGACAGTGTAGAGGGAGCTTTACTCTGTATCTAACCCGTGCTGTACCTGCCCCGGGAGTGTTTGATGGGACAGTGTAGAGGGAGCTTTACTCTGTATCTAACCCGTGCTGTACCTGCCCCGGGAGTGTTTGATGGGACAGTGTAGAGGGAGCTTTACTCTGTATCTAACCCGTGCTGTACCTGCCCTGGGAGTGTTTGATGGGACAGTGTAGAGGGAGCTTTACTCTGTATCTAACCCGTGCTGTACCTGCCCTGGGAGTGTGTGATGGGACAGTGTAGAGGGAGCTTTACTCTGTATCTAACCGGTGCTGTACCTGCCCTGGGAGTGTTTGATGGGACAGTGTAGAGGGAGCTTTACTCTGCATCTAACCCGTGCTGTACCTGCCCTGGGAGTGTTTGATGGGACAGTGTAGAGGGAGCTTTACTCTGTATCTAACCCGTGCTGTACCTGCCCTGGGACTGTTTGATGGGACAGTGTAGAGGGAGCTTTACTCTGCATCTAACCCGTGCTGTACCTGCCCTGGGAGTGTTTGATGGGACAGTGTAGAGGGAGCTTTACTCTGTATCTAACCCGTGCTGTACCTGCCCTGGGAGTGTTTGATGGGACAGTGTAGAGGGAGCTTTACTCTGTATCTGTGCTTGATGCTGGGATTGGGTGCTTGAAATGGAACGTGTTCTATTTCTCTGCACTGACTTCCCTCAACTCGAGCACAAAGCTGTCAGATTGTTGTAAAAACCCATCTGTTTCACTGATGACCTTTCGGGAAGGAAACTTGCCGTCATTACCCGTTCTGGGCCGATAGGTGACTCCAGTTTCACACTTGGCTGATTCTTCACTGCCCTCTAACATGGCCTAGCAAGACCCTCATTTCCATTACCTCAATCTTAGGGTGACTTGAGAGGGGCAATAAATGCGGCCTAGCCAGCGACGCCCACATCCCGAGAAAGAATTTTTTTAAATCTTCAATCGGCTCATTTTGAAGCCACTGGTTGTGCAACGTTTAGGAGTCAGCTGTGGCTCAGTGGGCAGCACCCTCGCCTCCGAGTCAAAAGGTCGTGGGTTCAAGCCCCACTCCAGAGACTTGAGCACAAAATCTAGGCTGACACTCCCAGTGCAGTACTGAGGGAGCGCCGCACTGTCGGAGGGGCAGTACTGAGGGAGCGTTGCACTGTCGGAGGGGCAGTACTGAGGGAGCGTTGCACTGTCGGAGGGGCAGTACTGAGGGAGCGCCGCACTGTCGGAGGGGCAGTACTGAGGGAGCGCCGCACTGTCAGAGGGGCGGTACTGAGGGAGCGCCGCACTGTCGGAGGGGCGGTACTGAGGGAGCGCCGCACTGTCGGAGGGGCGGTACTGAGGGAGCGCCGCACTGTCGGAGGGGCGGTACTGAGGGAGCGCCGCACTGTCGGAGGGGCAGTACTGAGGGAGCGCCGCACTGTCGGAGGGGCAGTACTGAGAGAGCGCTGCACTGTCGGAGGGGCAGTACTGAGGGAGCGCCGCACTGTCAGAGGGGCGGTACTGAGGGAGCGGCGCACTGTCGGAGGGGCGGTACTGAGGGAGCGCCGCACTGTCGGAGGGGCGGTACTGAGGGAGCGCCGCACTGTCGGAGGGGCGGTACTGAGGGAGCGCCGCACTGTCGGAGGGGCGGTACTGAGGGAGCGCCGCACTGTCGGAGGGGCAGTACTGAGGGAGCGCCGCACTGTCGGAGGGGCAGTACTGAGGGAGCGCCACACTGTCGGGGGGGGCAGTACTGAGGGAGCGCCGCACTGTTGGAGGGGCAGTACTGAGGTAGCGCAGCACTGTCGGAGGGGCAGTAGTGAGGGAGCGCTGCACTGTCGGAGGGGCAGTACTGAGGGAGCGCCACACTGTCGGAGGGGCGGTACTGAGGGAGCGCAGCACTGTCGGAGGGGCAGTACTGAGGGAGCGCCGCACTGTCGGAGGGGCGGTACTGAGGGAGTGCTGCACTGTCGGAGGGGCAGTACTGAGGGAGCGCTGCACTGTCGGAGGGGCAGTACTGAGGGAGCGCCGCACTGTCGGAGGGGCAGTACTGAGGGAGCGCTGCACTGTCGGAGGGGCAGTACTGAGGGAGCGCCGCACTGTTGGAGGGGCAGTACTGAGGGAGCGCCGCACTGTCGGAGGGGCAGTACTGAGGGAGCGCTGCACTGTCGGAGGGGCAGTACTGAGGGAGCGCTGCACTGTCGGAGGGGCAGTACTGAGGGAGCGCCGCACTGTTGGAGGGGCAGTACTGAGGGAGTGCCGCACTGTCGGAGGGGCTGTACTGAGGGAGCGCCGCACTGTCGGAGGGGCAGTACTGAGGGAGTGCTGCACTGTCGGAGGGGCAGTACTGAGGGAGCGCCGCACTGTCGGAGGGGCAGTACTGAGGGAGTGCTGCACTGTCGGAGGGGCAGTACGGAGGGAGCGCCGCACTGTCGGAGGGGCAGTACTGAGGGAGCACCGCACTGTCGGAGGGGCAGTACTGAGGGAGCGCCGCACTGTCGGAGGGGCAGTACTGAGGGAGTGCTGCACTGTCGGAGGTGCTGTCTTTCGGGGTGAGACGTTAAATCCAGGCCCTGTTAGCTCTGTTGCCACTATTGGAAGAGGAGCAGGGAGTTCTCCCCGGTGTCCCGGCCAATATTTATCCCTCAATCAACATCAATAAAACAGATTAACTGGTCATTATCACATTGCTGTTTGTGGGAGCTTGCTGTGTGCAAATTGGCTGCCGTGTTTCCCACATTACAACAGTGACTACACTTCAAAAAATACTTCATTGGCTGTAAAGCGCTTTGGGGCGTCCTGAGGTGGTGAAAGGTGCTGGAGAAATTCAAGTTCTTTCTGTCTTTCTCCTCAGTCCTGTTCGGTGTCATGGCTTCCTGTTCGGACAATGAGGTCATGGCGGACTCCAAGAAACCTTCGGCTGGAGTCTCCTCGCCGGAACATTCTGTGTGTGCCAGGCCGCTGCGGAGCGGAGGATTCTACACCGTGTACTACGGGACTGATGTGGAGAGCGCCCCGGCGGTGGTCCGAGACCGGCCGGGCCAGTCCGCCGACGGCCCCCTGGGCCGCGGAGTCTACGTGTCGCGGGACGTGCAGGGCGCACTGGGCCGCACCGTGGAGCTGCCGCCCTCCCGGACGGTGGTGCTGGCGCTCAGGGCCCGAGTGGGGAGGGTGAGGAAGGTGAGCGGCCGGGCGCCGCGGCTGACCAAGAGCTGGCACCATTACGGCTTCGACACCGCCTGGGCACCGGGGAGCTGCGGGGCGTTGCCGATCCGCGCGGAGGAGATCTGCGTCTGGGACAAACGCAGGCTGAAGGTGGTGGGGGTCGTGGTGGCCCCCAAGGCCGACGTAGTCCAGCTCCAAAATTTAGTGAGGCGTTATATGTAACTTCATTCAACAAGGAAGGGCGGTGGGGAAAGGCCAGGGAGCGGAACTAACCGGAGAGCTCGACCAAAGAGCCAGGCACGATGGGCCCAATGGCCTCCTGTGCTGCATCATTCTGGGAATCTCCCTGCTTCACCCTCACGATGTGTGTTAGTCAGACGCGGCTGAGCTTATCTGCTGTCTGCTCTTGCCCCAGACTAGTCTGGTTTGGGTAGGAAGGGGGGGTGAAATTGGGGTCCAGCCAGGGGCAGGTGGGGTGGGGGATGTCACCGGGTAATATTAAGGAATGAAAACTCTGCAATATTTGACCACTTCTAACAGCCCAATCAAAGGTCCTCAGACAGTCACAGAATGATCGGCCACCATCTTATTGAATGGCCGAGCAGGCTCGAGGGGGCCTCCTGGCCGACTCCTGCTCCTAATTCTTATGTTCACAGAAGGAGGCCATTCGGCCATCGTGCCTGTGCCGGCTCTTTGAAAGAGCGCTCCAATTACTCCCACTCCCCCTGCTCTTTCCCCACAGCCCTGTGAATTTCTCCTTTATCCAATTTCCCTTTTGAAAGTCACGATTGAATCTGCCTCCACCAGTGCAGCGCATCCCAGATCACAACCACTCGCTGCGTCAAGCAAAATTCTCCTCGTTTATCTCTGGTTCTTTTGCCAATCACCTTAAATGTGTGTCCTCTGGTTACCGACCCTCCTGCCACAGTTTCTCCTTATTTACTCGATCAAGTCCTGGCGAGTTTGTATCCAAGGCGAGGTTGCCGGGTCAATCATTTTGCGATTAAACCAACTCAAGCTGAATAAAGCTCTCACGTTTCCAGTCTGTGGTTTATCCTGACTCCAGGGCAATGTATCTGTCTGTTCTTTCACCCTGTCCTGTGCCACAATCTTCAATAAAATCTACAGACCGCACCACCCTCAGCAGTTGTCTGAATTATTGCAGAGTCTGGTATTTTCACACATTGGCTGATAAAGAGAAGGAACAGCACCTTTCACAACCTCGGGACGTCCCAAAGCGCTTTACAGCCATTGAAGTGCTTTTTGAAGTGTAGTCACTGTTGTAATGTGGGAAACACAGCAGTCAATTTGCGCACAGCAAGCTCCCACAAACAGCACTGTGATAATGACCAGATCATCTGTTTTAGTGATGTTGTTTGGGAGATAAATATTGGCCCAGGACACCGGGGAGAATTCTTCAAATAGTGGCCGTTGCACCTTTAACATCCACCTGAGGGGCCCTAGTTTAATGTCTCATCCAAAAGACGGCACCTCCGACAGTGCAGCACTCCCTCAGTACTGCCCCTCCGACAGTGCAGCGCTCCCTCAGTACTGACCCTCCGACAGTGCAGCACTCCCTCAGTACTGCCCCTCCGACAGTGCAGCACTCCCTCAGTACTGACCCTCCGACAGTGCAGCGCTCCCTCAGTACTGCCCCTCCGACAGTTGTAAGATTCGCAATTTTCAGCAAAAATCACGCAAGAAAACTGGATAAAATTAAGACTGTTTATTGACCAAAGTAAGCTTGCACAGAAAAACCTTTGATAAAAGGGCATACAAAATGGCCGCCAGGCCCCGTGATCAGTTTATGAACCATTTTATTTCTGTTACTGCAAGCCAGACAGGCTTGTGGATTGAAGACAGTGAGCCCACGAAAGCCAATCTCTGGGAACCGAAACTCAGAGCAACAGCATACATATTCAATGGATTATAAGTACAGGATGGGGCCCATCAAGATATGGGCGGACAATGTAAAAACACTTATACCCATTTATCGTACAAAGGAAAAACCGTTTAGCAGCCATCAAGGAAAATGTCCGGACCGATCAATATGCGAACCGAGCCACGGTGACAATGCAAAAGACATTGAAAGACATTATCGGCCAGGAAGGCCAGTTTAAGTTATCACCGGCTCCGTTACAAGACAAAGCGCCCCTGCAGAGATTTCTGCCCGCCAAAATTAATACAAAGACAGGACTATGATTTGGCGGGAGATAAGACTGTCCCAAAAGAGTATAACTATGGATTGAAAGTCCAGCTAAATAACTTCGGACTCCGGGTTACTTGAACAACTTCTTCTTCACTGCCACGGCTTTCTTGTTGGGCGACTTCAGGCTTCCATTTTCTTCAAGAACTTTCTTCTACGAGGAACGAACGAAGGGCGGACGGTGCCCGGATCGGCGCCTCTTCCACTTCGGCAGATCGATGAAAACGTTTTCGTCTTTTTAAAGACGGACGGTTTCGGTAAAAGGACAACGTGGTCGGTGTTCAGCCAAACAAGGCTCGGCCACGACGAGAAGACGACGAGGGTGGCCCGGGTACTGGGGTCGGGAGATCATCGACGACCCAGGCCGACGGAGAAGAAACCCTCTGGAGAACCGGCGATCGATGCCACAAGATTCTCCCAAGTGCATAGCCTGCATCTGGGTCTGCTCCATGAACCCAAATTGACTTGGTGGATCTCAACCTTAATGAGCGCTCATCGAGGCTGGGTCTACCCCACCGCCTCGAGGGAGGAGAGAATATCGACTGCGCCAGAAGTTTCCAAATCCACGTGACGACGGAAAGCGGTGCCAAAAAGGCTGCGAACCCCCCTTTCTCGCGATTTCGAGAGTGGTGAGCATGATCCCAAGTTCCCCAGGTCGAAACTTAGTTTAGGTATAGGGGAGGGAGTTAAGGGAAATCGTAATGTGTTTCCCCTTTTTTTCGATGTGCCGTGTGTTCCCCATTTCCATAGAGTCAAGTTCATAAATTTGTGCATGATTGTAGTAACTTTAATCTGTGCCTATGATATGTATTTTGTAATGCTTCAAACTGTTTAAAAATAAAAGCATCCATTTCGTGCTATTCAACCTGGTCTATTGAGTTCTTTCTCTGCACTACTGTTCTCTGCACCTAAGTCCAAGGTCTAGAACCGTAGGGGGGAGTGGGTCGAACCACTCAAGGGTAATTATTGCACGAAGCCTGGCAGGAGACCAGAAAGAGCAAGAGAAACCCCCTACACAGTGCAGCACTCCCTCAGTACTGACCCTCCGACAGTGCAGCGCTCCCTCAGTACTGCCCCTCCGACAGTGCAGCACTCCCTCAGTACTGACCCTCCAACAGTGCGGTGCTCCCTCAGTACTGCCCCTCCGACAGTGCAGCACTCCCTCAGTACGGCCCCTCCGACAGTGCAGCACTCCCTCAGTACTGACCCTCCGACAGTGCGACGCTCCTTCAGTACTGCCCCTCCGACAGTGCGGCGCTCCCGCAGTACTGCCCCTCCGACAGTGCGGCGCTCCCTCAGTACTGCCCCTCCGACAGTGCGGCGCTCCCTCAGTACTGCCCCTCCGACAGTGCAGCGCTCCCTTAGTACTGTCCCTCCGACAGTGCAGCACTCCCTCAGTACTGCCCCTCCGACAGTGTGGCGATCCCTCAGTACTGCCCCTCCGACAGTGTGGCGATCCCTCAGCACTGCCCCTCCGACAGTGCAGCACTCCCTCAGTACTGCACTGCGAGTGTCAGCCTGGATCTCTGGAGTGGGGGCTGAACCCACGACCTTGTGGTCGAGAGCCGAGAGTGCTGCCCACTGAGCCACGGATAAGACAGATTAGGTGGAATCGAATGCTAACTGTCGTTTGTTCATATCACTGATCTCAGGTGGGGGCGGGGTGGGCACCAGGGGGGCCTCAGTTGGCCTTACTCGCCCCAGGGTTAGCAAAGGTGGAAAACGCAGCCGGGGTTCCTGGTCCTGATCTATGACCCAGTGACCCGCTGATGGAAATCGCAACACCTGTGGATATGGAGTGAGGACCAGGATCGGAATGGGGCACGGCGCACTACACGGTCAAATAGTCCGCGCAGGACGGAATGGCCACTCGGCAGTGAGGGCCGACGGTGAATCTGAAACCCTAGGGCCCCGTGTCAGCACACCCGGGCAGGCGTGGGACCGGGAGACTGCCATCAGAGAGGAGAGGCCTTTCCACCAATGACCAGGCCTGTGGACGCTCGGGGAGCTTGTCAGGGTCTGTCCAGAGAGACAGCCGAGGTCACAAACCTCCTCAACGCATGCACAAGTACAGCCGGATTCAAGGACTGCGGGGGAGGGTGGGGATCGCGGTCTGGCGAGGGGGCACTCGTTTGCTTTTTAACAAGATAGGCCACTCGTTTAGAATCTTACAGCACAGAAGGAGGCCATTCGGCCCATCGTGCCTGTGCCGGCTCTTTGAAAGATTCTCTCCAATTAGTCCCACTCCCCCCTGCTCTTTCCCCGCAGACCTGCAAATTTTTCCTTTTCAAGTATTTATCCAATTCCCTTTTGAAAGTTACTATTGAATCTGCTTCCACCATTCAGGCAGCGCGTTCTCGATCACAACTCGCTGAGTAAATTTTTTCCCTCGTGTTGCCTCTGGATCTTAAATCTGTGTCCTCTGGTTACCGACCCTCCTGTCAGTAGAAACAGTTTCTCCTCATCTATAATCAAAACCCTTCATGATTTTGAACACCTCTATCAAATCTCCCCTTAACCTTCTCTGCTCCAAGGAGAACAACCCCAGCTTCTCCAGTCTCTCCACGTAACTGAAGTCCCTCATCCCTGGAATCATCCTAGTAAATCCCCTCTGCACCCTCTCCAAGGCCTTGACATCCTTCCTAAAGTGCGGTGCCCAGAATTGATCGCAATACTCCAGCTGAGGCCTTGCCTGTGATTTATAAAGGTTTAGCATCATTTCCTTGCTTTTGTACTCTGTGCCTCTATCTATGAAGCCCAGGATCCCGTGTGCTTTTTACAGCCTTCACAGCCTGCCCTGCCACCTTCAATGATTTGTGTACGTACACCCCCAGGTCTCTCTCTGTTCCTGCACCAAATTGGGCCAAATTGTTTAGTTATAAAGGATTTTGGATCCGATCTTCTAAACGCATCGATCCCACCAATGTGAAGTGGTCTATGCCAAACGATGACCACACCAAATGACCCAGGAATTGGGCAGATAAAAATTCACAACAGCCCCGAACTTCCAATGTGAGCGAAGCCTCCGAAATTTCAGGGCCAATGGGTGTTGTCCAAAGTTTAAAACCAGCGAATATTAGTAACAGAATCAGCGTGAATTAACAGCAGAAGGCCCCTGTAAATCCAACACAGGGCGGCCGAGTCGTTAATTAACCCGCAGGCTGCTCTTTAACTACATTGGGCTTTGAAGTAAAGTTACATGATTTGTTTTTAATACAAAAAGAAAATACTGCAGACGCTGGAAATCTGAACTAAAAGCAGGAAATGCTGGAGATCCTCAGCAGGTCCGGCAGCGTCTGTGGAGAGAGAAACAGAGTTAACGTTTCCGGTCTGTGACCTTTCATCAGCTCATCGACCTGGAACGTTAACTCGGTTTCTCTCTCCACAGGTGCTGCCGGACCTGCTGAGGATCTCCAGCATTTCCTGTTTTTATTATCACACGATTTGCTTGTTTGGCAGTTATTTTCTCTCTTTCAATTAGTAGAGGGATCAGAATGTCCTGAATTTACAGCAAAGTATTTCAATTCAGAAACATTCTCGCAATGCCCCATTACCTGTCAATCACACAGTAACTCCACCCCATTACCTGTCAATCACACAGTAACTCCACCCCATTACCTGTCAATCACACAGTAACTCCACCCCATTACCTGTCAATCACACAGTAACTCCACCCCTTGTACCTGTCAATCATACAGTAACTCCACCCCATTACCTGTCAATCATACAGTAACGCCACCCCATTACCTGTCAATCACACAGTAACTCCACCCCATTACCTGTCAATCATACAGTAACGCCACCCCATTACCTGTCAATCACACAGTAACTCCACCCCTTGTACCTGTCAATCATACAGTAACCCCACCCCTTGGACCTGTCAATCACACAGTAACTCCACCCCTTGTACCCGTCAATCACACAGTAACTCCGCCCCATTACCTGTCAATCACAAGGTTACTCCGCCCCTTGTACCTGTCAATCACACAGTAACTCTGCCCCTGTAACTGTCAATCACACAGTAACTCCGCCCGGTGTACCTGTCAATCACAGTAACTCCGCCCCTTGCACCTGTCAATCACACTAACTCCACCCCTCGTACCTGTCAATCACACAGTAACTCCGCCACGTGTACCTATCAATCACACTGTAACTCCGCCGTGTGTACCTGTCAATCACACAGTAACCCCGCCCCGTGCACCTGTCAATCACACAGTAACCCTGCCCCGTGCACCTGTCAATCACACTAACTCCGCCCCTTGTACCTGTCAATCACACTGTAACTCCGCCCCTGTAGCTGTCAATCACACAGTAACTCCGCCCGGTGTACCTGTCAATCACAGTAACTCCGCCCCTTGCACCAGTCAATCACACTAACTCCACCCCTCGTACCTGTCAATCACACAGTAACTCCGCCACGTGTACCTATCAATCAC
This sequence comes from Somniosus microcephalus, assembly GCF_052327205.1. NCBI lineage: Eukaryota > Metazoa > Chordata > Chondrichthyes > Squaliformes > Somniosidae > Somniosus > Somniosus microcephalus. The sequence continues at coordinate 234,172,598 of NC_140996.1, forward strand.
ACTGTAACTCCGCCGTGTGTACCTGTCAATCACACAGTAACCCCGCCCCGTGCACCTGTCAATCACACAGTAACCCTGCCCCGTGCACCTGTCAATCACACTAACTCCGCCCCTTGTACCTGTCAATCACACTGTAACTCTGCCGTGTGTACCTGTCAATCACACAGTAACTCCGCCCCGTGCACCTGTCAACCACACTAACTCCGCCCCTTGTAGCTGTCAATCACACTAACTCCGTCCCTTGTACCTGTCAATCACACTGTAACTCCGCCCATGTAGCACGGTCAGCCCCATTTGATGGAGTTATTCTTCTAACCATACACAGGAAATAAATGTGCTTACAGTTACAAGACTTTTAATATATTACTGATTAATATTTATTAAACTCGCATAGCAAGAAAAGGATAAATAAATGATTAAATATTCTACATGTAAAAATAGTATAATAGGCCAATCGCACGAATTCCCGTATTCGGGGTGTGGGCATCACTGGCGAGGGAGAAAGTTCCAGATTTCCACCACCCTTTGTGTGAAGAAGTGCTTCCTGACATCACCCCTGAACGGCCGGGCTCTAATTTTAAGGTTCTGCCCCCTTGTTCTGGACTCCCCCCACCAGAGGAAATAGTTTCTCTCTCTCGACCCGATCAACTCCTTTAATCATCTTAAACACCTCGATCAGATCACCCCTTAATCTTCTAAACTCGAGGGAATACAAGCCCAGTCTGAGCAACCTGTCCTCGTAATTTAACCCTTTCAGACCCGGTATCATTCTGGTGAATCTGCGCTGCTCCCCCTCCGAGGCCGATATATCCTTCCTGAGGTGCGGGGCCCGGAACTGAGCACAGTGTCCAGATGGGACCCTGTACTCCCTCAGTATTGCACTGGGAGTGTCAGCCTGGATTCTGGGCTCAAGTCTCTGAATTGGGATTTGAAGCCACGACTCAGAGGCGAGGGTGCTGCCCACTGAGCAGCTGAGGCACAGTTGGTATGTAAGGGGTAGTTGGAGGGCCGCCATTAATAAAGTCCTGTTTCCCAACACTCTCCACTATCTGTAACTTGTTATTCAGTCTTCGAGTCGATCACCCACTTCAGCAATCTCTCGGCATCTGCCGAGAGGTCGTTTAGGAAACTGTTGAGCATCCTATGTGTGGTTGCAAACCCAATGCTTCCTGATGCAACAGAACCAAATATCGGGACACCGCGCAGGAGATACTCGCCCGTCATCATCCCAATGCCAGCACTATTGGACATTAGTTTGTAAAGAAGGGGCGTGTTTATATCCTTCGCATTGGGTGACCGTATCTGAGCCTTCAAGTCCTCCACCGGCTTCTCGATCTCAAGAGATATTCTTTGGAGAGACTCCTCATCAAGCCCAAAGGACTTGTAGTAAATGGGCAAGTATTTGAGCAATATTCCATAATCACACGCAAATCCCAATCCCGGAATGGGAGCTGCTGCAGCCACAGATGATACCAGAGCAAGCTTCCAAATCTCATTGCTCAGAAAATTCTTCTTTTTCTCAATGACTTCTGAAGAGAAAGTTGCAATCGGCCTCAGGAACGCTTGTTTCCTGAACTTGGGCAGTTCCCGTTCCAAAGTCTCTTGGAGCTGCTTAGCTTCATATTCTTGGAATTTCAAGGTGGATACAAGGAAGACCAGCGGAGATTTCACACCTTGCTCTTCCAAATACCGCAGCGAATCGTCCCTCATCAGATTCAGTACTTGGTCCTGGTTGAACAGCTTTGGTCGCTGTGTCCGAGACGCCTCAATGTCGCTGTCAATCTTGTTGCGGACAAAGCAGAACCGTGCGCCCCTCTCGTTAATCCACTTGGCGAGCTTGGCGTGATTCTCTTTGAAGCGCTCAGAGGCGACGATGATGAAGTAGTCATACCTGTCGAAGCCCACCCACTCCCTGTACTTCTCCAATGGGAAGTTACTGGTCCCTAATCCTGGAAGGTCCCAAATTTGAACGTTAGCAAGCGTTGGGTGGGAGTAACTGGTTGGCACCATTGTGGTTTCTGTAACTCCAGTCGGAGCAGCTCCATCTTCATCATCATGGACACCTCGTATTGCGTTGACCAGGGAGGACTTCCCAGCTCCCGCCTCCCCGATAACACCAATATTGATCCTTATGTGGTCTATCGATTGGAGGCATGCTAATATTTTAGAGGCAACTTGAGGGAGTCCACCTGATTCAAAAGCTTTGTCCATTTCGTCCCGCTCTTCTTTGCTAATGCGTTCAAATATTTCACATCTGAAAATGTAAAAACGCACAGAGTAACTGCAGGGAAGGAATTAACCAACGTCCTCCGAATGGGACGGGTTTACAAACCAGCAACACAACAGCTCGCGCCTTTAAATGAAGAAAAGTGTCCCGAGGCACTTCACAGAGGCGCGAAGGAGAGGGATGGACACCGAGCTACAACAGGAGATGTTAGGACAGGTGACAAAAGGCCTGGTCAAAGAGGTGGGTTTTAAGGAGGAGGAGTGTGGTAGGGTGTTCGGGAGGGAGCATGCCCAGAGAATGGGGTCTGTTGTGTATGTACCTTTAAGAGAAGAACTGATTCTATACTGCAGTACCGGCAGTGACCACCCCTGTATATAAAGCCATAGCAGGCTTCTGTATTTCAGTCTTAAGTTACCCTCTGTTCAGTAAATACCTGTTATTATTGTTCTCCTGCAGTCCGTGTATTATTTATACTCGGACACTACATTGGCAGCGAACAGGTTCGAACTCACCTGCAGTACTGCATCACCTCACGGGGATCTTTCCCTGCGAAGAAGCTTCTTGGAGGTCGAAGTCAGAACAACGGGCATCGACCGCGGGCAACCGCCCAATGATCCATCGGAGTTCGGAGAGTTGCAGGAGAGGCTGTGGAGAGCTGGGCTTGGCTCCCCAGTCAAGGTGTTCCAGCAAATCGTGCTGGTAGCAGGTAGTGCGCTGACCCTTCCGGACTGCGGCGGGCTCGAGCGGCTCTGCAAAGGGGCCATGCAGCGTCGTCGGGAGGAAAAGAGAGAGAGAGAGAGAGAGAGGGTGGAGCGCACAGGGCGCGGTCGGTGCTCAAGAACCGGGCAGCGTAGCGAAAATAAAACAAGGGGAAGGAAAAGTGAGACGCGCCAAAGCCGCGGGTCGCCGCCATTACCCTACAGAACGCTAGGAGCAGCGTGGCAGCAAGGGGAAGAAGGAAAAGCGCGGGAGGCGCCATTTTATTCCATTGGGGAAGAAGGAAAAGCGCGGGAGGCGCCATTTTAAATCACCCAAGATGCCGAAAAGTGGCAGTATCACTGCTTTCGACAACGAGGTAGAAGACTGGACCACGTATGTGGAAAGAATTGAAGTGTACTGCAAGGCAAATGAGATGGCCGATGGAAAGAAGGCATCGGTATTATTGAATTTGATGGGCGCGAGAACGTATGGCCTATTGCGGAATTTAATTACCCCAGCTAAACCAATGGAGAAAAGTTGAGGAGATTGTTAATATCTTACAGGAACACCTAAACCCTACACCGCTGCTGATAGCAGAAAGATTCAAGTTCCATAAAAGAAACCAGCACAAAGATGAGAGCAATGCTGACTATCTTACGGAACTACGCAAGTTATCGAAGCACTGCCAGTTCGGCGCAGGACTGGCAGACACCTTACGGGATAAGTTTGTCTGCGGGCTCCAGAGTGAAGGAACCCAGAAACGACTACTTTCGGAAAAGGACCTGACGCTAGAACAGGCTTTTAGCGTGGCAGTATCCTACGAAGCAGCAGCACGGGGAGCTGCGGAAATACAACAGAAACCACAAGAATACAGCGCTAACGAAATGGCGTATGGAGCAGAAAAGTGCTATCACTGCAGCAGAACAACCCATGACCAGAAGGACTGCTGGTTTAAGGACAAAGTATGCAGGCAATGTGGGAAAATGGGACACATAGCAAGAGTCTGCAGGTCGGGAAAGAAAACCAACACTACAAGAACTACTAAGGAAAAGTACAAGAAAGTAAAGAAATTGACAGACAGTAGTTCGGAAGATCAGGAGAGTGATAAGGACTCCGGGAGCAGGAGACTAAGTTGTCTAAAGTTACACAACGTGATCGCAAAGGAGGATCACCGAACCATTTGGGTCACCCTCATGATAGCAGGGTCCCCAGTAAAGATGGAATTGGACACAGGATCAGCCCTAACTGTCATGAATCGACGAGACTATGAGCGGCTATTCTCACACATACCCTTGAAGGACACGTCCATTGTATTGAAGACATACACGGGGCAAAAAGTCTACCCCAGAGGAAAAATAAGGGTGCCAGTTGAATACAACGGCAAGGAAACACAGAAACTGTATCTATATATACTACCAGATGGAGGACCACCATTATTGGGACGTGAATGGATCCGAAAAATACAATTGGATTGGCATTCCATTCAGGCGCTAACTGTGACTGATAAAAAGGATGATGACGTCACACCTGAAGGACTGTCAAAAATTCTAACTGACGCGAAAGAGGTGTTCCAACAAGGACTTGGGACTCTAAAAGGAGTAACGGCAATGATAAAAATCGAAGATAACGCAAACCCAAAATTTTTTAAGGCCAGACCAGTACCTTACGCGATCCGCCCAACCGTTGAAGCAGAGCTGGAGAGTCTGGAGCGTTCGGGTGTGCTGTCCAAGGTGGACTGGAGCGAGTGGGCCACACCCATCGTTCCTGTAATGAAGAAATCATTGAGCAGCACGCCTGGGGAACCGAAGAAGGTTCGCATCTGTGGGGACTTCAAGGTAACTGTGAACCCAGTCCTGCACACAGTACAATATCCACTTCCACGGATAGAAGATATTTTCGCCTCACTATCTGGAGGGAAACGCTTTACAAAGATTGATCTGGCCCAAGCGTATCTACAAATGGAGGTGGAAGAAGCGTCTAGGAAATACCTCACGATAAACACTCACAAAGGCCTTTACCAGTACAATCGACTGGTATTCGGGGTAGCATCAGCCCCGGCTATTTGGCAGAGGGCGATGGAACAAGTCCTGCAAGGGATCCCGGGGACCCAGTGTTATTTGGACGACATCCTGGTTACGGGCGAAAATGACAGTGAACACCTTGCCAACCTGGAGCAGGTGCTCACGAGATTACAGGAATATGGGCTACAAGCCAACCGCCCCAAATGCGAGTTCTTCAGGAGACAAATCTCGTATTGTGGCCACATGATTGATGAGGAAGGGTTGCATAAGTCGCCGGACCAGATTGAGGCTGTAGTCAAGGCTCCAGCACCAGAAAATGTGTCGCAACTGAGGTCGTTCCTCGGGTTGGTGAATTACTACCATAAGTTCTTGCCGAATTTATCTACAATTCTGCACCCACTGAACACCCTACTGCAAACTGGAGTAACATGGAAATGGAGTGATGAGTGTAAGCGTGCCTTTCAGAAATGTAAATGCCTAATCACTTCAAAAGAAGTATTGGCCCACTACAATCCAGCACTACTGATTCGGTTAGCATGTGATGCGTCTCCCTACGGCATTGGAGCGGCGCTGTCACACAAATTCCCTGACGGTTCAGAGAGGCCAATAGCCTTTGCGTCGCGCTCGTTAACCTCAGCCGAGCGTAACTACGCCCAGATTGACAGGGAGGCCCTCAGCCTGGTGTGGGGGGTGAAGAAGTTCAATCACTATCTGCACGGGCAGAAATTCACCCTACTGACTGATCATCAGCCCCTGGTCTCCATTTTTAACCCAAAGAAGGGCGTTCCGGTGATGACGGCACAACGGCTGCAAAGATGGTCACTTTTTCTAGGGGCACATCAGTACGACATAGAGTACAAGGGTACGAAACAGCATGGAAACGCTGATGGGCTGTCGCGCCTACCGTTGCCTACGGTAGAGGAAGCACCTGCAGTGGACCCTGTTGAGATATTCCATGCGACCATAGTCGAATGTTTACCTGTTACAAACTCAAGTATGGAAACCCGAAATGACCCGACACTCTCTCGGGTCTATGATTTGACGGTGAAGGGATGGCCAGCACATGACGACTCACTGTTGCCAGCATTCTCGCCAAGGAGAGAACAGCTGTCAGTGTGCTGGGGGACCTTGATGTGTGGATCCCGAGTGGTAATTCCACCCAAGTTGAGAGATAGAGTGCTCAATGAGCTTCATGAGGGTCATCTGGGAGGGGTAAAAATGAAGAGCCTAGCCAGGGCGTTTGTGTGGTGGCCGGGAATCGATAAAGAAATCGAGGATATGACCAAGAGATGCACAGGATGCCAGACGGTTCAAAACGCTCCACCACAGGCCCCGCTACATCCATGGGAGTGGCCCTCATCTCCATGGCAACGGGTACACATTGATTTTGCTGGTCCATTTATGGACTCAATGTTCCTAATCGCTGTGGACGCCCATTCGAAATGGCCAGAGGTCATCAAAATGTCCTCCACCACCACGGAGAAAACTATTGCAGTCCTATGGACCATCTTCGCCAGGAATGGCTTGCCAGAACAGATTTGCTCCGACAATGGGCCACAGTTTGTGTCAGAGGATTTCCGGAGGTTTCTGAGGAATAATGGGGTGAAGCATTATACATCTGCCCCATATCATCCAGCCACAAATGGATTGGCTGAGAGGTTTGTTCAGACCTTTAAAAAGGCCATAAAGGCAATGCATAATGACGACATACCACTACAACACAAGGTGGATAATTTCTTGTTTGCTTACCGGAATGCGACACATGCAGTCACCAACCAAGCTCCAGCCATAATGTTCTTCAACCAAAGGCTAAGATGTCGCCTGGATTTGCTCAAACCAAACATAAGACGAGATGTTGAGGATAAGCAATTCCAGCAGATAAATGAGAAGCCAACCAGGAGCTTCAAGATAGGGCAACCAGTCTTGGCCCGCGACGACCGAACAGAAAAATGGCAGCCAGGAACAATATGCACACAGCAGGGACCACTAATGTACACAGTGGACGTTGGAGAGAGCATCGTGAGACGCCATGCTGACCAGATTTTACAGTCACAGGAACAAGCCAAACCCATACCACGAGCAGGTGCACCTGGTAATCAACCCGAAGTACAGATTGCGTCTACTTCAGAAGCAGTGGTATTGGAAGCTGACAAACCAACCAATGACAATGAGCCAGAATCGACTGCGCCGCAAGAACAGGATACTCGATAAAGGAGCTATCCAGTCAGGATCAGGAAGCCTCCTCAAAGACTGAACTTATAAATTATTATTTCAGTTGATGTATATAGTACAGAGAAAATTGTAATTGTAATCAGTTATTATTTAGTTGTTAAATGAATGTTATGTACTGTTTATCTAAAAGGGGAGGAATTGTTGTGTATGTACCTTTAAAAGAAGAACTGATTCTATACTGCAGTACCGGCAGTGACCACCCCTGTATATAAAGCCATAGCAGGCTTCTGTATTTCAGTCTTAAGTTACCCTCTGTTCAGTAAATACCTGTTATTATTGTTCTCCTGCAGTCCGTGTATTATGTATACTCGGACACTACAGGGTCTAGGTCCTTGACTGCAATGGTGGGACAAAGAGGCCAGAGTTAGAATAGTGGTGAGCTCGGAGGAGGGAGGTTGTAGGGCTGGAGGAGGTTACAGAGACAAGCAGGGATGCAAACACGAGGATGAGAATTTTAAATTTGTGGCATTTGGGGTCCGGGAGCCAATGTAGGTCAGCGAGGACAGGGGGTGATGGGTGAACGGGACTGGGTGAGAGTTAGGACACGGGGCAGTGAGCACAGAGGGTGATGGGTGAACGGGACTGGGTGTGAGTTAGGACACGGGGCAGTGAGCACAGGGGGTGATGGGTGAACGGGACTGGGTGTGAGTTTGGACACGGGGCAGTGAGCACAGGGGGTGAGGGGTGAACGGGACTGGGTGTGAGTTAGGACACGGGGCAGTGAGCACAGGGGGTGATGGGTGAACAGGACTGGGTGTGAGTTAGGACACGGGGCAGTGAGCACAGGGGGTGATGGGTGAACGGGACTGGGTGTGAGTTAGGACATGGGGCAGTGAGCACAGGGGGTGATGGGTGAGCGGGGCTGGGTGTGAGTTGTGACACGGGGCAGTGAGCACAGGGGGTGATGGGTGAACGGGACTGGGTGTGAGTTAGGACACGGGGCAGTGAGCACAGGGGGTGATGGGTGAACGGGACTGGGTGTGAGTTAGGACACGGGGCAGTGAGCACAGGGGGTGATGGGTGAACGGGACTGGGTGTGAGTTAGGACACGGGGCAGTGAGCACAGGGGGTGATGGGTGAACGGGACTCGGTGTGAGTTAGGACACGGGGCAGTGAGCACAGGGGGTGATGGGTGAACGGGACTCGGTGTAAGTTAGGACACGGGGCAGTGAGCACAGGGGGTGATGGGTGAACGGGACTGGGAGCGAGTTAGGACACGGGGCAGTGAGCACAGGGGGTGATGGGTGAACGGGACTGGGTGCGAGTTAGGACATGGGGCAGTGAGCACAGGGGGTGATGGGTGGACGGGACTGGGTGCGAGTTAGGACACGGGGCAGTGAGCACAGGGGGTGATGGGTGAACGGGACTGGGTGTGAGTTAGGACACGGGGCAGTGAGCACGGGGGGCGATGGGTGAACGGGACTGGGTGTGAGTTAGGACACGGGGCAGTGAGCGCGGGGGGTGATGGGTGAACGGGACTGGGTGTGAGTTAGGACACGGGGTAGTGAGCACAGGGGGTGATGGGTGAACGGGATTGTGTGTGAGTTAGGACACGGGGCAGTGAGCACAGGGGGTGATGGGTGAACGGGACTGGGTGTGAGTTAGGACACGGGGCAGTGAGCACAGGGGGTGATGGGCGTACGGGACTGGGTGTGAGTTAGGACACGGGGCAGTGAGCGCGGGGGGTGATGGGTGAACGGGACTTGGTGCGAGTTAGGACACGGGGCAGTGAGCACAGGGGGTGATGGGTGAACGGGACTGGGTGTGAGTTAGGACACGGGGCAGTGAGCACAGGGGGTGATGGGTGAACGGGACTGGGTGGGAGTTAGGACACGGGGCAGTGAGCACAGGGGGTGATGGGTGAACAGGACTGGGTGTGAGTTAGGACACGGGGCAGTGAGCACAGGGGGTGATGGGTGAACGGGACTGGGTGAGAGTTAGGACACGGGGCAGTGAGCACAGGGGGTGATGGGTGAACGGGACTGGGTGCGAGTTAGGACACGGGGCAGTGAGCACAGGGGGTGATGGGTGAACGGGACTGGGTGTGAGTTAGGACACGGGGCAGTGAGCACAGGGGGTGATGGGTGAACGGGACTGGGTGCGAGTTAGGACACGGGGCAGTGAGCACAGGGGGTGATGGGTGAACGGGACTGGGTGTGAGTTAGGACACGGGGCAGTGAGCACGGGTTGATGGGTGAACGGGACTGGGTGTGAGTTAGGACACGGGGCAGTGAGCACAGGGGGTGATGGGTGAACGGGACTGGGTGTGAGTTAGGACACGGGGCAGTGAGCACAGGGGGTGATGGGTGAACGGGACTGGGTGCGAGTTAGGACACGGGGCAGTGAGCACAGGGGGTGATGGGTGAACGGGACTGGGTGTGAGTTAGGACACGGAGCAGTGAGCACAGGGGGCGATGGGTGAACGGGACTGGGTGTGAGTTAGGACACGGGGCAGTGAGCACAGGGGGTGATGGGTGAACGGGACTGGGTGGGAGTTAGGACACGGGGCAGTGAGTACAGGGGGTGATGGGTAAACGGGACTGGGTGTGAGTTAGGACACGGGGCAGTGAGCACAGGGGGTGATGGGTGAACGGGACTGGGTGCGAGTTAGGACATGGGGCAGTGAGCACAGAGGGTGATGGGTGAACGGGACTGGGTGTGAGTTAGGACACGGGGCTGTGAGCACAGGGGGTGATGGGTGAACGGGACTGGGTGCGAGTTAGGACACGGGGCAGTGAGCACAGGGGGTGATGGGTGAACGGGACTGGGTGCAAGTTAGGACACGGGGCAGTGAGCACAGGGGGTGATGGGTGAACGGGACTGGGTGTGAGTTAGGACACTGGGCAGTGAGCACCGGGGGTGATGGGTGAACGGGACTGGGTGTGAGTTAGGACACGGGGCAGTGAGCGCGGGGGGTGATGGGTGAACGGGACTGGGTGTGAGTTAGGACATGGCCAGCAGAGTTCTGGATGAGCGGAAGTTGAGGGAGGGTGTAAGGTGAGAGGCCGGCTGGGAGAGTGTTGGAATAGTTGTTTCTGGATATAACAGTGGCAAGGACGAGGGTTTCAGCAGCAGATGAGCGGGGGCGGGGGCGGGGGATGTAACGGCGATGGAAATAGGCGGTCTTGGTGATGGCGAGGAGTTGGGGTCACAAACTCAGCTCAGGGTCAAACAGGACAGCAAGGTAACGAACGGCCTGGCTCAGTCTCAAACAGTGGCTGGGGAACAAGAGTTTGCGGTGGGGACCATAGGAACAGGAGGAGGCCATTCAGCCCCTCGAGCCTGTTCTGCCATTCAATGAGATCATGGCTGATCTGCAGCCTAACTCCATCCACCCGCCTTGGTTCTATATCCCCAATACCCTTGGCTGGCAAAAATCTATCGATCTCGGATTTAAAATGATTAATTGAGCCGCCAGCATCTACTGACTTTTGTGGGAGAGAGTTCCACACTCTTACCAGCAAAGACAATGGCTTCCCTCTTCTGATGTTTAAATGGAGGAAATTTCTGCTCATCCAGAACTGTGTCGGACAAGCAGTCTGACAATTTAGAGACCGTGGAGGGGTCGAGAGAGCTGGCGGCGAGGCCGAGCTGGGTGTCGTCAGCGTACCTGTGGAAACTGACGCTGTGTTTTCGGATGATGTCGCCAAGGGGCAGCATGTAGATGAGAAATAGGAGGGGCCAAGGATAGATCCTTGGGGGACACCAGAGGTAACAATGCGGGAGCGGGAAAAGAAGCCGTTGCAGGTGATTCTCTGGCTACGATTAGATAGAGAAGAATGGAACCAGGCGAGTGCAGTCCCACCCAGCTGGACGACGGTGGAGAGGCGTTGGAGGAGGATGGAGTGGTCAACCGTGTCAAAGGCTGCAGACAAGTCAAGAAGGACGAGGAGGGATAGTTTACCCTTGTCACAGTCACAAAGGATGTCATTTGTGACTTTGATCAGGGCGGTGGCAGAAGCTGAAATCTGATTGGAGGATTTAAACATTAGCAAAGGTGGACCAGAGGGGAGATGAGGAGAATGTTTTTTACACAGCGAGTTGTTGTGATCTGGAATGCGCTGCCTGAAAGGGCAGTGGAAGCAGATTCAATAGTAACTTTCAAAAGGGAATTTGATAAATACAGGAAACCCTTTTTTATCCGGCACCGACAGCACCGGCGTGGTGCCGGTTGATCAAAAAGTCCAGATTACAGAGAGGTATACTTACCAAGGTACGAGAGCCCCGTACACGGCCACAGATCCAGGAACCCCGGTTACACGGCCACAGGTGCAGGAGTCCCGGTTACACGGCCACATATCCAGGAGTCCCGGTTACATGGCCACAGATCCAGGAGCCCCGGTTACACGGCCACAGGTGCAGGAACCCCAGTTACACGGCCACAGATCCAGGAGCCCCGGTTACACGGCCACAGGAACCCCAGTTACACGGCCACAGATCCAGGAGCCCCGGTTACACGGCCACAGATCCAGGAGCCCCGGTTACACGGCCACAGGTGCAGGAACCCCAGTTACACGGCCACAGATCCAGGAGCCCCAGTTACACGGCCACAGGTGCAGGAACCCCAGTTACACGGCCACAGATCCAGGAGCCCCGGTTACACGGCCACAGATCCAGGAGCCCCGGTTACACGGCCACAGATCCAGGAGCCCCGGTTACACGGCCACAGATCCAGGAGCCCCGGTTACACGGCCACAGGTGCAGGAACCCCGGTTACACGGCCACAGATCCAGGAGCCCCGGTTACACGGCCACAGATCCAGGAGCCCCGGTTACACGGCCACAGGTGCAGGAACCCCGGTTACACGGCCACAGGTGCAGGAACCCCGGTTACACGGCCACAGGTGCAGGAACCCCGGTTACACGGCCACAGGTGCAGGAACCCCGGTTACACGGCCACTAATATATAGTAAAACTTACCTGAACCTACTCCTGAATTTTGCCGGTTAAGAGAGAGTTTCCTGTACTTGAAGTGGGAAATGTGCAGGGCTGTGGGGAAAGAGCAGGAGGGAGTGGGACTAATCGGAGAGCTCGTTCAAAGAGCCGGCACGATGGGCCAAATGGCCTCCTTCTGTGCTGTATCATTCTGTGATTCTATTTTTAAAAGTATTTCCCAGCCCATCTGATTAGGGGGAAAATGTTCAAACACAGACTTACTTGATCACTTCAGGATAATTGTCAATTCTTGAACGAAATGGCCTAAAATCAAATTTCTCAGTCTCGAAACTCGTCAAGATATAGACCTTTGGTTTCTCAACTCCTCCTTTCTCCAGGCAGTTGACACAGATCTGCCTGATCTCCTTGACACATTTACTTTCATTGTACTGAGATTTGTGACGGTGTTTAAATGCTTGGAGATCACTATTGATCTTTGTGCGGACAAATAAAACCTCCTTCCCCATGTTCTGGAGGGTCTTTGAGAGTTTGCTGTGGTGTTCTTTGAAGATTTCAGAAGTGATGATTATGAAGATCCCATATTTTTCGCCATTCACTTGCTTCAAGTATTGCTCCGGTTGCAAGTTTGCACTGATCCCTGGGAGTTCCCAAATCCTGATGTTAGAATACTTGGGGAAAGGGTAGACAGCGGGCTTTGTGGCTGGGTCTCCCGTCCCAGTCTGCGCTGCTCCCTCATCATCATCCTGAAGACCCCGTAGTGCATTGATCAAGGAAGATTTCCCAGACCACCGGTCCCCAAAGACAGCAAGATCCAACCCTGCCCCTTCAGTACGGTCGGTCGATGAAGATTGTCTGCTTGAGTCTTCAAGCAGTCCCTTGGTTCTAAACAGAAAGAAGACAAGCTTCCATTTATACAGCAGCTAATCAAACCTAACCCTAACCCAAAGCACTTCACATGCAATCAGCCATTTTGAAGTTTGCAGTTCAGCCTTTGAGTATATTCAAGGCAGAGAGCGATAGATTGTTGGACTCTCGGGGAATCAAGGGATATGGGGCGGGAAAGTGGAGTTGAGGTCGATGATCAGCCGTGATCTTATTGAGTGACGGAGCAGGCTCGAGGGGCGGAATGGCCGACTCCTGCTCCTAATTCTTATGTTAGACTGTCTGTCTGTCTGTGTGTGTGTGACTGTGTGTGTTTGTGCATCTGGATGTGTGTCTGTGTTGTGTGACTGAGAGTTTGTGCGTGTGTGTCTGAGCGTGTGTGTGTGTGAGTCAGTTTGTGTGTGTGTGTGTGTGTGTGTGAGAGAGAGAGTTTGTGTGTGTGTGTGTGAGAGAGAGTTTGTGTGTGTGTGTGTGAGAGAGAGTTTGTGTGTGTGTGTGTGTGTGTGTGAGAGAGAGTTTGTGTGTGTGTGTGAGAGAGTTTGTGTGTGTGTGTGTGTGAGAGAGAGAGTTTGTGTGTGTGTGTGAGAGAGAGAGTTTGTGTGTGTGTGTGAGAGAGAGTTTGTGTGTGTGTGTGTGAGAGAGAGAGTTTGTGTGTGTGTGTGTGTGAGAGAGAGTTTGTGTGTGTGTGTGAGAGAGAGTTTGTGTGTGTGTGTGTGTGTGTGAGAGAGTTTGTGTGTGTGTGTGTGTGAGAGAGAGTTTGTGTGTGTGTGTGTGTGAGAGAGTTTGTGTGTGTGTGTGTGTGTGTGTGAGCGTTTGTGTGTGTGTGCGTGTGAGAGAGTTTGTGTGTGTGTGTGTGTGTGAGAG
>NC_140996.1:234201226-234269101 GCF_052327205.1 Somniosus microcephalus
CAGGAGTCGGCCATTCGGCCCCTCGAGCCTGCTCCGCCATTCAATGAGATCATGGCTGATCTTCGACCTCAACTCCACTTTCCCGCCCGATCCCCATATCCCTCGATTCCCCATGAGTTCAAAAATCTATCGATCTCCGCCTTGAATATACTCAAAGATTCACCACCCTCTGAGTGAAGAAATTCCTCCTCATCTCGGTCTTAAATGGCTGACCCCTTATCCTGAGACTGTGACCCCTGGTTCTAGACTCTCCAGCCAGTGAGGTTATGCACTTTGGCAGGAAAAATCAAAGAGCAAGTTATTATCTAAATGGAAAGAAACTGCAAAGTGCTACAGTACAAAGGGATCTGGGGGTCCTGGTGCATGAAACACAAAAAGTTAGTATACAGGTGCAGCAGGTGATCAGGAAGGCCAATGGAATCTTGGCTTTTATTGCAAGGGGGATGGAGTATAAAAACAGGGAAGTCTTGCTGCAGTTATACAGGGTATTGGTGAGGCCACACCTGGAATACTGCGTGCAGTTTTGGTTTCCATATTTAAGAAAAGATATACTTGCTCTCGAGGCGATTCTGAGAAGGTTCACTCGGTTGATTCCGGAGATGAGGGGGTTGACTTATGAGGAAAGGTTGAGTAGGTTGGGCCTCTACTCATTGGAATTCAGAAGAATGAGAGGCGATCTTATCGAAACATATAAGATTGTGAGGGGGCTTGATCGGGTGGATGCGGGGAGGATGTTTCCACTGATGGGTGAGACTAGAACTAGGGGGCATAATCTTAGAATAAGGGGCTGCCCTTTCAAAACTGAGATGAGGAGAAACTTCTTCACTCAGAGGGTAGTAAATCTATGGAATTTGCTACCCCAGAGAGCTGTGGAAGCTGCGACATTAAATAAATTTAAAACAGAGATAGACAGTTTCCTAGCAGATAAGGGAATTAGGGGTTACGGGGAGAGGGCAGGGAAGTGGACGTGAGTCTAGGTTCGGATCAGCCATGATCCTATTGAATGGCGGAGCAGGCCCGAGGGGCCGTATGGCCTACTCCTGCTCCTACTTCTTATGTTCTTATGTAACAACCTCTCAGCATCTACCCTGTCAATCCCCCTCAGAATCTTGTTAAGTTTCAATGAGATCACCTCTCATTCTTCTAAACTCCAGAGACTATAGGCTCATTCTACTCAATACTGTTGACCAAAGTCATACAGACCTGTTCAGTTGATCAATCTTCTCTTCAATGGTGTTGCGGAATAGGGGGAAATGATACATATCAGCGTTGATGTTGGACACCAGGAATATCGCTGAGGATTGCACACCCTCCTCGTCTAACCAATGTGTACACGATGAGGCGATGTCTTCAAGCAACTTATCAAGTTGACTTATGGAGTTAATTATGGACCCATACCGTTGCACTTCAGCGTCTATCTTAGTGCGGACAAAGTAACAAGCCTTGCCCTTAGCCTGGCCATCTTTGGCAAGCTTGGCATAATCAGAAGCAAACTTATCCAAGGGGGAGGCAATGATGAGCAAGTCGTACGGGTCTAATCCGATCCGGATCTCATGGTTGGATGGAAACTCCCAGATAGTTACGTTCGGATGTGTCGGGTGACTGTATGGGACGACATTCGATCCGGTATTAGGGGCTGGGGGTGCTCCCCCATTCCCATCACCCTGCAAAGCGTTGATCAGCAAGGTCTTTCCTGCTCCAGATGGTCCTGCCACACCAATCCAGATCGCTTCAGGTGTTTTAGTGCTGATCTGAGAACCCATGGAGGAAAGTTCAGCAACCCGACAGTATCGCACGCCAAATATCTTCTCCCTAACAACATAAAAGAGTATCAGAAGATTCAGTACAAGAAACACCTTATTTATCAAAACACTCCCAGGGCAGGTACAGCACGGGTTAGATACAGAGTAAAGCTCCCTCTACACTGTCTCATCAAACACTCCCAGGGCAGGTACAGCACGGGTTAAATACAGTGTAAAGCTCCCTCTACACTGTCCCATCAAACACTCCCAGGGCAGGTACAGCACGGGTTAAATACAGTGTAAAGCTCCCTCTACACTGTCCCATCAAACACTCCCAGGGCAGGTACAGCACCGGTTAGATACAGAGTAAAGCTCCCTCTGCACTGCCCCATCAAACACTCCCAGGGCAGGTACAGCACGGGTTAGATACAGAGTAAAGCTCCCTCTACACTGTCCCGTCAAACACTCCCAGGGCAGGTACAGCACGGGTTAGAAACAGAATAAAGTTCCCTCTACACTATTCCAATATGTTGCCTTATTCCTCATAATCAGACGCCAATGTGATATTTCCAATCTCACATCGTAACAAGATAGACAAATTACTGGCACAAATAGAGATAAATGGGTATGATGTAATAGCTATTACAGAGACGTGGATTCAAGGTGACCAAGGTTGGGAACTAAATATTCCAGTGTACTTGACGTTTCAGACAAGCAGACTAGAAAAGGAGGGGATGGGTAGCTCTAATAATAAAGGATGACATAAGGTCAAAGGTCAATAGTGAGAAAGGATCTTGGCTCAGGAGATCAGGAAGTAGAATCAGTATTGGTAGAGATAAGAAATAACAAGGGGCAGAAAACAGTGTTGGGAGTAGTTTATAGGCCCCCAAACAGTAGCTATACTGTTGGACAGAGTATTAATTGTTGTGTATGTAACCTGTTCCACCTTAAGAGAGCTTAAGCCTGTTCCACCTTAAGAGATGTACTACTTTCTCAGGCTGCTGTAGACGTAATACCGGGGGTGAACACACCGGTATATAAGCACTGTGCAGTAATCTTGTATTCAGTATAGTCCCTACCTCCAACCAGTAAAGACCTGTTTTTATTGTTACTCATTAGTCTGTGTCTTAATTAACTAAATAATTCACAGACTTAACACTGGCGACGAGTCAGGTTCTTACCCTGCGGCAGTTATTCCACGGCGGTTGAAGAGAGGTTTCAAACCACACCACCCCACTGGAAGCGACAGGCATTAGGACCCTGAAGCCTCCATCAGCTTGTGAACCAGAGTAGAAGACAGGGCTGGGGAAGACAGAGGTACAGGGCGATAGCGATCGGCAGATAAGGGCCGGGCCGCTTTGAAGTGAGGGGCGCAGCCGGGCCATCGATCGCAACCACCGATAAGGGCCGCACTCGGGCTGAAAGGGCAGCGGCTGCAGAAATTGAAGGCGCGAGAGCCGCGGTGCACAGCGCGGGCCATCGATCGCGATCGGGAGATAAGGGCTTTGGAGTGCGAGGCGCAGCCGGGCCATCGATCGCAAGCACTGATAAGGGCCGGGCCGCTTTCAAGTGCGAGGCGCAGCTGGGCCATCGATCGCATCCGCTGATAAGGGCCGCACTCGGGCGATCGCGGCGAAGATAAGGGCCGCACTCGGGGGCTGAAGGGAGATGGCGTCGGGGGACGGGTGAAGACCGCCAAGCGCGGGAAAACCGCCATTTTGTGGGCGGAGGACGACGGCAAGAGCGGGAAGCCGCCATCTTTGATAACAAGTAAAGAAAATAAAATCTGAGAAATTGCAAATCTACAATGCCTAAACACGGGAATATTAGCACCTTTGATAGTGACCTCGAAGATTGGGCCATATATGTTGAAAGAGTAAAAAATTATTGTAAGGCCAATAAAATTCGTGACCAAGATAAAGCTCTAACATTATTAAATTTAATGGGTGCGAAGACATACGGGCAATTGAAACACCGGTTATCACCAGATGAACCGGCGGATAAGACGTTCGATGAGATTGTTACTGTCCTGAAAGATCATCTAAACCCCACGCCGCTGATGCTAGCGGAACGATTTAAATTTTATGACAGAAGGCAGCTACAGCATGAAAGCAATGCTGAATATTTGCTGGAATTGCGTAAATTAGCGAAATATTGCCAGTTTGGAACGGGACTGACAGATGCACTACGAGATAAATTTGTGTGTGGTTTATTTAAACAGGATACACAAAAGCGACTGCTCGAGGAGAATGAGCTGACGCTTGAGAAGGCGGTCACTATGGCAGCAGCACACGAAGCCGCAGCGAGAGGCACGGCAGTAATGCAGCTACGGTCACCGGAGCTCAGTGCACACAAATTGGGTGTGAGTTCTGGCAAATGTTATCGTTGTGGAAAGACAACGCATGATCAGAACCAGTGTTGGTTTAAAAACCAAGAATGTAGAACTTGTGGTAGGCTTGGACACATAGCTAGAGTATGCAGGTCAGGGAAGAAGACCAGCAACAAGAAGTCACTGCAAGGAAAATACGCAAAAGTACACAAGGTGGCCGAACAGGAGTCCGATTCAGACGCTAGCAGTATTGAACTGGCTAGCTTAAGGGTACTCAACGTTGGTAAGGGTGCAGACCTCCAGACAATTTGGGTTACTCTTCAGATAGAAGGAGTCCAAGTAAAAATGGAATTGGACACTGGATCGGCATTGTCGGTCATGAATAAGAAAGATTACAGAAGGTTATTCCAACATATTCCCCTACAGGATACGGAGATTATATTGACAACCTACACGGGGCAGAGAGTGTACCCCATCGGGACAATAAAGGTTGCAGTGGCCAACAAGGGCGAAGGAAGTCAAATAATGGACTTATATGTGCTACCGGAGGGAGGTCCACCACTACTAGGCCGGGAGTGGTTTAGAAACATAAATATGGACTGGCATTCGCTAAAAGCCATAAAGAGTGAGAACTCGGTGCAGATAATCAGCCCAGACTCTAGAACTGATGATGGTAAGACCAACCCATGTGCAAAAGACAAAGTTTCAGCACAGAATTCCACTGAGCAACAACAACATAGTTTAACAGAGAATTCTGAGTCTGTCAAGTCTACTGATATGCACATTTTTGAGGGACACTGGGCTCGAACTCAACTCCATTTCAAACTACAACAGCAATTGGAACAAATGATTCGCCGTTTTGAGCAAGAGATGAATGAAATAAAAAAGTTCTTTGTTACAGAGTGGGAGAATCTGGAAAGTCAACAGAAGCAACTGATGGAGAAAATGGAGCAGGAGCACACCAACCATCTGCGCGAGGAGGCCGAACGAATCAAAGCTGATTCAGGTTCTGAAGGTGCGTGCCATAATCTGGTGTCAGAAGAGTTAACGGTCAGCCAACTCCTTCATATGCTGAGGGACAAGACTCTGAAATGGGAAAAACTTGAACACGAGCTGCAATCTTCAAAGGAAAAGGGTTCGGAGCTCTCAAAAGTCATTGAGATGGCTGATGTGACGACACAGACTGAAACGACTGCAACAGAGCAGCCATTGGATGCCAAAAGTACACTGACTCACGTCAATGTAGAACAACAGACCGCTGAAACAGCTGCTCCGGTAGAGGGATTGCATAGTCCGATCAATCAATCTCCAAAGGAAGTTGAAGTATTAAAATCACAAATGAGGTCACTAGTAAGCGACTTGCTGAAAGCCCAGAAAAAGCTGGATGCAGAGGTACACATGAAGAAGTCTCTTCAGGAAAGATGTCTGGATTTGGAACAAGAGCTGGCTAACGTCCAGCTGGGTATGGAGGAAATAGACGACCCTCTCACTGGTCTAGCTCAGGACGACACCGAATATTACCATGAACTGGTGGACGACACCGAATATTACGATGTCCTGTCCTGCCCAGCTTGTAACTTCGACTCCCAAAGTGCAGAAATCATGGAGGAGCACCAAAAGTCTACGGAACATCGGGAGAAGCTGGCTCTACGACGGAAACAGGAGGAAGAGAAGGAGGAACTGCGCATGCAGCTGGCAGCTGTGGCAGCTGACAATGGAGCCCAGAGAGTCTCCAAGAAGCAGAAAAGGAAAAGTAAAAACAGAAGATGACCCATCTGAACCATTATCACCTCTACCAGATCACACACGTGGTCCCTCCGAACGGAGCCAAATCAGTTCGGAAGTTCAAGCTGTTAAATCCATGAAAGGACTATTGAATGAGTAACGTGAACCGACTACACCACAGAGATTGAATCTGTGAACTGTTTTCCGCAGAGACTGAATCTGTGATATGTTACGTTAAACATGAAGTTATATATGTATATATGTTATTACATTATGTTAAATGGGGGGGATGACTATAAAGCTAAGAAGGGAGGAGTGTTGTGTATGTAACCTGTTCCACCTTAAGAGAGCTTAAGCCTGTTCCACCTTAAGAGATGTACTACTTTCTCAGGCTGCTGTAGACGTAATACCGGGGGTGAACACACCGGTATATAAGCACTGTGCAGTAATCTTGTATTCAGTATAGTACCTACCTCCAACCAGTAAAGACCTGTTTTTATTGTTACTCATTAGTCTGTGTCTTAATTAACTAAATAATTCACAGACTTAACATTAATCAACAAATAACAGGAGCTTGTAACAAAGGTATTGCAATAATAATGGGGGACTTTAATCTCCATATAGACTAGGCAAATCAAATTGGCAAAGGTAGTCTGGAGGACAAGTTCATGGAATGCATTTGAGACAGTTTCCTAGAACAATACATCATGGAACCAACCAGGGAACAAGTTATTTTAGATCGTGTATTGTGTAATGAGACAAGTTAATCCGTAATCTTACAGTGAAGGATCCTCTAGGGAAGAGTGATCATAATATATAGAATTTCACCTTGGGTTTGAGAGTAAAATATTTAAATCTGAAACTAGAATCTTAGGGGGAGAAATTCGGTACCTTAGCACCTCCAGTTAGCGCCTGGCAGGGGCGCTAACAGGGCACTGAGGGAGTAGCGAGGCAAATCCGCTGCTGCACGGCAAATTCGGCCCTCCAGTAGCACCACTGCGGCGAATTACAGCCGGGAACTTCAGAGCCAGGCAGATTGTGACATCAGTGAGCATGCAACGCTCACTGGGCGCTCGATTTGCCAAATTGAGTATCGTCCCCTGCCTAGACATTGACAGGGAGAGGAGGCGTGAAGCAGTCGGTATCCAGCTGCAGGTGCGCTACTTAAAGGGATCATGAGTAATGAGTCGCAGCTCTCAGGTTAGTGCAGTTTCACTGCTTCCTTGTCAGTTTGACATTGAATTAAACTGTCGCACAGTCATTTAAAGGTTGTTTAGTCTCCGGAGTGTTGAGGCTACCAAAAATTAGTTACATTTATTCTCACAACATATCAATGGGGGCTGTACTGACAGTCACCCTCCAGGATCGACGGCGGAGGGAGTGCAGGCAGCGGGAAAGATTGAAACATGTGGCCAGAGGGAGGTGGAGGGCCATCAGGGCTCTCAACAGGAGGCCTTACCCTCCGAGGATCTTCCGACAGCAATTCTCCGGCCTTCGATTAAGCGAGGAGCGGTCTATTAGAAGGTTCCGCTTCACCAAGGAGGTGGTCACAGAACTCTGCCACCTCCTGCAACCAGACCTGCCGCCTCAGATCAGGGCGACAACGGCGCTCTCAGTGGCAGTCAAGGACACCGTCGCCCTCAATTTCTTCGCCAGCGGATACTTCCAGTCTGCAATGGGAGACATAGCTAACATCTCGCAGTTCGCCGTCCATCGCTGCATCCAGGAGGTCTCAGAGGCTCTCTACAGTAGGAGAAGAGATTACATTTCCTTCCCCATCACCAGAGAGAAGCAGGGTGAGCGTGCATCTGGTTTTGCCAGGATAGCGGGATTCCCCAAGGTGCCGGGCGCCATTGACTGCACCCATGTGGTTTTGTGTGCACCACATACCAATCCTGAGATCTTCCATAACCGCAAAGGCTACCGCGCACTCAGGGCTGGATTTTGCCAATGGGAAGCTTTTGGAGGCGGGACTCCCACTTGTCGGGTTTTAGTCCCGCCTCCATTGACTTCTGGCCAACCCACGCTATTTTCCCTTGATTGACCTTGTTAAGCCCACCCAGCGGGTTTAGCAGGCCAATTAAAGGGAAAGCCAGTTACAGAGAGTGTCAACGTATGACGTTTCATCTGTCAAAAACTTTTGAGAGATGAATTGTCATCGTTTGACAGGCTCTGTGAAGCTGTCAATCACTGACGTTCTCTGTAGTTTGATGAGTTCTTGAATTCAAGACCTCATCAAACCTCTTCCTTTTGCAGAAATGAGATGGTTGTTGCATTGGAGAATGTAGCGGCCATCTGTCATCTCTACCGCGGAGGTGCGAGACTCTCCGCATCCCCACCGACTGAAGCCTGCAGGAAGAGACAAAGGTAAGTAAACTTTTTCTAACACTTTCCACTTACCTCAGATAATCATCTCTCCACACTTGCACCCATCACTTACCTGCACTTTTGGACCCCTCTGACCCCCCCAGACTCATTATTCACCTCGGTGACCCTGGCAGGTTCCGGAGCCTTCGGGAAGCCCGCATTTATGAGGGCAAAAAAGGGATAATCCTATTTTCTGCCTGTTAACTACCTGTTAACAGGCAGTTAAGTGGCTGTAATCCCTTCCCGCCTCCAAGGAGACGGGACCCGGCGCGCGTTGGGCACCCGCCCCCAGATTCTGCCATTTTCCCGGCAGCCCCACCTCCAAACCCGCCTCCCCAGGGCTGGGAAAATCCAGCCCTTAATGTCCTGTTGGTGCGCGACCACAGACAGTGAATCCTCAATGTCAATGTCAGCTGTCCTGGCAGCAACCACGATGCCTTCATCCTGCGCCAGACCAGTATTCCAGCCACCACATCAAGCTCGCGGCTGGCTGGTCGGAGACAAGGGGTATCCACTCTCCACCTGGCTCATGACTCCCCTCCGCAACCCCAGCACTCATATAATGACAGCCATGCTGCCACCAGGAACATCATTGAGCAGACCATCGGAGTGCTCAAGTTGCGTTTCTGCTGCCTTGACCACTCGGGAGGAGCCCTCCAGTACTCGCTGGAGCGGGTGTCCCATTTCATCGTGGTGTACTGCATGCTG
This sequence comes from Somniosus microcephalus, assembly GCF_052327205.1. Taxonomy (NCBI): domain Eukaryota; kingdom Metazoa; phylum Chordata; class Chondrichthyes; order Squaliformes; family Somniosidae; genus Somniosus; species Somniosus microcephalus. The sequence goes on from NC_140996.1 coordinate 234,210,098, forward strand.
GCCATCATGAGGGCCCAGCCCTTGCCAGCAGGGATTGCGGGATCACCTCAGGATGACGAAGAGGACGAGGGAGATGAGGAAGAGGGAGAGGAGTGAGGAGGAGGAACAGGAGCGAGAGAGGAGGCAGCCACTCAATCGGCCTTGCGGAAGGGCGGACCGTGATCGCCTCATCAGACTGCAGTTCCAGTAAATTCAACCCCAGATCCCCATCATTCCATCCCTGTCACAGGGCATATCACAGCGCAAAGCTGAAATGAGAGACTGTACAAAATTGTCCGAAGTGACTTAATAAATTTATCAGTGATCAGTGAACACATCTTTACAACAACAATATTAACTATTCACCCTTGTGCAATCCCTTAGTGCCTCTCGTTACTGTGCCTTTGTCTACTCTAGTGCTCCTACGAAGTGTTGGCCCACTAGTGGCTGCAGTAGGGCGGGTGGAAGGCTGCCGAGTGTCCGTGTGGGAGATTTCAGATGGCCTTGCAGGATGCCCTCGACCAGCTCTGGGCCTGGAAGGCCCAGCTGTAGACTGCACCACCTCAGCATGGGCGGCAGCAGTCTGGGCTGGCTGGATGACAGGCAGCGACAAGGGCAATGGCGGAGTGGCAGTGGTGGGCGCAGGAATGCTGTCATTCTGAGAGAGGGCAGCAGGTTCCTGCTCCACTGACCCACTGCCACTCCCCCGGGGCAGCACCTCAGCATCCCTAGCAATCTGTTGGAGCACAGATTGCTGGCCTGCTGCAACACCGTGAAAGCCCCGGTCGACGGTGGTAGACCCAGCCATGATGGCAGCAGTCAGAGCTTGCGTGGCATCAAGTTGAGACTGCATGAGAGCAGTCTGAGATTGGATGCCACCAAGCAGAGACTGCATTACAGCACTAAGACGTTGCATCGCTTCCGACTGTGCTGCAATGGAAGCTGCCAGATCGCCCATCACACGCGGCATCAGGTCTGGGCCATCACGGTCTCTCTGGGAGTCAACCATCCTTTGCAGACTGGAAATAATGGGCTCCATGGTATGCGCCTTGTGCAATGTTGGAGGTGGACACCTCCATGCTCATTACCATTGCTGAGAAGCTCTCGGACACCCTTGCCATTGCACCTATGATATCCGTGTGCATACCCATCACCCTTCTTCTAAAGGCCTCCCCATCAAGGTCCTCATCTGGGTCCTGTGCAGCAGAACTCGCACGCAAACGCACCCTCCGGGGAACTGGCTCCCGGGCTACCCTTTTCCCCCTTGCCTAGCTGCAGGCCACTCGTCCCCGGTGCCTCACCCTGTGCAGATCCCGCTACTATACTAGCCTCTAAAATACGCGTAGTGCCAGTATCTGAGCTGGTGCCTGCGGGTCAGACATGCAGTGACGCAATGTGTTCTTTCTCCTCCTCTTCTCCTGCTTTGCTCTCTACGGTGCCCTCAGGGACAGGTTGCTCAGGTGCTTGCTGATTATCTGAAAGCATAAAGGCACAAGAGTCAGGTTAAGGTGAGGGGAGGGGGGCAGGAAGGGAGAAATGCATGCATACAGCATGATTAGCTGGAAAGTGCGACACGCTTGTGGGGTGAGGGGGAAGTGGGATGTGAGAAGGAGTAGGGATGAATATACCGTTGTTATCCCCAAGGGGATCAACGTCGCCGGTGGCCATGGTGTCCACCACCTGGTGCCCAATGATCTCCAGCACTCTATTCTCCAGCACAGACAGTGGTTGGGTGTTGGCTTGTCCCCCGCCTGTGTGCTCCTGCTCTCTCCTGTTGTGAGCCACCTTGGCCTGCAAGAGAAAGGAAAGTGTGTGAGTGAGTGTGGAGCAATGTGTCTGGGTGATGTGCCTGCCATAGTTGAATAGCTGTCATCGTGTGCAAGGTGAGAGATGTGGGTGTGAGTGTTGGTAGTTAGAGATTGTTGGTGGGTGAGTGCTGGGGGTGTGGCGCCTTGGGCAATGAGTGAAGACTGTGGTTCAGATGGTGGTATGTAACATATGTTGAGGCATTGACTCACCCTGACCACCCGGGTGAGGTCGTTAAATTTCCTCCTGCACTGTGTGTGGGTCCTGGGGACCACAGTGCTGCCCGAGACCTGATGGGCAACCTCCCTCCACATGGCACGGAAGACTTGAGGCGAGGTCCTCCTGCCACTTGCCGGGTAGAGCACCGCCCTCCGTCTCTCCACAGCGGACACCAACTCCTCCAATGCTTGGTCCGAAAATCTGTGGGCTCTCTCTCTGGGGCGTGGATCTGCCATCATGAAACCTTCTTGAGTCACCCAGCTCCTTCGGCTTGGCCTGCTCCTGCTTGCTGACACAGGTTCAGAGCCAGCAATGCTGAGAATGAGGTTCTGCAGCATCAATGAACCTCCCCTTTAAGAACTGGAAAGAGCCTGTGGCAATGATGACTTGCGATTAGACTGCACCTGATATTGGTCAGCACTTTGAGTGTAACTCCACTGAGCTAGGCCGTTAGTGCTTGATTTAGCGCTCCCATCCTTTCTTTGAGCGATGAATTTTGCATGCAGTGAGATTCATTAGCTGCGCTAAATCTCAAACTTTTCCAAAGTTACTGCCCGTTCCTGGGCGATAATGAATTTCTCGCCCTTAAACTTAAATAAAGCCAATTACATAGATATGAGGGGCGAGCTGGCTAAGGTAGATTGGGAAATTAGATTAAAAGGTATGGCGGTAGATAAGCAGTGGCAAACATTTAAAGAAATATTCCAAAATTCTCAACAAATATTCATTCCATTGAGAAATAAAAACTCCACGGGAAAAGTGATCCAACCGTGGCTAACTAAAGAAGTTAAGGATAGCGTTAGATTCAAAGAAGAAGCTTATAATGTTGCAAAGAATAATAGTGAGCCTCAGGGTTGGGAGAGTTTCAGAAACCAGCAAAGGAGGACCAAAAGATTGATAAAAAGGGAGAAAATAGAAAATTAACAAATATAAAAGCAGATTCTACGAGTTTCTACAAGTATGTAAAAAGGAAGAGAGTAGCAAAAGTAAACATTGGTCCCTTAGAGGCTGAGACAGGAGAAATTATTATGGGTGTCCTTGTGCACCAGTCGCTGAAGGTAAGCATGCAGGTGCAGCAGGCGGTTAAGAAGGCAAATGGTATGTTGGCCTTCGTAGTGAGAGGATTTGAGTACAGGAACAAGGATATCTTGTTGCAGTTGTACAGGGTCTTGGTGAGGCCGCACCTTGAGTATTGTGTGCAGTTTTGGTCGCCTTACCTGAGGAAGGATGTTCTTGCCATGGAGGGAGTGCAGCGAAGATTCACCAGGCTGATACCTGGGATGGCAGGAATGACGTATGAGGAGAGATTGTGTCGATTGGGCTTATACTCACTGGAGTTTAGAAGATTGAGAGGGGATCTCATCGAAACCTATAAAATTCTGTCAGGCCTGGACAGACTAGATGCAGGAAGGATGTTTCTGATGGCCGGGGAGTCCAGAACCAGGGGTCATAGTCTACGGATAAGGGGTAAGCCATTTAGGACTGAAATGAGGAGGAATTTCTTCACCCAGAGAGTGGTGAACCTGTGGAATTCTCTGCCACAGAGGGCGGTGGAGGCCAGTTCATTAAATATATTCAAGAAAGAGTTGGATATATTTCTTAAGGCTAAAGGGATCAAGGGGTATGGGGAGAAGGCAGGGACAGGGTGAATTTGGATGATCAGCCATGATCTCATTGAATGGCGGAGCAGGCTCGAGGGGCCGAATGGCCTACTCCTGCTCCTATCTTCTATGTTTCTATGTTTCTATGGATTAAGGAAATGGCAGAAACGTTAAATAAATATTTTGTATCTGTCTTCACAGTAGAAGACACATAAAGACATACCAAAAATAATGAGGAACCAAGGGTCTAATGAGGGTGAGGAACTTAAAGTAATGAATTTAAGTAGAGAAAAAGCACTTGAGAAACTAATGGGACTAAAAGCCGACAAGTCCCCTGGACCCGACGGCCTACATCCTCGGGTTCTAAAAGAGGTGGCTGCAGAGAGAGTGGATGCATTGGTTGTGTGCAGAAAAGATTTACGAGAATGGTTCCAGGGATCAGGGACTTGTTACGTGGATAGACTGGAGAAGCTGGGGTTGTTCTCCTTAGTTACCTCTAGACTTGACTATTCCAACGCACTCCTGGCTGGCCTCCCACATTCCACCCTACGTAAACTTGAGGTCATCCAAAACTTGGCTGCCCGTGTCCTAACTCGCACCGAGTCCCGTTCGCCCATCACCCTTGTGCTCGCTGGCCTACACTGGCTCCCGGTTAAGTAGCGCCTCGATTTCAAAATTCTCATTCTTGTTTTCAAATCCCTCCATGGCCTCGCCCCTCCCTATCTCTGTAATCTCCTCCAGCCCTACAACCCCCCGAGATCTCTGCGCTCCTCCAGTTCTGTCCTCCTTGCGCATCCCCAGTTTTAATCGCTCCACCATTGGTGGCCGTGCCTTCAGCTGCCTGGGCCCCAAGCTCTGGAATTCCCTCCCTAAACCTCTCTGCCTCTCTCTCTTTCTTTAAGACGCTCCTTAAAACTGACCTCTTTGACCAAGCTTTTGGTCACCTGCCCTAATTTATCCTTATCGGTGTCAAATTTTTTGCCTTGTAATACTCCTGTGAAGCGCCTCGGGACGTTTTACTACGTTAAAGGCGCTATATAAATACAAGTTGTTGTTGTTCTCCTTAGAGCAGAGAAGGTTGAGAGGAGATTTGATAGAGGTGTTCAAAATCATGAGGGGTCTGGACAGAGTAGATCGAGAGAAACTGTTCCCATTGGGGGAAGGGTCGAGAACCAGAGGACACAGATTTAAGGTGATTGGCAGAAGAACCAAACTTTTTTACGCAGCGAGTGGTGAGGATCTGGAATGCGCTGCCTGAAAGGGCGGTGGAGGCAGACTCAATCACGGCTTTCAAAAGGGAGTTGGATAAGTACCTGAAGGGAAACAATGTGCAGGGCTCCGGGGAAAGGGCGGGGGAGTGAGACTAGCTGAGGTGCTCTTGCAGAGAGCCGGCACAGGCTCGACGGGCCGAATGGCCTCCTTCTGTGCTGCAACCATTCTATGCAAATTCCCTAGATTCTAGAATGGTCCCAGCGGATTGGAAGGTAGCAAATGTAACCCCGCTATTCAAGAAAGGAGGGAGCGAGAAAACAGGGAACTACAGGCCAGTTAGCCTGACATCAGTCCTCGGGGAAATGCTGGAATCCATTGTTAAGGAAGTGGTTTCAGGGCACTTAGAAAATCATAACATGATTAGGCAGAGTCAACATGGTTTTATGAAAGGGAATCGTGTTTGACAAATTTATTAGAGTTTTTTGAGGATGTAACTAACAGCGTAGATTAAGGGGAACCAGTGGATTTAGTATATTTGGATTTCCAAAAGGCATTTGAGAAGGTGCCACATAGAAGGTTATTACGCAAGATTAGGGCTCATGGGGTTGGGGGTAATATAGTAGCACGGATAGAGGATTGGTTAATGGACAGAAAACAGAGAATAGGGATAAATGGGCCTTGTTCAGGTTGGCAGGCTGTAACTAGCGGGGTGCCGCAAGGATCAGTGTTGGGGCCTCAGCTATTCACAATCTATATTAATGACCTAGATGAAGGGACCGAGTGTAATGTATCCAAGTTTGCTGATGATACAAAGCTAGGTGGGACAGAAAGCTGTGAGGAGAACACAAAGGCCTAGAAATTCACTATGGCCCCGCCAGCTGGCTAACGGCCAAAAGTTAGCGCTGGGCGCGGAGCCATGTGCGACCGTCAAATATTCACTTTTTGCGCCCCAAGTCGGAACCGGGCGCTATTCCAGGGTGTGCCCGCCCCCGCTTGGGGCGCTGAAACTGAATATCAGCGCTCTAAGTGCCGCTGCGCCACCCGATGCGGAGCGGCAGGCTGCGGTACTGCAGGCCTCCTCCTTCTCTTAAGGTGGAGGTGCCTGCAACGGGAAGATCGCCGCTGGATAGTGCCGGCAAATGAGCCCGGCACCACGGAGAAGTGCCGGGCTCGCGGAAAGCAGCCGGCAATGCCGCGGCGGGGGGGGGGGGGTGGAGGAGGCTGGGGAAGGAGGTGCGGGCAGGCGGCCGCCGAAAAAGCGGCCGGCCGCACCTCCACCTTTATGCGCCCCACTAAGGCTGCAGTAAGGCCCTGGTCTCCGGATGTTAGTAGCGGCCGCCACGGAGGAGGCGGCGGCAACTGAATATGGGCGTCGGGCCGGCATCGGGGCGGAAACGGGGCACTGCGCACACCGATGACGTCATCGGTGCCGGCGCAGCGCTACTGGCTACCGCTGCCATTACCGCCGATCTCAATATCAGCGCAACCTCCTATACTGGCGCAGAAGCCCTCTTTAGGCAGTAACTGGGCGCAAAGCTTGCAGCGCCTTACTGAATTTCTAGGCCAAAGAGTCTGCAAAGGGATATAGATAGACTAAGTGAGTGGGCAGTAAGGTGGCAGGTGGAGTATAATGTGGGGAAATGTGAGGTTATTCACTTTGGTAGGAAGAATAGAAAAACAGAATAGTTTTTTTAAATGGTGAGAAACTTTTAAATGTTGGTGTTCAGAGAGATTTGGGTGTCCTCGTGCAAGAAACACAGAAAGCTAGCGTGCAGGTACAGCAAGCAATAAGGAAGGCAAATGGCATGTTGGCCTTTATTGCAAGGGGGTTGGAGTATAAGAGTGAGGAAGTCTTGCTACAATTGTACAGGGCTTTGGTGAGACCACACCTGGAGTACTGGGCACAGTTTTGGTCTCCTTATCTAAGGAAGGATATACTTGCCTTAGAGGCGGTGCAACGAAGGTTCACTAGATTGATTCCTGGGATGAGAGGGTTGTCCTATGAGGAGAGATTGTGTAGAATGGGCCGATACTCTCTGGAGTTTAGAAGAATGAGAGGTGATCTCATTGAAACATACAAGATTCTGAGGGGGATTGACAGGGTAGATGCTGAGAGGTTGTTTCCCCCTGGCTGGAGAGTCTAGAACCAGGGGTCACAGTCTCAGGATAAGGGGTCGGCCATTTAGGACTGAGATGAGGAGGAATTTCTTCACTCAGAGGGTGGTGAATCTTTGGAATTCTCTGCCCCAGAGGGCTGTGGAGGCTCAGTCGTTGAGTATATTCAAGGCCGAGATTGATAGATTTTTGGACTCGAGGGGAATCGAGGGATATGGGGATCGGGCGGGAAAGTGGAGTTGAGGTTGAAGATCAGCCATGATCTTATTGAATGGCGGAGCAGGCTCGAGGGGCCGAATGGCCGACTCCTGCTCCTAATTCTTATGTTCTTATCTGTCTATCTATTGTATTCACTGAACATCAGAGGAAAACTATGTCAGTGTCAACTACGGCCTGGCTATACCTGGTCACCATGAAATCAAATAAACTGAAACCCACATATTGTTTTAAACCGGTTCGTCATGGAATGGAAGTCCCGCAGTTAATCATAGAATAATACAGCACAGGAGGAGGCCATTCAGCCCATCGTGCCTGTGCCGGCTCTTTGAAAGAGCTCTCCAATTAGTCCCACTCCCCCCCCGCTCTTTCCCCATAGACGTGTGAATTTTTTCTTTTGCAAAAAGTATCCAATTCCCTTTTGAAAGTTACTATTGAATCTGCTTCCACCGCCCTTTCAGGCAGCGCATTCCAGATCACAACAACTCGCTTTAAAATAATGTTTCCTCATCTCCCCTCTGGTTCTTTTGCCAATCACTTTAAGTCTGTGTCCTCTGGTTACCGACCCTCCTGCCACTGGAAACAGTTTCTCCTTATTTACTCCATCAAAACCCCTCATGATTTTGAATACCTCTATCAAATCTTGCCTTAACCTTCTCTGCTCTAAGGAGAACAACCCCAGCTTCTCCAGTCTCTCCACATCAGTGAAGCCCCTCATCCCTGGTAATATTCTAGTAAATCTCCTCCGCACCCTCTCCAAGGCCCTCGACATCCTTCCTAAAGTGCGGTGCCCAGAATTGAACACGATACTCCAGCTAACCTGGGGTCTAACCTTAATTCTCTGGTCCTCACACACACCATCAGACATTTAAAAAAAAAACAATCACAGGGAAAAACATGAAAACAAGACTCACCTGCACCCTGGCTAACGCTCTTGTGACCACAGATTGTTTTGCAGAATGAGGAAGCGATCCATCAGCCTCAACTGTGCAACAGTCAAGGTCAAGGTCCAGCTTGTACAACAGGCTTTCCTTGTTGTGGATTTCGATGAAAGGGTTTCAGTTTCGATTTCCGAGTTCTCTGAGCCATTTATTCCAGGGGTTGGGCCAAATCTGACTTGACTGCGATTCATTGGTTGACTGGGTCACGTGACCCTGCATCGATTGTTTTTTTAACTATTAACTAGTTCTTGGTTTGTGGGGCAGTGTCGTCATCATGGGGGGAATTTTAACCCCCCAAAACTGCTGGGTTTGGGTCGGTGGAATGTTAAAATGTTAAAAATCTCAAACGAGGTTATACCTATCACACACACACAGAAACCCCACAGTGCAGATAGAGGCCATTTTGGCCCATCGAGCCTGCACCGACACATATCCCACCCGATCCCCGTAACCCCTACACCAACACATATCCCACTCTATCCCTGTAACCCCACGTATTTAATCCCCCTAACACTAAGGGTCAATTTATCATAGCCAATCAACCTAACCCGCACATCTTTGGACTGTGGGAGGAAACCGGAGCACCCAGAGTAAACCCACGCAAACACGGGGAGAATGTGCAAACTCCACACAGACAGTCACCTGAGGCCAGATTCGAACCCGGGTCCCTGGCGCTGTGAGGCAACAGTGCTAACCACTATGCCACCGTGCTGCCCCAAACATGCCGGCTGATTGTATCGGGAAAGGATGAACAGGCTGGGTCTCTTTTCTCTTGAAAAAAGAAGGCTGAGGGGTGACCGAATAGAGGTCTTTAAAAGTTTTAAAGATTTTGATAGAGTGGATACAGAGGCCGTGATTTTACCGGCACTCAGAGGGCGGGTTTGGAGGCGGGTCAGGAGTGAAAATCTAAATGATTGACGGCGGGTTGTGAACCCATCGCTATCCTGCCTCCGCGCAACTTTACAAAGTGTCGGGTCCGCGAGTCCCGATCAGACCCGACACCAAACGGCAGGAGAGCCACTTAACGCCATTAACAGCTTGTTAACTGCCTCGATATTCCCATTTTTACAGGCTCTTCCCGTTTTACTACATTTTCAGCGTGTTGCCCCTCGTGCGACAAACACGCCGGCTGATTGTGTCGGGTTCAGCAACTCGCTGAATTCCTCACAGCTGCTCCTGCAGCTTAAAAGCGGACCTGTAACATGGCCGACTGTCAGATGGCACAACCTTGGGCTAAAAATTGAGTATCGCCCCCTTTGGGGCGCTAACTTTGCTACTTTTAGCGCCCTGGAAAAATTAGCACCCCCGCGATGGAAATTGAGTGGTAGCGCCCCAAGAGGGAAGTGGGGTGCTACTGGAAGCGCCGTGCCTCCCTCTCGGGGCGCTGCGGGGGAATATCGCGGCGCTACGTGCCGCAGTACTGCAGGCCTTCCCTTCATAAAGGGGAGGGGCCTTGCGCAGCACGACCCGGGGCCCAGCTGGTCCCCCGGGGATCGGGAGTGCCGGCTCATGGAGCGCATCCGGCACTCCGCAGGGGGTGGGGGCGGATCAGGAGGCCGGGGACGGGAGCGGAGGCGGCCAGCAACAAAAATGGGCGCCCACACCTCACCTTTAAATAGCGCCGCCCCGGCCGCAGGTAGGTCCCCCTGACCCCGTCAGACATAGCGTCCGGTGGTAAGTCAGGGGGCGCTCCCGAAGATTGCGGGCGGGGCACTGCGCACGGCGATGACATCTTCGGCGGCGGTGCAGCACCGCGGGGCGCTACCGGTTACCGGAGCCGCTAACCTCCCGTTGAATTTCGCGGGAGGCGTGGGCGGTGCCGTGCCCAGGCGCAAGTTGCTTTGCGCCCCGTTAGCGCCCTCTTAGGGAGGCGCAAAGCAACTGAATTTTTCCCCCTTTGTATTTTGAGGTTTGGGAACACATTTTGCGGTGTATTGAGCTTGTGAGTGTTTAATCTGAGATCCATCTCCACTGTGAGCTCCTGGGAAAACCCTCTCCCCACAGTGACTGAGTGCTTGTAACATCTATTTCTCAACTGAGATATATACCAGCGGGATGGGAACCATTTATACCCTCTCATCCTGGTCCTCAGAATCGGAGGACGAGCAGCAGAACCAGGCACAACAGCAGCAGCAACAACAGGAGCGCCAACCTCCTCCTCACCCACCTGATGCTGCACAGGGCAGAGGGCGTCAGCGCAGGGCTGCACCGCGCCGCAGGAGATACCCCCAACACAGGGTTTATAGGCCGAGGATGAGCTTCCTCAACATGACTGAGCAGCAGTGCCAAAGGAGGAGACTTTCGCGAGAGGTAGTCGCTGACATCTGTGCAATGCTGCACCAACACCTGGAGCCCCGAGGAGCGGGTGGACACCCCTTACCAGTGGCTGTCAAAGTCACCACCACCCTCAACTACTTTGCTTCAGGGTCCTTTCCGGGATCATCAGCAGACATCAGCGGCATCTCCCAGTCGGCCGCACACACTTGCATCACGCAGGTTACCAATGCTCTCTTTGCAAAGTCGCACAATTACATCCACTTCTCCATGGATGAAGCAAGTGTGATCACACGTGTGGTTGGCTTTGCAATTATGGCAGGCTTGCCAAGGGTGCAGGGCATCGTAGACTGCACACATGTGGCCCTTGGGCACCCCATCACAACCCAGCTGTATTTGTCAACCACAAGGGCTTCCACTCCCTTAGCGTCCAGCTGGTGTGTAACCACAGGAAGAACATTCTGCATGTTTGCGCCAAGTTCCCTGGCAGTTGCCATGACTCGTTCATCCTGCGGCAGTCCACTGTGCCTCAGCTTTTCGATCCATCAACCCAACTTTCCAGCTGGCTACTTGGAGACAAGGGCTATCCCCTGAAGACGTGGCTAATGTCACCGATGAGGAGGCCATCAAACGAAGCAGAGGAGTGCTACAATGTGAGCCACATTTCCACCAGAGCCATCATCGAGCAAGCCATCGACTTGCTCAAAATGCAATTCAGATGCCTTGATAGATCAGGTGGAGCCCTACAGTACTCACCAGCCAGGGTGTCCAGAATCATCGTGGTCTGCTGTGCCCTGCACAACATCGCACAGAAGTGTGGCTTACCACTGGATGAGGAACAAGTGGCTCAGCGCACAGCCTCCTCAGAAGAGGAGGAGGAGGAGGAGGCGGCAGATGAGGAAGACCTTGCGGGTGCAGCTGTGCCAGTTCCACGAGCACGCGAGCACATTGCTGGCCATGAGGCAAGGGATGCACTAATCCATGCCAGATTCATGTAAGTTTACGCAGCCAACACATGTGGCTGGCACATGGAAATGAGTGTCTGGCCGACCTTCTTAACACACCATACAGCATCTGTACAATAAACTGTGCTTTCCTATCACTCTCCCCACCATCATTACAGATGAAAGGCACCCTGACCCCTCACTGTGACACTTCCATTTCTGGGCACACATAGGCCAACTCTTTGAATGTTTGCCATCGCATCTCTTTATTACAATTGAAATAATGATGAAAATCTTCACTTTGTTTTATATCAAGGCACTCAAGTGACTACCCTTGTGACTGTTTTTGTGTTAACTTTCTCTTACGTGTGCTTCTACGTGGTGCTTCCCCATAGGCTTCAGCAGATGTAGAGGCACCTTGCTCACTTCTATGCTGTGCCTGCTTAGACGTCTTTGGCGGGCGTCCTCTGGGTTTGGGAGCCTGGGCGGGCTCAGCAACAGTCTGCTCCTCCTGCAGGGGCTGAGACGGTCATCTCAGTTGGGTGAGGAATCTGGGGCTCTGACCGAGGGCTCCGCAGTGGCATGGGAGTGTGAGCACTTGGAGAGGAGCCCACACTTCCTTGTTGTCGACCACCAACATCCCTCTCATGGGCCGCCCGCACTTCACTGCTAGCAAGTAATGGAGAGCACCTTGCTGCACATCAGTGGGGCCATGAGGACCCGCCTCAGTACTGACAGTCCTCATAACGGGTACGTCCATGCACCTCTGGTTTCTCTCCTCAATAGATGACCATCTATTTCGAAGTGTTACCATGTTCTCCTGAGTCTGGTGATTTATGTCCTCCGTGGAGGTTGCCATCCTTTCCATGGCGGTACCTACATTCACCATTGCGGGCACCACGGCATTGCTCATGTTAGAGATGGACTCCTCCACTCTCTGCACACTCACAGTTACCGTGGTTGCAAACCCTGCCAGAGACTCCTGCACCTGTTCCTGAAGTTCCAGCACTGCTCCCTTTCTGGATGGCCCCAGAGACACAGGGTCCACATGCAGCTGAGCAGAGCTGGGAGGTGCCCTGCGCCCTCCGACAAGGACTCTCCTCTGCTGTCCCTGTCTCCACCATCTGCTGATGCTCACTTGTGAGCTGTGATACACCAGGTGACAACACCACTCTATTCCGCGAATGACCCACCGAGGTGTGAGTGTCTGCGCTGGTGCTGGGTGCGCTCAATTCTGCTGACACTGCTCCCTCAGAGGCTGCAGGTTCCTCTGAGGAGTCTTCCGGCTTTTCCTCCTGGACAGTGGGGAGGGGGGCTCTCGATGGTCCTGTGGGGGAGTAAAGACATGAATTAGACATGTGATATTAACGTAACAGACACATCGAATGGTGCAGATGATCAGAAGTCAATCTGTATGAACATCGGGGAGGGGCAAAGCAACTCGCGCCCGGGCGCGGTGCCGCCCACGCCTCCCGCGAAATACAGCGGGAGGTTAGCGGCGGTGGTAACCATTAGCGCCCCGCGGCGTGCGCCACCGGCGATAACATCATCGTCGTGCACAGCGCCCCACTCGTGCCCCGGCCGCGATCTTCGGGAGCGCCCCCTGACTCACCGCCGGACGCTACGTCTGACTGGGTCAGGGGGGGCCTACCTGCGGCCGGGGCGGCGCTAATTAAAGGCGAGGTGCGGGGCGGCCATTTTTGTTGCTGGCTGCCTGCCAGCACCTGCCTGCGCTCCCGTCCCCGGCCTTCTGAACCGCACCCCCCCCCCCGCCCGCAGAGTGCCGGCTGCGCTCCATGAGCCCGGCACTTCTCGCGAGTGCCGGGCTCTTTTGCCGGTTCTTCCGATCCCTGGGGGCCCAGCTGGGCACAGGGTCGCACTGCGCAAGGCCCCACCCCCACTCCCTCCCCACCCCCACTCCCCCCACCCACTCCCTCCCCACCCCCACTCCCCCGCCCCACTCTCTCCCCATCTCCGAGCTAATATCGGGGTCTGTGTTTGTGAACGAGTAATCCCGAGAGCGTAGACTAAACCAGGGACCATGAGCTTAAATGCCACACCACACCATGGCCAGCACAACCACGATGGGCCAAATGGCCTCCTTCTGTGCTTTAAGATTCTATGGCCGTTTGAGAATTTGGTTTAATAAAAAGCCAGTACACAGGAACATATGAACAGGGGGAGGCCATTCAACCCCTCGATCCTGTTCCGCCTTTCTATTAGATCATGGCTGATCTGTATCTTAACTCCATCCACCCGCCTTGGCTCTGTATCTCTTAATACCCTTACCCAACAAATATTCATCAATCTCAGTTTTGAAATTTCCAATTGACCCCCAGCCTCAACAGTTTTTTGGAGGAGAGAGTTCCAGATTTCCCCCACCCTTTGTGTGAAGAAGTGCTTCCTGACATCACCCCTGAACGGCCTGGCTCTAATTTTAAGGTTCTGCCCCCTTGTTCTGGACTCCCCCCACCAGAGGAAATAGTTTCTCTCTCTACCCGATCAACTCCTTTAATCATCTTAAACACCTCGATTAGATCACCCCTTAATCTTCTAAACTCGCGGGAATACAAGCCCAGACTGGGCAACCTGTCCAATTTAACCCTTTTAGCCCCGGTATAAGGTAATGGTTATTGTGCTTTAAGTCAGAACTACTTTTTGCAGCTCTTGTGTACTGTGGTGCCGGCAGTGGCCACGCCGGTATATAAGCTGTGCGCATGCCTCTGTACTCCAGTCTAGAGATTGCCCTTCTCCAGTAAAGACTTGTTATTTGTTTATGTACAGCATCCGTGTAATTATTTATCCACTGAACCACGGATCTAACAGTGGCGACGAGTGTTGATGCGAATCTACCTGCAACATTAAAAAAAAATAGTCGAGTCCAGGAACACGGGCGTCGACCGCGAGCAACCGCCCAGCAGTCAGGCAGAGATCCAACTTCACTGGGGAGGCTGTGGAGAGCCGGGCTTGGTTCCCCAGCCACAACGAGCAGTAAGAGACTGACGACAGGTCCAGAGCAGACCCTTCCCGAGCAGCGGCGGCTGGAGCCGACCGACGGCAGAGAGAGAGAGCCGGGCAGCGTCGACGGGGTAAGAAAAAGGGTGAAGAGAGCATGGCGCAGCCAGGGGTTGATCACCGAGCGGCGTCGAGGAAAAATACTGCAAAACCGGAGAGAGAGAGGGTAAGAAACAGCCGGGTTCTAGACTGAGCGGCGTCGACAAATATCAAGAGAAGAACGCGCAGAGCACAGCCAGGGATCACGGGCTGATCAGGGTCCGCGGGGCAAAGCAAGGGGAGATGCCATTGAGCCGCGGAGAAGCAGGGAGAGCGCGGGAGACGCCATTGAGCCGCGGAGAAGCAGGGAGAGCGCTTGAGGCGCCATTGAGCCGCGGAGAAGAAGGAAGAGCGCGGGAGACGCCATTTTGCGAAGCCGCAGCGGAGAAGACGGGCGAGCGCGGGAAGGAAGGAAAGCGCGGGAGACGCCATTTTGTGCCAGCGGAGAAGAAGGGGAAGCGCGGGAGGCGCCATGGGTGATAGTTAACGCACAACCAAGGATGCCGAAGAGTGGCAGTATCTCTACGTTCGACAATGAAGTCGAAGATTGGGCAACATATGTGGAACGTATTGAGGTGTACTGCAGGGCGAATGAAGTGCCAGATGCTAATAAAGCACTGGTTCTGTTAAATTCCATGGGTGCAAAAACTTATGGGTTACTGCGAAATCTAATAACCCCAGAGAAGCCGGTAAACAAGAATTTTGAAAGCATAGTAGAAATCCTACAGGGCTACTTAAACCCCACACCGCTGCTGATAGCAGAACGATTTAAGTTCCATAAAAGGAACCAATACAAAGACGAAAGCAATGCTGAGTACCTAACGGAACTGCGCAAGCTATCGAAATACTGCCAGTTTGGAGCGGGACTAGCAGATACGTTAAGGGACAAGTTTGTGTGTGGGCTACAAAGTGAAGGAACCCAGAAACGGCTTCTATCAGAAAAGGACCTTACGCTGGACAAAGCTTTCAGTATGGCAGTATCACACGAAGCAGCCGCAAGGGGTGCTGCAGAGATACAACGGAGACCGCAAGAATATGGCACCAACGAAATGACCTATGGAACAGGGAAGTGCTATTGCTGTGGCAGAACAACACATGACCAGAAAGATTGTTGGTTCAAGGACCAAGTGTGCAGACAGTGTGGGAAAGCAGGACACATAGCAAGAGCCTGCAGGTCTGGGAAGAAAACCAACAGTAAGAAATCTCCACAGGAGAAGTACAAAAAGGTACACCAGGTGATGGACAGTGGTTCAGACGAACAGAAAAGTGACACAGACTCCGGAAGCAAGGAGCTGGGTTGTCTGAAACTACATAATGTAACCGAAATGGAGGATCACCAGACTATCTGGGTTACACTCAAGATAGACGGAGTCCAAGTGGAAATGGAATTGGACACAGGGTCAGCTCTAACAGTCATAAATCAAAGAGACTACAAGCGGCTATTTTCACACATACCCTTGAAAGCTACAGAGATTGTCTTGAAGACGTATACGGGGCAAAAGGTCTACCCCAAAGGAAAAATAAGGGTGAAAGTGACATATAAAGGTCAGGAAATACCTAAAATGGATATATATGTATTGCCAAATGGAGGACCACCACTGCTAGGACGTGAATGGATCCGGAAGATACATTTAGATTGGCATTCCATACAGGCACTGAAGGTGGAGGCCAAAAAGGATGATGACTGTCACACCTGGACGACTGTCAAAAATGCTAACTGACGCAAAAGAAGTGTTCCAGGAGGGACTAGGAACACTAAAAGGAATAACAGCAACAATTAAAATAGAGGATAATGCAAGCCCAAAGTTTCTGAAGGCCAGACCAGTGCCTTATGCGACCAGACCAGCGGTTGAAGCAGAGCTGGAAGGGTTGGAACGTTCAGGAGTACTGTCCAAACTGGACTGGAGCGAGTGGGCTACACCCATCGTTCCTGTAATGAAGAGGTCGTTGAGTAATATGCCTGGGGAACCAAAGAAGGTCTGCATCTGTGGGGATTTTAAGGTGACAGTGAACCCAGTCCTTCACACGGTGCAATATCCGCTTCCACGAATTGAGGATATTTTCGCCTCGCTATCTGGTGGTAAACGCTTCACAAAAATTGATCTAGCCCAGGCGTACTTGCAAATGGAGGTAGAAGAAGCTTCGAAACATTACCTTACGATCAACACCCATAAAGGTCTCTATCAATACAACCGGCTGGTGTTTGGAGTAGCCTCGGCTCCGGCTATCTGGCAAAGGGCGATGGATCAGGTCCTGCAAGGGATTCCAGGGACCCAGTGTTATTTGGATGACATCTTGGTCACGGGCAAAAATGACGGTGATCACCTCGCTAACTTGGAGAAGGTGCTCGCCAGATTAAAGGAATATGGGCTACGAGCTAATCGCCACAAGTGCGAGTTTTTCCAGAAACAGATCTCGTATTGCGGCCACATCATCGATGAAGAGGGGTTACATAAGTCCCCTGACAAGATTGAGGCAGTAGTCAAGGCTCCAGCACCGGAAAATGTGTCACAACTGAGGTCGTTCCTCGGGCTGGTAAACTATTACCACAAGTTCTTACCAAATTTGTCTACGGTATTACACCCGCTGAACACCCTACTGCAAACAGGGGTACCATGGAAGTGGGATGACGAACGTAGACGAGCTTTCCAGAAGTGTAAAGAATTGATCACATCAAAAGAGGTGTTGGCCCATTTCAACCCAGCACTACCAATTCGTTTGGCATGTGATGCATCACCCTACGGTATTGGAGCGGTGCTGTCGCACAAATTCCCGGACGGTTTGGAGAGGCCAGTAGCCTTTGTGTCTCGGTCACTAACCTCAGCCGAGCGCAACTACGCCCAGATTGACAGGGAGGCCCTCAGCCTAGTATGGGGAGTAAAAAAATTCAACCACTATCTGCATGGACAGAAGTTCACCTTGCTGACTGACCACCAACCACTTGTCTCCATCTTTAATCCTAAGAAGGGCGTGCCAGTAATGACTGCACAGCGGTTACAAAGATGGTCCCTGTTTCTAGGGGCGAATCAATATGAAATAGAATATAAAGGCACGAGACAGCATGGGAACGCTGATGGGCTATCGCGCCTGCCACTGCCTACTGTGGAGGAAGCACCAGCAGTGGACCCTATCGAGATATTTTATTCGTCGATAATTGAACGATTGCCAGTAACAAACGCGGATATAGAGAAGGAGACCCGCAATGATCCAACGCTGTCACGGGTATATGAATTGACGGTGAGGGGATGGCCAACACATGGCGACTCACTGTTGCCAGCATTCTCATCCAGAAGAGAACAGCTGTCAGTATGCCAGGGGACAGTGATGTGTGGATCCAGAGTGGTGATTCCACCCAAGTTAAGGGAGAGAGTGCTAAATGAGCTACATGAAGGTCATCTGGGGGGAGTGAAAATGAAAAGCCTTGCTAGGGCTTATGTGTGGTGGCCAGGAATCGATCAACAAATCGAAGACCTAACTAAGAGCTGCTTAGGATGCCAGAAGGTCCAAAATGCACCACCACATGCCCCTTTACACCCATGGGAGTGGCCCTCCTCTCCATGGCAACGGGTGCACATTGATTTCGCTGGTCCATTCATGGACTCAATGTTCTTAATAGCAGTGGATGCTCATTCAAAGTGGCCTGAGATGATAAAGATGTCTTCAACCACTACAGAGAAAACGATTGCAGTCCTACGGACCATATTTGCCAGAAACGGGTTGCCAGAGCAGATCTGCTCTGATAATGGACCACAGTTTGTGTCCAATGAGTTCCAAAAATTCATGAAAAGGAATGGGGTAAGGCATTACACATCTGCCCCGTATCATCCAGCCACCAATGGATTGGCTGAGAGGTTCATACAAACCTTTAAGAAGGCGATAAAGGCCACGTGCGACGAGGAAATTCCACTACAGCATAAGATGGACAATTTCTTATTAGCCTACCGAACTGCGACACATGCAGTTACCAACCAGACCCCGGCCGTGATGTTCTTTAACCGAAGGTTGAGATCTCGTCTGGACTTGCTCAGACCAAATGTGTGAAGAAATGTTGAGGACAAACAATTCCAGCACATCAACGAGAAGCCGACAAGGAGCTTCAATGTAGGGCAACCAGTCTTGGCCCGGAACTATCGAACAGAGAAGTGGCAACCCGGAACGATATGTACAAGGCAGGGGCCATTAATGTACACAGTGGATGTCGGGGAGAACATTGTGAGACGCCACGTCGATCAGATCTTAGCATCACAGGAAGGCGTCAACCCCATGTCTCGAGTACCTGGGGATGAACCCGACATACCGGTAGCATCTACTTCAGACACAGTAGCAGTGGAACCCGATGAACTACCCGATGAAAAGGGGTCAGAATCGCCTCTGCACCAAGAACAAGAACCTTCGGAAAGGCGCTATCCCGAAAGGGTCAGGAAGCCACCCCAAAGACTGAATCTATAAATGGACTTTTGTTATTGAATGTACATGTAAAAATGTAATTGTTATTTGAATACTAAAGGGGTATTATTAATCTAAAAAGGGAGGAATTGTAGTGTATGTGCTTTAAGTCAGAACTACTTTTTGCAGCTCCTGTATACTGTAGTACCGGCAGTAACCACACCGGTATATAAGCTGTGCGCATGCCTCTGTACCCCAGTCTAGAGATTACCCTCCTCCAGTAAAGACTTGTTATTTGTTTATGTACAGCATCCGTGTAATTATTTATCCACTGAACCACGGATCTAACAGTTATAACACCCTTACCGCGTGTGTGTGCGATGCCTGGTCACTCTAAGCCGCCACATCAGAAACCTCAATCGTTGCCGCCTCAGAAAGATGGCGCTGAAGAGGAAATGCGTCAGCCATCGAGACGATGACAGTAAAGGTGGAGCTAAAGTGGGCTGGTCACTTCGTCCGGCCTGGGTATCTCTACTTTAGAACAGCGTAGACTTAGAGGTGAGGCCTATAAAATAACGAAGGAAAGGGCTGGATAGTGTCCCTAGTGAGAGATTATTCCGGTTGGATAAATTTGGGGAGGACCGGGGGACACAGGATTAAACTATGGAACAGTAGGGATAGACGGAATGTCGGGCGGTTCTTCTTTTCCCAGCGAGCAGTGAGCCTCTGGAATGTGTTGCGGGCCGGTGCGGTGGGTGCTGACTCTCTGCCTCCACGAGGGAGCTGGACCAGTTCCTGATTGGGGCCGAGATCGCATCATATCGAAGGTCAGTGTCTTTCTAGAGAACACTGGGTCCGTGTGATCTCCGGGGCTGGTTTCCATCGCCCGAGGGGGTCGGAGAGGAATTTCCCCGAGTATTTGTTCCCTTCTCGACCCTGGGGATTTTTCTCTGATCTGTTGTTTCTCCCCAGAGATGACACACCTGTGGGGGTGGGTGTGGGGAGGAAGTGTTGAGTCAGGATGCTCCACCCATCGAGGGTGTGGGGGAAGGCTTGATGGACCAGCTGCTCTTTACCCACCCACCAGTTGTGTACGTTCGTATTCACAGAATGATACAGCACAGAAGGAGGCCATTCGGCCCCTCGTGCCTGTGCCAGCTCTTTGAAAGATTCTCTCCAGTTAGTCCCACTCCCCCTGCTCTTTCCCCAGAGCCCTGCAAATTTTTCCTTTTCAAGGATTTATCCAATTCCCTTTTGAAAGTTTCTATTGAGTCTGCTCCCACCGCCCTTTCAGGCAGCGCGTTCCAGATCACAACAACTCGCTGCGTAAAAAAATGTTTCCTCATCTCCCCTCTGGTTCTTTTGCCAATCACCTTAAATCTGTGTCCTCTGGCTACCGACCCTCCTGCCACTGGAAACAGTTTCTCCTTATTTACTCTCTCAAAAACCACTCATGATTTTGAACAACTCCATTCTCCAGTGAGCTGAAGTTTGGTAAACGTTCCTGTGTTGGTCTGTTGCCAAGACATAAGGATGGGCTGAAGACCAATCGAGGAAACATGTGGCATCGCACCTGACATCTGGGAGCAAGATGCTTGTGACAGGAACAAGGGACAAAGGCTGGTTCATGTTGGGAGGACAAGGACAAAGAGCCCGAGGGAAGGTCAACCCTTGGACCCATCACGTGTCCTGTGTGTGTGGGAACACAGTCCTCGCGGAAGCAGGACTGCATGATCCACCATCAGGGCCATTTGCAGATGAAAAATATCGCTGGCCGACAATGTTAGACAAACCATCGTTCTTGTGCACTCCCCCCATGACCACTCGTTCGGAACCTCTTCTAAAGCCCCCAATATCACCCACCATGCGAGGGCACCAAAACCGGCCACAGTATTCCAAGTGAGGCCTCACCAAAGTCTTATACAAGGATAAAATTGTGTTGGAAAATATTGCAGGGCTCTGGGGAAAGAGTCGGGGGGAGTGGGACTAAGTGGAGAGCTCGTTCAAAGAGCCGGCACAGGCACGATGGGCCGAATGGCCTCCTCCTGTGTTGTATCATTCTATGATTCTATATTGAGTTGTAATAACAAGTTGCATTTAGATAGCGCCTGGCTAAATGTCCCACGGTGCTTTTATCAGACAAAATCTGACAATGAGCTACATAAGGAGATATTCGGACAAGAGGTCGGTTTTAAGGAGCATCTTAAAGGAGGAGAGAGAGGCGGAGAGGTTTAGGGAGGGAATTCCAGAGCTCGGGGCCCAGGCAGCTGAAGGCACGGCCGCCAATGGTGGAGCGATTATAATCAGGGATGCTCAAGATATCAAAATATGTAAGTTTGCTCTCAGATTGTGCCTTTCTTCACTTTACTAATCTGTATCACTGACCTGACTGCTACTTACTTAAAAAGATTTCTTTGCCTCTCTGAGTTCTGACGAAGGGTCTTCGACCTGAAACGTTAACTCTGTTTCTCTCTCCACAGAGGCTGCCTGACCTGCTGAGTGTTTCCAGCATTTTCTGTTTTTATTTCAGGTTTCCAGCATCCGCAGTATTTTGCTTTTGTTCCCTGACTGTTTCAACTTTTAACTTACGGCAATCTTCTTTTGGCAAAGAGAGAGAGAGGGCTGAAATTTTAGCATCGTGAGCGGTGGTGGACCATTAAACAACTAACGGGAGGAGGAGGCTCCATGAATATCCCCATCCTCAACGATGGCGGAGCCCAGCACGTGAGTGCAAAAGACAAGGCTGAAGCGTTTGCAACCATCTTCAGCCAGAAGTGCCGAGTGGATGATCCATATCGGCCTACTCCCGAGGTCCCCACCATCACAGAAGCCAGTCTTCAGCCAATTCGATTCACTCCATGTGATATCAAGAAACAGCTGAGTGCACTGGATACAGCAAAGGCTATGGGCCCCGACAACAACCCGACTATCGTGCTGAAGACTTGTGCTCCAGAACTAGCCACGCCTCTAGCCAAGCTGTTCCAGTACAGCTACAACACTGGCATCTATCCGACAATGTGGAAAACTGCCCAGGTATGTCCTGTCCACAAAAAGCAGGACAAATCCAATCCGGCCAATTATCGCTCCATCAGTCTACTCTTAATCATCAGCAAAGTGATGGAAGGTGTCATCGACAGTGCTATCAAGCGGCACTTACTCACCAATAACCTGCTCACTGATGCCCAGTTTGGGTTCCACCAAGACGACTCGGCTCCCGATCTCATTACAGCCTTGGCCCAAACATGGACAAAGGAGCTGAATTCCAGAGGTGAGGTGAGAGTGACTGCCCTGGACATCAAGGCAGCATTTGACTGGGTGTGGCATCAAGGAGCCCTAGTAAAACTGAAGTCAATGGGAATCGGGGGGAAAACGCTCCACTGGCTGGAGCCATACCTAGCACAAAGGAAGATGGTTGTGGTGGTTGAAAGTCAATCATCACAGCCCAGGACATTGCTGCAGGAGTTCCTCAGGGCAGTGTCCTAGGCCCAACCATCTTCAGCTGCTTCATCAATGAACTTCCCTCCAACATAAGGTCAGAAATGGGGATGTTCGCTGATGACTGCACAGTGTTCAGCGCCATTCACAACTCCTCAGATAATGAAGCAGTCCATGCCCGCATGCAACAAGACCTGGACGACGTTCAGGCTTGGGCTGATAAGTGGCAGGTAACATTTGCACCACAGAAGTGCCAGGCAATGACTATCTCCAACAAGCGACATTCAACGGGATTACCATCACCGAATCCCCCACCATCAACATCCTGGGGGTTACCATTGACCAGAAACTTAACTGGACCAGCCACATAAATACTGTGGCTACAAGAGCAGGTCAGAGACTGGGTATTCTGCGGCGAGTGTCTCACCTCCTGACTCCCCAAAGCCTTTCCACCATCTACAAGGCACAAGTAAGGAGTGTGATGGAATACTCTCCACTTGCCCGGATGAGTGCAGCTGCAACAACACTCAAGAAGCTCGACACCATCCAGGACAAAGTAGCCCGCTTGATTGGCACCCCATCCACCACCTTAAACATTCACTCCCTCCACCACCGGCGCACCGTGGCTGCAGTGTGTACCATCTACAAGATGCACTGCACCAACTCGCCAAGGCTTCTTCGGCAGCACCTCCCAAACCCGCGACCTCTTCCACCTAGAAGGACAAGGGCAGCAGGTGCATGGGAACACCACCACCTCCAAGTTCCCCTCCAAGTCACACACCATTTTGACTTAGAAATATATCGCCGATCCTTCATCGTCACTGGGTCAAAATCCTGTAACTCCCTCCCTAACAGCACTGTGGGAGCACCTTCACCACACGGACTGCAGCGGTTCAAGAAGGCGGCTCACCACCACCTTCTCAAGGGCAACTAGGGATGGACAATAAATGCTGGCCTTGCCAGCGACGCGCACATCCCGTGAAAACTAATTTTAAAAATGTCTTTTAAATCTGCCCCCCCACCACCCCACCCCCCCGGTGCAGGTGGCACAGCAACCACATTGTTTGACCAGCTTAGGCCTCCTGCTGTGCTCAAAGAATGAAACCAATCTGCCATTAGAGGTGTGAATATCTCTGGGATACTAGAATGTGTGAAGAATCCCCAGTTCAGTGTCTCAGGTTGATAGCTCTCAGGGTTTGAATGGCTGCCTGTTAACCTGCAGGAGCAGCGCTTCGTACCCACAGCCATGTCTTCATTCCACCAACTCCACATCTGTTGCGAGCAAGTCAGAAGAGAGAGCGGGAACTCGCAGGAATAACCCTTTGCATCCTGGTGCTGGCTGTCTATCAGAAATATTCACAGAGTTACAGAAACGTAAAGCACAGAAGGAGGCCATTCGGTCGGTCGTGCCTCTGCTGGCTCTTTGATGGAGCAGTCATGCTTAGTGTAGTGGGACAGTGTAGAGGGAGCTTTACTCTGTATCTAACCCGTGCTGTACCTGCCCTGGGAGTGTTTGATAGGACAGTGTAGAGGGAGCTTTACTCTGTATCTAACCCGTGCTGTACCTGCCCTGGGAGTGTTTGATGGGACAGTGCAGAGGGAGCTTTACTCTGTATCTAACCCGTGCTGTACCTGCCCTGGGAGTGTTTGATAGGACAGTGTAGAGGGAGCTTTACTCTGTATCTAACCCGTGCTGCACCGGCCCTGGGAGTGTTTGATGGGACAGTGTAGAGGGAACTTTATTCTGTATCTAACCCGTGCTGTACCTGCCCTGGGAGTGTTTGATGGGACAGTGTAGAGGGAGCTTTACCCTGTATCTAACCCCGTGCTGTACCTGCCCTGGGAGTGTTTGATGGGACAGTGTAGAGGGAGCTTTACTCTGTATCTAACCCCGTGCTGTACCTGCCCTGGGAGTGTTTGATGGGACAGTGTAGAGGGAGCTTTACTCTGTATCTAACCCGTGCTGTACCTGCCCTGGGAGTGTTTGATGGGACAGTGTAGAGGGAGCTTTACTCTGTATCTAACCCCGTGCTGTACCTGCCCTGGGAGTGTTTGATGGGACAGTGTAGAGGGAGCTTTACACTGTATCTAACCCGTGCTGTACCTGCCCTGGGAGTGTTTGATGGGACAGTATAGAGGGAGCTTTACTCTGTATCTAACCCGTGCTGTACCTGCCCTGGGAGTGTTTGATGGGACAGTGTAGAGGGAGCTTTACTCTGTATCTAACCCGTGCTGTACCTGCCCTGGGAGTGTTTGATGGGACAGTATAGAGGGAGCTTTACTCTGTATCTAACCCGTGCTGTACCTGCCCTGGGAGTGTTTGATGGGACAGTATAGAGGGAGCTTTACTCTGTATCTAACCCGTGCTGTACCTGCCCTGGGAGTGTTTGATGGGACAGTGTAGAGGGAGCTTTACTCTGTATCTAACCCGTGCTGTACCTGCCCTGGGAGTGTTTGATGGGACAGTGTAGATAGAGCTTCACTCTGTATCTAACCCGTGCTGTACCTGCCCTGGGAGTGTTTGATGGGACATTGTAGAGGGAGCTTTACTCTGTATCTAACCCATGCTGTACCTACCCTGGGAGTGTTGGATGGGACAGTGTAGAGGGAGCTTTACTCTGTATCTAACCCGTGCTGTACCTGCCCTGGGACTGTTTGATGGGACAGTGTAGAGGGAGCTTTACACTGTATCTAACCCGTGCTGTACCTGCCCTGGGAGTGTTTGATGGGACAGTGTAGATAGAGCTTTACTCTGTATCTAACCCATGCTGTACCTACCCTGGGAGTGTTGGATGGGACAGTGTAGAGGGAGTTTTACTCTGTATCTAACCCGTGCTGTACCTGCCCTGGGAGTGTTTGATAGGACAGTGTAGAGGGAGCTTTACTCTGTATCTCACCCGTGCTGTACCTGCCCTGGGAGTGTTTGATGGGACAGTGTAGAGGGAGCTTTACTCTGTATCTAACCCGTGCTGTACCTGCCCTGGGAGTGTTGGATGGGACAGTGTAGAGGGAGCTTTACTCTGTATCTAACCCGTGCTGTACCTGCCCTGGGAGTGTTTGATGGGACAGTGTAGAGGGAGCTTTACTCTGTATCTAACCCGTGCTGTACCTGCCCTGGGAGTGTTTGATGGGACAGTGCAGAGGGAGCTTTACTCTGTATCTAACCCGTGCTGTACCTGCCCTGGGAGCGTTTGATGGGACAGTGTAGAGGGAGCTTTACTCTGTATCTAACACGTGCTGTACCTGCCCTGGGAGTGTTTGATGGGACAGTGTAGAGGGAGCTTTACTCTGTATCTAACCCATGCTGTACCTGCCCTGGGACTGTTTGATGGGACAGTGTAGAGGGAGCTTTACTCTGTATCTAACCCGTGCTGTACCTGCCCTGGGAGTGTTTGATGGGACAGTGTAGAGGGAGCTTTACTCTGTATCTAACCCGTGCTGTACCTCCCCTGGGAGTGTTTGATGGGACAGTGTAGAGAGAGCTTTACTCTTTATCTAACCCATGCTGTACTGCCCTGGGAGTGTTTGATGGGACAGTGTAGAGTGAGCTTTACTCTGTATCTAACCCGTGCTGTACCTGCCCTGGGAGTGTTTGATGGGACAGTGTAGAGGGAGCTTTACTCTGTATCTAACCCGTGCTGTACCTGCCCTGGGAGTGTTTGATGGGACAGTGTAGAGGGAGCTTTACTCTGTATCTAACACCATGCTGTACCTGCCCTGGGAGTGTTTGATGGGACAGTGTAGAGGGAGCTTTACTCTGTATCTAACCCGTGCTGTACCTGCCCTGGGAGTGTTTGATGGGACAGTGTAGAGGGAGCTTTCCTCTGTATCTAACACCATGCTGTACCTGCCCTGGGAGTGTTTGATTGGACAGTGTAGAGGGAGCTTTACTCTGTATCTAACCCGTGCTGTACCTGCCCTGGGAGTGTTTGATGGGACAGTGTAGAGGGAGCTTTACTCTGTATCTAACACCATGCTGTACCTGCCCTGGGAGTGTTTGATGGGACAGTGTAGAGGGAGCTTTACTCTGTATCTAACCCATGCTGTACCTGCCCTGGGAGTGTTTGATGGGACAGTGTAGAGGGAGCTTTACTCTTTATCTAACCCGTGCTGTACCTGCCCTGGGAGTGTTTGATGGGACAGTGTAGAGGGAGCTTTACTCTGTATCTAACCCATGCTGTATCTGCACTGGGAGTGTTTGATGGGACAGTGTAGAGGGAGCTTTACTCTGTATCTAACCCGTGCTGTACCTGCCCTGGGAGTGTTTGATGGGACAGTGTAGAGGGAGCTTTAGTCTGTATCTAACCCATGCTGTACCTGCCCTGGGAGTGTTTGATGGTACAGTGTAGAGGGAGCTTTACTCTGTATCTAACCCGTGCTGTACCTGCCCTGGGAGTGTTTGATGGGACAGTGTAGAGGGAGCTTTACTCTGTATCTAACACCATGCTGTACCTGCCCTGGGAGTGTTTGATTGGACAGTGTAGAGGGAGCTTTACTCTGTATCTAACCCGTGCTGTACCTGCCCTGGGAGTGTTTGATGGGACAGTGTAGAGGGAGCTTTACTCTGTATCTAAGACCATGCTGTACCTGCCCTGGGAGTGTTTGATGGGACAGTGTAGAGGGAGCTTTACTCTGTATCTAACCCATGCTGTACCTGCCCTGGGAGTGTTTGATGGGACAGTGTAGAGGGAGCTTTACTCTTTATCTAACCCGTGCTGTACCTGCCCTGGGAGTGTTTGATGGGACAGTGTAGAGGGAGCTTTACTCTGTATCTAACCCATGCTGTATCTGCACTGGGAGTGTTTGATGGGACAGTGTAGAGGGAGCTTTACTCTGTATCTAACCCGTGCTGTACCTGCCCTGGGAGTGTTTGATGGGACAGTGTAGAGGGAGCTTTACTCTGTATCTAACCCGTGCTGTACCTGCCCTGGGAGTGTTTGATGGGACAGTGTAGAGGGAGCTTTACTCTGTATCTAACCCATGCTGTATCTGCACTGGGAGTGTTTGATGGGGCAATACATGTAGGAAAGTGCTCTGTTCACCAGCACTGATGCCCCTCAACTTAATAAGAAAAAAATTCCCGCAGTGTTTAATACATAAATTAACAAATGCTTGTATAGCCGGGTTTAATCGCTGGTCTGGGCAGAGTTAGCTGCCCTCAGTGGGACAGTGCTCTGCTCCTCTGGGCTAAGGTAAGGCAACGCTCCACTGGGTTACATTCTCCGGTTCGCTACCCCGCAATGTCTCCCCAGGCAACGTGACGAATGGATGGGGCTCGGCCGCGATGCCTCCTGCGGTGCAATAGCCGACGGGCACTCACCCTTGCACCCGAGGACTGAGCTGCGGCAGGGCAGACCTGCACCCCCGGGGGAAATGTTTACAGATTCCAGAGAGGAGAGGCAAGGGAGGAATGTGATCAAAACAAGACGGCCACGGTGAGGCAGTCGGGACGGTGTCCCTTTAAGGTGTGATGCTGAGAGGCTGCAGTGCCGTGAGCTTCCACTAGAGTGTGCTGCGAGCCGCCAGCAGAACCCAGCGACGGCTCGGCAGAGCGAGAGCGAGAGAGAGAGAGAGAGAGGAACTGCGAGGGACCTCCCACTTGTTAACCCGAACTCTCTCTCCTCCCAATGTAATGCTGTTTAACCTTTCAGCTA
Organism: Somniosus microcephalus; assembly: GCF_052327205.1. Taxonomy (NCBI): domain Eukaryota; kingdom Metazoa; phylum Chordata; class Chondrichthyes; order Squaliformes; family Somniosidae; genus Somniosus; species Somniosus microcephalus. Next base: position 234,237,934 of record NC_140996.1, read on the forward strand.
CAACCCTTGTGGAGGTTCCGGACCCCGCCAGGGGATTTGCGGGGTGCGGAGGGGGCGGGGAATGGGTGGGAGGGGCGAAGCCACATAAAACCGTGGCTACTGGAGCAGGTCAGAGGTCGGGTATTCTGCGACGCGTGACCCACCCCCTGACTCCCCAAAATCCTCTCCACCATCTGCAAGGCAGGAGTCAGGAGTGTGATGGAACATTAGGAACAGGAGGAGGCCATTCAGCCCCTCGAGCCTGCTCCGCCATTCAATGAGATCGCGGCTGATCTGTATCTTAACTCCATCTACCCGCCTTGGTTCTGTAACCCTTAATACCCTTACCCAGCAAAAAACTGTTTTTGAAATTGACCACCAGCTTTCTGGGGAGCGAGTTCCAGATTTCCACCACCCTTTGTGTGAAGTGCTTCCTGACATCACCCCTGAACGGCCTGGCTCTAATTTTCAGGTTCTGCCCCCTTGTTCTGGACTCCCTCCTATTGTCTCCTCTCTATTCCCCGTTTACTACAAGGGGTATGGGGAGAAGGCAGGGACAGGGTACTGAATTTGGATGATCAGCCATGATCTCATTGAATGGCGGAGCAGGCTCGAGGGGCCGAATGGCCGACTCCTGCTCCTATCTTCTATGTTCCTATGTTTCTAGGATGTATGTATCCGAATCTTGCTACGTAACCAGGCCTGTTTATCTTGGGTTTTTCCCCCGTGTCCATTTGCGTTTTGGCTGCCGCTCTGGACTCGAGCCCATCACTTCTACTCCTCCGTTTTCTCTCCTGCTCTTTTCTTTGTTTCTCTCTATCCCTCCTTGACCGCTCTGTCCTCTCGTCATGCCTTTCATCTCTCCTCTCTCGGACACTCCGCCCTCCCAAATCCCTACCCCAATCCTTCATTACTCTTCGACCTTCCTCCTCTCCTGCTGCCGTCCCAGGCCTGGCTCCCTCTTCGATAAGCCCACAGCTTCCCTCGGTGCCTCTCATCAGCCTACGAAGGGCCCATCGAGGATCTCGTCGCTGCCGCCTTATGGCCAACAACCCCAACTGTCCCATCCGACTCTCGCCGACCTTCCCGCCCAGCGCGCCCACTGGGGCAAATCTTGCCAATCTCCTCCCCGTCCAACTCAAACCCCCCCAGCGCTGACCCTATGGACGCTGGCAGTGGGGCAGCCATCACCGGCCCTCTCCGCATCTCCCTCCAGAATGTCCGTTCACTTGTGAACAAGGCCCTTGCCATCCATGAGCTTATCGTGGATGATTGCATCGACATCATGGCCCTGACGGAAACTTGGTTGAGGGGTGATGACACCTTACCCTTAAATGAAGCCTCCCCGCCTGGCTATACCTTCCACCACTTGCCCCGTCCAGACCGCTGTGGTGGCGGTGTGGCTCTCGTCACCAAATCACACCTGGGTCTATCCCCCTACTCCTCCGGCACTTTCTCCTCCTTTGAGTATCTCACCTTATTCCACCCCTCTCGCCTCTCATTTAAAATCCTTGTTCTCTACCGCCCACCCAAGTACCATAAAAATGTTATAACCGAGATATCTTCACTGCTTTCCTCCCTCAGCCTCTGCACCGAATGACTTCTCATCCTCGGTGATTTCAACCTCCATCTCAACTCATCATGCTCTCTCTCCTTTGAGTTCCCTAGCCTCCTATCCTCCCTTAACCTCTCCCTCCATGTAAACTCCCTGATAAGGTGCCACATAAAAGGTTATTACACAAGATTAGGGCTCATGGGGTTGGGGGTAATATAGTAGCATCGATAGAGGATTGGTTAACAGACAGAAAACAGAGAGTAGGGATAAACGGATCTTTTTCAGGTTGGCAGGCTGTAACTAGTGGAGTGCCACAAGGATCAGTGTTGGGGCCTCAGCTATTCACAATCTATATTAATGACCTAGATGAAGGGACCGAGTGTAATGTATCCAAGTTTGCTGACGATACAAAGCTAGGTGGGACAGAAAGCTGTGAGGAGAACACAGAGTCTGCAAAGGGATATAGATAGACTAAGTGAGTGGGCAGTAAGGTGGCAGGTGGAGTATAATGTGGGGAAATGTGAGGTTATTCGCTTTGGTAGGAAGAATAGAAAAACAGAATATTTTTTAAATGGTGAGAAACTTTCAGATGTTGGTGTTCAGAGAGATTTGGATGTCCTCGTGCAAGAAACACAGAAAGCTAGCGTGCAGGTACAGCAAGCAATAAGGAAGGCAAATGGCATGTTGGCCTTTATTGCAAGTGGCCTGGAGTATAAGAGTGAGGAAGTCTTGCTCCAATTGTACAGGGCCTTGGTGAGACCACACCTGGAGTACTGGGCACAGTTTTGGTCTCCTTATCCTCGGCCCCATTACATTTTTTCTTGTAATTTTTCCACTCCTTTCCCCCCCCCTTTCCTTTTGTTTCTCTCTCACACCTGGCAGCTATCTCTTGCCCTGCCAGTACACTTTACACCTAATCTCAGCCTATTACCATCTCGTCTAGCTTCTAATACCTTTCATTGTCTCTTTTACTGCTTTTGTTTCTTTCACTTCTTTTGTCCGATCGCAGCCCTGCCTCCGATCTGTTTTCTTTTCTTTCCAGTTTTGAAGAAGGGTTTCAACCCAAAACTGTTAAGTCTGTGTGTTCCAGTTGTATTAAGATTAATTACTGACACAGACTACAGAATAAAGTTCAACAGGTCTTTACTAGTTGGAGGTCAGGACTATACTAAATACAATATCACTACACAGTACTTATATACCGGTGGTCACCACCGGTATTACGTATACAGCAGCCAGAGAAAGTAGTACATCTCTTAAGGTGGAACAGGCTTAAGTTCTCTTAAGGTGGAACAGGTTACATACACCACAGAAACGTCAACTCAAATTTCTCTCCACGGATGTTGCCTGACCTGCTGAGTTTTTCCAGCATTTTCTGTTGTTATTAAGGAAGGATATACTTGCCTTGGAGGCGGTGCAGCAAAGGTTCACTAGATTGATTCCTGGGATGAGAGGGTTGTCCTATGAGGAGAGATTGTGTAGAATGGGCCGATACTCTCTGGAGTTTAGAAGAATGAGAGGTGATCTCATTGAAACATATAAGATTCTGAGGGGGATTGACAGGGTAGATGCTGAGAGGTTGTTTCCCCCTGGCTGGAGAGTCTAGAACCAGGGGTCACAGTCTCAGGATAAGGGGTCGGCCATTCAGGACTGAGATGAGGAGGAATTTCTTCACTCAGAGGGTGGTGAATCTTTGGAATTCTCTGCCCCAGAGGGCTGTGGAGGCTCAGTCGTTGAGAATATTCAAGGCTGAGATCAATAGATTTTTGGACTCTAGGGGAATCGAGGGATACGGAGATCGGGCGGGAAAGTGGAGTTGAGGTCGATGGTCAGCCATGATCTTATTGAATGGCGGAGCAGGCTCGAGGGATTGAATGGCCAACTCCTGCTCCTAATTCTTATGTTCTACCGTAAGGGGTTTCGATCATCGAGGTCTCTCTCTCTCGCTCCAGAGGCCTCTCTCTCTTGCACAGTAATTTACCGAGTGGTTCGACCCACTCACCCCTTAGGTTCTATACACTGGACTTTGAGGCAGGAACTACAATGCAGAGAATACTCTATAGACCAAGTTTAATGAAACGAAATGAAATTTTATTGCATAAAGGAAAAATTGAATGTAAGCCAATAAGGCACATGGGAGGGGAAAACAAATCATATTACAGTACTAACCAATATATATACAGGCATATTATACTTTACAAGGTTCACCATGAATTGGGGAAACACACGGAACATCGAGGGACAACAACTCATTGTTAACTATCCCCTAAAATGCCCACCCCCTAAACCTAGCTAGATGAGATTATGAGGGGCCAGAAACATGCTCACCAATCCAGTTAGAAAGTATAGGGTTTTGAAAGTCTGCGTTTTGGTCCTCTCGGGCATCCTGCCTCCACGTGGTCGTTGGACTGTAGGAGCAGCGGGCTGCTCAAGCTGATGGCTTCTTCATTTCAGCAAGACGCGCCGACCATCGTTTCACCCACAGGCCATTTTCTCGGTGCTCCTTCACACCACGATGGTGGTCACAGTCCCAATTTCTCTGTGCTCCTGCACACAACGATGGCCACCCGTTCTGTAGGGTGTTTCGTCTCTTCTTGTTCTTCAGCCGTTCTCCTCGTCTCATCAACAGTCCGGGGTTTGTCGATGATCTCCCGATAACTACCCCGGGTCTCGTCTTCTTCTTCTGAACGGCTAGAATGTTCAAGATCGAGTAATCTTTGCTTTCTCGATCAACAACATTGGCTGGCTCTCCAAAAGGCTCGAAAGACCCGTCGCTCTCCAATGGTTACCAAAAGGCTACCGATAGCTATCCCGGGTCCCCAATTATACTTCTCATTGAGGCCCTTATCTCCCGCCATATCAAGATTAGTCTTTGTTTAACTTTTGGCAGGCTTGTAGCACAGCGGGGTAGTTTTTGTGTTTAAAGTACCTTCGGGATGGCCGGTAACTGCCATCTCTGGTCTGGAATGACCTTGTAATGGGCCAGAAATTGCTGAACGGGGCTTGCAGCGCGTGCAAGCCCCGTATTTGAACTTACCCCGCGCTCCTGCCGATCAGCTCCAGGGACGCCTGCACTTGCTGAAACAGAAAGAAGAATCCCGGGCAGCATATGACGTCACGCTGCCCAGGAGTGCAGCCAGCGCGAAGCCAGGAGCATGCAGTGCAAGTGAGACACGCCCCTTGAGGTCTCAGTTTCACTGGACACGCCCCCAATGTTTCTGTCAAGCTGCTAAGCATTTTTACATGCAAAGCAGCAGTTTAAATAGGTTTTTGGAAGTTTTTTGAAGATTTTGGTAACTTTTATAAACTTTTTAAAATGTTTACATTATTTTGAGTAATCTGAAGTAGTTTTAAAGAGAATTAAAGCAGTTTAAAGACTTTTAAAAGCCCTAAAAGAATTTTTTTAATTCCATTTATTTATTTAGCAATGTCGTCGTCATACGTGTCTTCACACTGTTCCCTTTGGGGAACTGTATGAAGTGGTGGAAGGATTTATGGCCATGATTAACGCTCATTCCGTGACCGTAACCATCTTTGAACCAGCCATTAAGGCGGTTAGTCCTATGGCGGGAGGGTTTTATGGGCTCCCACAAGCTATACAAGGAGGGGGGGCCACCCACACCCACGGACGCAAATATCCCACTGGATGTCAACCCAGAATTTAGAGCCGGAGCTCCGACTCCACTTGCCGGGACTGTCTGGAGCGGGGTTCGAAATCCTACCCTGATCTGGCCCAGCGGCGGGGATCCTACCGCTATGACAAACGCCCAATCCGATTAGCAACGTGAAATGGCAGCATAGGGCTCCAGTCACGGGGAGGGAAAAGGCGCAGGAAACGTATGGGTGTCACCTTTTGTGCAGAGTGGGCCTTTTGCGTAGCAGTAAGCATCCCCGCCGCTGGGCCAGAAGGAGTAGGGTTTTGAACCCCACTCCAGACAGTCCCGGCAAGTGGAGTCGGAGCTCCAACTTTAAATTCTGGGTGGACATCCAGCGGGATACTTGTGTCCGTGGGTGTTGGTGGCCTCCCCCCCCCTCAGATGGGTTGTGGGAGCCCGTCAAACCCTCCCGCTATAGGACTAACCACCCTAATGGCTGGTTCAAAGATGGTTACGGTCACGGAATGAGCGTTAATCACGGCCATATATCCTTCCACCACTTCATACAGTTCCCCAAAGGGAACAGTGTGAGGATACGTACGATGATGACCTCTTGCGCAATGCACCTCCTTGGACCCTCAGTCGCAGATGCGAGGGGGCAAGTCGTGCAATTGTTAAATTTTTCATTTTATTGACATGTAAAATGTTGGCCCAGTAATTCCCTTCCAAATGCGCGAGTACGGTCGGGGTACTTACGCATCTGGCCTGATGAAATGCCGGTTTTCAGCATGCACAGTGCATGTGGGGAAAACCAGCATTTCCTGTCCTCTGAACGAAGGGGTTCAGAGGCAGAACGCGTGCGACTGCACAGGCAGCGCGTGCGCAGTATAATTTGCCGCTTTCATTAATGCTTTCAGTGAGGTCAAGTCATTACAACTTACACATGAAAAAAGCATGGGTACAGTTGCTCCAGAGGCTGCGGAGGAAGATATTTATTATCGTGGAGCTTCTGAAAGTATGTATGTCTGTATATATTCCTTTGCGTGTTATGTATATATTCCTTTACTTATGTGTATGAATGTATTATTTAATTATGACTTTCAGAGAAAGTAACTTATTGGAAAATCATAATTAAAAACATACATTCATACACATTAGTAAAGGAATATAAAACATACATACATATACGTAAAGGAATATATGTGGACATACATACATAACTCATTCTCACATTCCATTCACACAGCCACAATTGCTCCTTCTACCTACCGTTCTGAAAACCCATTAAAAAAAAAAAATTTAAACTTTAAAACTTACTTAAAATTTCTTAAAATAACTTCCCTCCCTTTCCCAAACAAAAATATTGCATTTCAAAAGCTCCACCATAAAATATATCTTCCTCCGCAGCCAATGAACAACTTTACACTTGCTTTTTTCAAGTGTAACTTCTAAGGACTTACCCTCACTGAATCCATCATTGAAATCCACAAAGTTCACTGCGCAAGCGCTGCCTGTGCAGTCGCACGCACTGTGAATAGACCTCGGGTCTGGAAATGCCGGTGTTCCCCGCATGCGCTGTTCCTACTGAACGCCGGCATTTCCAACGGCCAGATGCGTGAGTAACCCAACCGTACTCACGCTTCTGGCCTGGAATTTCTGGCCCAATGTCTTTAATGGGTCTTGATGTCCCCCTTTGAACTTGAAGCAGTTTCCCTTTGTCTGGGTAAACATTTAGATGGCCTTTAACTACAGACCGATCTGATTGGATCTGCATCCAATCTAATATGTATGGGGTTCTGTCTGGTTTCATTTTCTCCAAAACTGTGTTCCAGAACTTACTGTGGGCTGAATCTACAAAAGCTGTCAGTGGATTGCAGGAACCATTTTAAAATGTCCCAAAAAGCTGGTCACGGGGTCTGGCGGCCATTTTGTGTGCCCCTTTTTCTGGGCTTCTTTTAAAAACAGTCTTTTAAAATTAAGGCCTTTTCTGCCAATAGACCCTTATAGGACAATGTTCAATTTTGCAAATCCTACACTACCCATAATCAAGGCCACCCCTTCAACCTCACCATTTTATGTGGACTCGCTACTCCCATCGTGTCAATCACAGATAAGGTCATCTCTGATCACTTCCTCGCATCGCTCTCCGCCCAAGATTATCCTGGAATGCAAAGATAACCTCCGGCTTCACTTCTCCACTACAAAGCGTCTTCTTAAACCCCTCTCCCCTGCCTCCTCCACCCTCACCGCCAACAACAAGTGCAAGGAGCTCATGGACGTCTTTGCCACTAAGATTGAGACCATACGTTCAGCTGCCTCTGCCGCTTCCCTTCCTTCTCCTAGCCCAAACTTCCTCTAAGTTTCCCCCCTGCCCTAGCCCTGAACTCGCATCTTTCTCCAGTTTCTCTCTGATCTCCCCCCATGCCCCCCTGAGCTTGAGACCCACTTCCTGCTCCCTCGAAACCTATTCCCACTAAACTGCTGACCACCCAACTTCCCTTCCTGTCCTCATGTTAGCTGACATTGTTAATGGTTCTCTCTCCTCAGGTACTGTCCCCCTCCCCTTCAAATCTGTGGTCATCACCCCCTCCTCAAAAAAACAACCCTTGACCTCTCTGTCCTTGCAAACTACCGCCCCATCTCCAACCTCCCTTTCCTCTCCAAAGTCCTTGAATGTGTTCTTGGTTCACAAATCCGTGCCCATCTTTCCCGCAACTCCTTGTTTGAATCCCTCCAATCAGGTTTCCGCCCTTGCCACAGTACCAAGATGGCTCTCATCAAAGTCAAAAATTATATCCTTTGTGACTGTGACAAGGGTAAACTATCCCTCCTCATCCTACTTGACTTGTCTGCAACCTTTGACACGGTTGACCACTCCATCCTCCTCCAACACCTCTCCACCATTGTCCAGCTGGGTGGGACTGCACTCGCCTGGTTCCATTCTTCTCTATCTAATCGTAGCCAGAGAATCACCTGCAATGGCTTCTCTTCCCGCTCCCGCATTGTTACCTCTGGTGTCCCCCAAGGATCTATCCTTGGCTCCTCCTATTTCTCATCTATATGCTGCCCCTTGGCGACATCATCCGAAAACACAGCGTCAGTTTCCACATGTATGCTGATGACACCCAGCTCCACCTCACCACCACTTCTCTCGACCCCTCCACAGTCTCTAAATTGTCAGACTGCTTGTCCGACATCCAGTTCTGGATGAGCAGGAATGTTCTCTAATTAAATATTGGGAAGAGCGAAGCCATTGTTTTCGGTCCCCGCCACAAACTCCGTTCCCGAGCCACTGACTCCATCCCTCTCCCTAACATCTGTCTGAGGCTGAACCACACTGTCCGCAACCACATATCCGCAGCATAACAAAGACTGCCTACTTCCACCTCCGTAACATCGCCCGTCTCCGCCCCTGCCTCAGCCCATCCGCTGCTGAAACCCTCATCCTGCCTTTGTTACCTCTAGACTTGACTATTCCAACGCACTCCTGGCTGGCCTCCCACATTCCACCCTACGTAAACTTGAGGTCATCCAAAACTCAGCTGCCCCGTGTCCTAACTCGCACCAAGTCCTGTTCGCCCATCACCCCCTGTGCTCGCTGACCTACATTGGCTCCCGGTTAAGCAACGCCTCGATTTCAAAATTCTCATCCTTGTTTTCAAATCCCTCCATGGCCTCGCCCCCTCCCTATCTCTGTTATCTCCTCCAGCCCCACAACCCCCCGAGATCTCTGCACTCCTCTAATTCCGGCCTTTTGAGCATCCCCGATTTCCATCACTCCACCATTGGTGGCCGTGCCTTCAGCTGCCTGGGCCCCGAGCTCTGGAATTCCCTCCCTAAACCTCTCCGCCTCTCTCTCCTCCTTTAAGACGCTCCTTCGAACCGACCTCTTTGATCACCTGTCCTAATATCTCCTTATGTGGCTCGGTGTCAAATTTTGTTTGATAATCGCTCCTGTGAAGCGCCTTGGGATGTTTTACTACGTTAAAGGGGCTATATAAATACAAGTTGTTGTTGTTGCTGACTCTCCCACCAATGAAATACTTTCTCTCTATCGACCCAATCAAATCCACTTGCCTGGGTGAGTGCAGCTCCAACAACACTCAAGAAGCTCGACACCATCCAGGACAAAGCAGCCCGCTTGATTGGCACCCCATCCACCACCTTAAACATTCACTCCCTCCACCACCGGCACACCGTGGCTGCAGTGTGTACCATCTACAAGATGCACTGCAGCAACTCGCCAAGGCTTCTTCGGCAGCACCTCCCAAACCCGCAACCTCTTCCACCTAGAAGGACAAGGGCAGCAGGCGCATGGGAACACCACCACCTCCAAGTTCCCCTCCAAGTCACACACCATCCTGACTTGGAAATATATCGGCCGTTCCTTCATCGGTACTGAGTCAAAATCCTGGAACTCCTGTGAGGAAATACGTTATATTTCAGAAAGATACACCATAATATGAACAGAATACTGATATTATTAATCCATGATATACTGGGTTTTAAAATCTAACACCTCGGAGACACAGGCTGTAAACAGAGAACAGGCTTCTCAGATAAAGATCAGTTGTTTAACAACCAAACCACAAGCTTTGAAAAGGGAATTAGTTAAAAATACTAAAACAATGAAAGATTGAAGCAAACCATTGGTGCTTCCGAAAGGTCTATGGTTTGCAACCAATACAATGAAAATGCCCAGTTTAAGGTGTTACCAAATAACACATTGAACAGAAACACAAACATTAAAAGAGGCATGTGCCTTTGAAAAGATGACATCAAGTAAAAGAAACACCTGCTGGTCAAATAGTTTTTATGTTAAACTTCACTCTTTTGTAAGGAGTTGCAGAATTCTGGGGGGTATTCCAGACCCTCATAATATCCGGAAGGTTACAGTCTAGTTCAACTTATTAAAAGTACTATCTGGAGGAAGGTAACATCTTCAGTCGTTCCTTTCCTTTAGGGAGAGATAGGCCTAGAAATTCAGTTGCGTTCGCCAGCCGTTAACGCCATAAGAGGGGTAGATTTCCAGCGCTAGGCACTTAGCGCCCGGGCGCAGGCCGATCTGCGCCTACGCCCAACTTCAGTTGACATTTAGCGCCGGCGCAAAGTGTTTGCGCCCGCTCAGCTGCGCGCGCAGCTTATGACGTCATTTCGTCGTGCAACGCTGTTTGTGCGCCCCAAACCGGAAATTCAGTGGCGCCCGCCCAATGTGGGCGTGGCGCTGTTAAGAACTGTGAAGTGGAACGCAGCAGAGGCCCTGCGGGCCTCGGGGAGTGCTAATTAAAGGGAACTTACACTGAACTATAAAGGCCAGCCATTTTGCTGCAATGACTTTAGTGCTTTGGATTTCTGGACAGAGACCAAGGAACAGACCTTACTGATTTGGGACAACATAGGAGAGGTATTTTTGGCTTCTGGCCAGAGCTTTGAAATTTGACTCGTTGTGATTTCACTGTTTGCAAGTTTATTATGGGGGCTGCATGGGGTTCCAACCCTCAGTTCCAGCATTATGTGCGAAGGGCTCGCAGACGCTGTGTGAGAGGGCCAGCCATGCCTAGACGCAGAGGGGCCATCAGGCGTCGGCAACGTAGGCCTTACCCACTCAGGGAATACCGGCAGCAGGTGTCCTATCTCACCATGACTGCCGCGCATTGTGTTAAGAGGCTGCGCTTCAGAAGGGAGGTGGTTGCAGAGATCTGCCAGCTGCTTCACAGAGATCTGCGTCCACAGCTGATGTGCAGGACGTCTCTGTCGGTGGAAGTGAAGGTCACGGTGGCTCTGAACTTTTATGCAAGCGGCTCCTTCCAAGCCGCTGCTGGGGACATAGCGAACATCTCCCAGTTCGCCGTGCATCGCTGCATCCGGCAGGTCACCGATGCCCTTTTCGCAAGGAGACACCAATTCATCTCCTTCCCCATGACCCTAGAGAGGCAGGAGCAGCGTGCAGTCGGATTTGCCAGGATCGCCGACTTCCCCATGGTGCAGGGCGCCATTGACTGCACGCATGTGGCTATGCGGGCACCTATCGACAATGCCGAGGATTACCGCAACCGGAAGGGCTACCATTCCCTCAATGTACAGCTGGTGTGTGACCACAGGCAGCGCATCCTAGCTGTCAATGCCCGCTTTCCAGGAAGCAGCCACGGTGCATTTATCCTGCGCCAGACTACTGTGGCTGACATGTTCGAGGCACAGCCTCCACCAAGGGGATGGCTTATTGGGGACAAGGGCTACCCTTTGTGTACATGGCTCATGACCCCGCTCCACGCGCCCAGCACCCCTGCGGAGGAGGCATACAATGAAAGCCATCAAGTCACAAGGAACATCATGGAGCAAACGATTGGCATCCTCAAGCAACGGTTCCGCTGCCTGGATCGTTCCGGCAGATCTCTACAGTATTCGCCGGATAGAGTCTCCCAGTTCGTCGTCGTTTGCTGCATGCTGCACAACCTGGCTATCCGCAGGACTCAGGCACTGCCACCTCGCGTTGGACCACCACCTCAGGAGGACGAGCAGGAGGACCATGAGGAGGAGGAGGAGGAGGAGGAGTACCAGCCCAGGAGGGAGCCACAAGGTCCGAGGGCCGTCCGCCGGCGGCTTATTGAACGACACTTCTAGGCCCCCTGTCAGGGAATGGCTTGTGGCAATGAACGCACCTGAATGCAGCCGCTCCGCAAGCCCTCAGCCGGTTAACGCAACAACCACTTGAAACATGACACCTGGACAAGCTGAATAAATAAAAAGCTTTATTTAACAAACTCAGGGCCCTTCCCACATGAAACAGAAAAACAGACAAGACCCCCAAAAGACAGTCAAAAACATATCTCACTCCCACAACCTGGGGAGGAATAACAAAAATCGTCCATCCAATTGGCCTTTATCCTCGGCCTTACCAAAATAAGCCCCCCCCTCCAGAACACAAACACCCCCATATAAAAAAACATTTGCCTTCATCTTCGGCCTTACCAAAATAAGTCCCCCCCTCCAGAACACAAACACCCCCATATAAAAAAACAGTTGGCAACACACTCTACTTGGTGTGCCGAGAGGGCGAGACCTTGTGCAGGCTTCTCCGGCCCCTGCCCGACCTGTTGCTCCGCCTCAACCTGGGCCCTGTGGGTGTTGCAAGGCTGGGGGAAGGCTCCTGAGGGGCACAATGCGTGACGGCAGATGCCCTTGGGGGTCGGCCTAGACGAGGTCCGGCCCTGGAGGGGCCGGCTGCTGACTGCTGCAGCTGTGGCTGGCCAGCATCAGTCTCTCCAGCAGCTCGTCGCACCTTGGCTGGGGGAGTGGCAGTGGCGGCTGCAGCAATGGGGGCAAGCTGGCTGATGCCAGGCGCTCGCTGGTCGCCAGAGACACTGGCACTCGGCCGGGCTGGCACTGCAGCAAGCGCAGCAATCTGGTGAAGGCCAGACCGCTGTGCTGCAGCAGGGCGGCGGGTGCCCTGGCGATGCTTCCGTGACACAGCGAGTGTGGCAGAAGTGAGTGCGCGAACTGCCCTGGTCTGTGCCCGCATCAGATCAGCCAGTGTCTGGACGGCACCACTCATGAACTCGCGACTCGCGTCCTGTGCTGCCGCGAGTTGGTCGACACCCCTGGCCTGTGCTGCCGCGAGTTGCTCGACACCCCTGGCCTGTGAGTCCCCGAAATTGGCCACACTATGAGCCAGGGACTCAATGGCCTGAGGCAACTGTCCCACAACCCCCATGAACTCGTTGTGGCGCTGCTCCGAGGCCGCGGACATTTCATCAAGGAGGCGCACCTCCTGCGCGAGGACCGTCTCCGGACTGGAGGGCGGGCTCTCCCTCTGGGGAGAAGGCCGCCGAGCTGCCCGACCCTTCCCGCGTGCCTGGACGCCACTGGGCCCAGGAACTGCCCTCCCCTGCAACACTTCCCCCCTCTGGGGAGAAGGCAGCCGTGCTGCCCGACCCTTCCCGCGTGTCTGGACACCACTGGGCCCAGGAGCTACACCCCCCTGCAACACTTCCCCCTGGCTCTCCTCCAGGCAAGACGTGTCCCCTCCATTGCCATCCCCTGGCGCGGATGAGGGTTCCCCCGATGTGCCGCCTTCCTCTTGGTCCTCGTCGTCCTCCTCTTCCGAGGGACTGGCACTCTCAGCTTCAGGGACCTCCTCCTCACCAGCTGAAAGCAGGAAGGCACAAGAGTAGCTTTAGAGTGAGGACAGGGCATCAGCGAGGGAGGCATGAGTGGTGCCATTATGCGCATTGGTGGGACAGTGGCAAAGGATGTAGATCTGAAGCGCAAGGGGAACCAGAGAGGTCCAAACGGTCATGTCCTTACCATTGGGTCCCAGCACAGGGTCGGCATCTCCAATAGCAACGGGGGCAGTCACCCGGCCACGCATGAGTCGAGCCACGCTCTCCTCCAGCTGACTGAGCTCCTGGAACTGGGCACGGCCTCCCCCGGTGACAGTCTGGCTCTTCAAATTCCGTGCCAGCTTGGCCTGCAAGAGAAAGGACGGCCTCTAAGTACAGTGTGGTGCCCTGTTGTTGTGTGCACTGCCTCCCATGGTCGAATAGCTTGGCCAGTGTGTTAAGTGCAGAGAGTGCTATTGATGATCATGCCAGTGCCATAGCTGCGGGAGGAGGGCTGGCCATTAGGCCTTTGAGGTCCCTTTGCCCATAATGTGAGGTGCACATGCAAGGATGAGGAGGACACTGGAAAGGGTACTCACCCTGACCAACCGACTGAGGTCGTTGTACTTCTTGCGGCATTGGTCACCAGTCCTGGGGACATCGCTGTTGGCTGACACCCTCTGGGCGATTTCCCTCCAGGCTCTCCTGTACTGCCTCCTGGGAGCCTTCTTGCCACTGTCCGGGCACAAGATCTCTCTGTTCTTTTCCAACCCCCTAAGCAGCACCCTCAAAGCATGCTCTGAGAAGCGCTGCGCTCGTTCACGGGCCTTCTGCATGGCTTCAGGCGCTATTTGGGTCCACCAGCAGTGTTCAGGCCTAGCTGCAGGGCTCCACTATCCAGGGCGTGGCTGCAGACAAAGTCGACCCTTCCCCCTTTAAGAGCTGGCCGGCGTCAGGGTGTCTGCTGTCAATCAAAACATGACCGCACCTGCGCTGCGCCCGGCCTCGGCGTTATCAGTCCACACCGCCGGCTTAGCGCCTAAAGATAGGAGTGCAACGCCAGTTTCAGCGCTCGCCCAAACTCCTTGGCCAAAGCTACTGAATTTCGGCGAAGTGGCCTCCACTTTCCGGCGGGCGCTAACTTTAGCGCCCGCCCGACTTTACCGCCCCAAAAGTGGCTATACTGAATTTCTAGGCCATAGTCTGAACCTTTAGACCCATTTAAGCGTCTTATGGAATTTGGCTATCTCTAACTTAAGTTGAAGCTGAACGTCTGGGGAATACGCCTGATCTGGGGTAGCCCGAAAGGGCTAGGACTGTAATTATCCCTTCACTCCCTCCCTAACAGTACTGTGGGAGTACCTTCACCACACGGACTGCAGCAGTTCAAGAAGGCGGCTCACCACCACCTTCTCAAGGGCAATTAGGGATGGGCAATAAATGCTGACCTTGGCAGCGACACCCACATCCTAATAATTTTTTTTAATGCAATTGATTAGCTGTGTCTGCACTCACCCTTCCCGCTGTTTCTGGGACTTGCTCCCAGAGGTGTGCGAGAAACATTCAAATGGCACCTGATTTAACAATTTTCATTTTGAAAATGGTTCCTTATCCTTGGAACGCCCCCTACCTTTCAAATCTGCCGTGATCTATCCTTGACCCATCTCTGATTTCTCATCTGAATGCTGCCTGTTCTGGACCGATGGACTATATAAGCTGTGTCTTTATGCATTTCTCCACTTCACCTGAAGAAGGAGCAGCGCTCCGAAAGCTTGTGATTTCAAATAAAGCTGTTGGACTATAACCTGGTGTTGTGTGATTTCTTATATTTTACATGCAGTAGCACCCTCTGGTGGTGGTTATTGTGCTAGCAGTGTGTTTGTATGAAACAGAGGTCATTTGACCTTTGTTCCTTTCTTCCTGTGAGAGGTCATTTGACCTTCATACCTTTCTTCCTGTGTAACCCAGGAAGTAGAATCCCAGGAAGTAGAATTCCAGGAAGAACCTGGCAGTAATGGAGGATTCCATAAGGAATTCACAATCCAATGTAATCTGATTTCATATGTTAGGCCAAGCGCAATATCTGTGAGTATCTTTGTTTGTTAGCATAATAGCAACGTTGTCAGAGTAGTATTTTGACAATAATATGTTTATAAAAGGTTAATATTTGATAGTTACAGAAGTTAGTCCAAATGTTAGTTAGTTATACAATTAGTCTATTCTACTGTTGTAAATATGTTTATATCTTATGTAATATCGAATGTATAGTATTCAGTTTATGTCTAAAACATATTTTATCTTTGTTTACAGTTTCACAAATTTGTTCAAGTAAAGCTTCAAAACAGCAAACGGACTCACGAAGAATTATTTTTGAATAAGTGTTTAACTTGTTGGGTAACTAGATAGGAGCACATCTAGTGCGGCCACTACACTGCCCCTTAACAACAGGCTGAGGCTGATGATCTGAGATTGACGATCGGAGATTGAGGATCGGAGATTGAGGATCGGAGATTGACGATCAGAGATTGAGAATCGGAGACTGATGATCGGAGAATGACGATCAGAGAATGACGATCGGAGATTGACGATCGGAGATTGAAGATCAGAGATTGACGATCGGAGATTGAGGATTGGGGATTGACGATCGGAGAATGACGATCGGGGATTGACGATCGGAGATTGACGATCGGACATTGAAGATCGGAGATTGACGATCGGAAATTGACGATCGGAGGTTGACGATCGGAGATTGACGATCGGAGATTGACGATCGGAGATTGAAGATCGGAGATTGACGAGCGGAGATTGACGAGCGGAGATTGAAGATCGGAGATTGAGGATCGGAGATTGAAGATCGGAGATTGACGATCCGAGATTGAGGATCGGAGATTGACGATCAGAGATTGAAGATCTGAGATTGACGATCGGAGATTGAAGATCTGAGATTGACGATCGGAGATTGACGATCGGAGATTCAAGATCGGAGATTGATGATCGGAGATTGAAGGTCGGAGATTGAAGATCGGAGATTGAAGATCGGAGATTGAAGATCGAAGACTGAAGATCGGAGGTTGATGATCGGAGATTGACGATCGGAGATGGACGATCGGAGATTGACGATCGGAGGTTGAAGATCGGAGATTTACGATCGGAGACTGACGATCGGAGATTGATGATCGGACATTGACGATTGGAGATTGAAGATCGGACATTGACGATTGGAGATTGGAGATTGACGATCGGAGATTGACGATCAGAGATTGAGGATCGGAGATTGACGATCAGAGATTGAGGATCGGAGACTGACGATCGGAGAATGACGATCGGAGATTGAAGATCAGAGATTGACGATCGGAGATTGAGGATCGGGGATTGACGATCGGAGAATGACGATCGGGGATTGACGATTGGAGATTGACGATCGGATATTGAAGATCGGAGATTGACGACCGGAAATTGACGATCGGAGGTTGACGATCGGAGATTGACGATCGGAGATTGACGATCAGAGATTGAAGATCGGAGATTGACGAGCGGAGATTGACGAGCGGAGATTGAAGATCGGAGATTGAGGATCGGAGATTGAGGATCGGAGATTGAAGATCGGAGATTGACAATCGGAGATTGACGATCGGAGATTGACGAGCGGAGATTGAAGATCGGAGATTGACGATCGGAGATTGACGATCGGAGAGTGACGATCGGAGATTGACGATAGAAGATTGACAATCGGAGATTGACGAGCGGAGATTGAAGATCGGAGATTGACGATCGGAGATTGACGATCGGAGAGTGACGAGCGGAGATTGACGATCGGAGATTGACGATCGGGGATTGACGATCGGAGGTTGACGATCGGAGGTTGAAGATCGGAGATTTACGATCGGAGAGTGACGATCGGAGATTGATGATCGGAGATCGACGATTGGTGATTGAAGATCGGAGATTGACGATCGGAGATTGACGATCGGAGATTGACGAGCGGAGATTGACGATCGGAGATTGAAGATCGGAGATGGACGATCGGAGATTGACGAGCGGAGATTGACGATCGGAGATTGAAGATCGGAGATTGACGATCGGAGATTGACGATCGGAGATTGACGATCGGAGATTGAAGATCGGAGATTGACGATCGCAGATTGACGATCGGAGATTGAAGATCGGAGATTGACGATCGGAGATTGAAGATCGGAGATTGACGATCGGAGATTGAAGATCGGAGATTGACGATCGGAGATTGAAGATCGGAGATTGAAGATCGGAAATTGACGATCGGAAATTGACGATCGGAAATTGACGATCGGAGATTGACGATCGGAGATTGAAGATCGCAGATTGACGATCGCAGATTGACGATCGGAGATTGACGATCGGAGATTGACGATCGGAGATTGAAGATCGGAGATTGACGATCGGAGATTGGCGATCGGAGATTGTCGATCGGAGATTGACGATCGGAGATTGAAGATCGGAGATTGACGATCGGAAATTGACGATCGGAGATTGACGATCGGAGATTGACGATCGGAGATTGAAGTTCGGAGATTGAAGATCGCAGATTGACGATCGGAGATTGACGATCGGAGATTGAAGATCGGAGATTGAAGATCGGAGATTGAAGATCGGAGATTGACGATCGGAGATTGAAGATCGGAAATTGACGATCGGAAATTGACGATCGGAGATTGACGATCGGAGATTGAAGATCGGAGATTGACGATCGGAGATTGACGATCGGAGATTGGCGAACGGAGATTGACGATCAGAGATTGACGATCAGAGATTGACGATCGGATATTGACGATCGGATATTGACAATCGGAGACTGACGATCGGTGATTGACGATGGGAGATTGACGATCGGAGATTGACGATCGGAGATTGAAGATCGGAGATTGACGATCGGAGATTGACGATCGGAGATTGGCGAGCAGAGATTGAAGATCGGAGATTGACGATCGGAGATTGACGATCGGAGATTGAAGATCGGAGATTGACGAGCGGAGATTGACGAGCGGAGATTGAAGATCGGAGATTGACGATCGGAGATTGACGATCGGAGATTGACGATCGGAGACTGACGATCGGAGATTGACGATCGGAGACTGACGATCGGAGATTGAAGGTCGGAGATTGACGATCGGAGATTGACGATCGGAGATTGAACATCGGAGATTGAAGATCGGAGATTGACGATCGGAGATTGACGAGTGGAGACTGACGATCGGAGATTGACGATCGGAGATTGAAGATCGGACATTGACGATCGGAGATTGAAGATCGGAGATTGACGAACGGAGATTGACGATCGGAGATTGACGATCGGATATTGACGATCGGAGATTGACGATCGGATATTGACGATCGGAGATTGACGATCGGAGATTGACGATCGGAGATTGAAGATCGGAGATTGACGATCGGAAATTGACGATCGGAGATTGACGAGCGGAGATTGACGATCGGAGATTGACGATCGGAGACTGACGATCGGAGACTGACGATCGGAGATTGACGAGCGGAGATTGACGATCGGAGATTGACGATCGGAGATTGACGAGCGGAGATTGACGAGCGGAGATTGACTATCGGAGATTGACGATCGGAGACTGACGATCAGAGACTGACGAGCGGAGATTGACGATCGGAGATTGACGATCGGAGATTGAAGATCGGAGATTGACGATCGGAGACTGACGAGCGGAGATTGACGATCGGAGATTGACGATCGGAGATTGACGATCGGAGATTGACGAGCGGAGATTGACGATCGGATATTGACGATCGGAGATTGACGATCGGATATTGACGATCGGAGATTGACGATCGGAGATTGACGATCGGAGATTGAAGATCGGAGATTGACGATCGGAGATTGACGAGCGGAGATTGACGATCGAAGATTGACGATCGGAGATTGACGATCGGAGATTGACGATCGGAGATTGACGAGCGGAGATTGACGATCGGAGATTGACGAGCGGAGATTGACGATCGGAGATTGACGAGCGGAGATTGAAGATCGGAGATTGACGATCGGAGAATGACGAGCAGAATTGACGATCGGAGATTGACGATCAGAGATTGACGATCGGAGATTGACGATCGGAGATTGACGATCGGAGATTGACGAGCGGAGATTGAAGATCGGAGATTGACGATCGGAGAGTGACGATCGGAGATTGACGAGCGGAATTGACGATCGGAGATTGAAGATCGCAGATTGACGATCAGAGATTGACGATCGGAGATTGACGATCTGAGATTGACGAGCGGAGATTGACGATCGGAGATTGACGATCGGAGATTGACGAACGGAGATTGAAGATCGGAGATTGACGATCGGAGATTGACGAGCGGATATTGACGATCGGAGATTGACGATCGGGGATTGACGATCGGGGATTGAAGGTCGGGGATTGACGATCGGGGATTGACGATCGGAGATTGAAGATCGGAGATTGACGATCGGAGATTGACGATCGGAGATTGAAGATCGGAGATTGACGATCGAAGATTGACGATCGGTGATTGACGATCGGTGATTGAAGATCGGAGATTGACGATCGGAGGTTGAAGATCGGAGATTTACGATCGGAGACTGACGATCGGAGATTGATGATCGGACATTGACGATTGGAGATTGAAGATCGGACATTGACGATTGGAGATTGGAGATTGACGATCGGAGATTGACGATCAGAGATTGAGGATCGGAGATTGACGATCAGAGATTGAGGATCGGAGACTGACGATCGGAGAATGACGATCGGAGATTGAAGATCAGAGATTGACGATCGGAGATTGACGATCGGAGGTTGACGATCGGAGATTGACGATCGGAGATTGACGATCGGAGATTGAAGATCGGAGATTGAAGATCGGAGATTGACGATCGGAGATTGAAGATCGGAGATTGACGATCGGAGATTGACGATCGGATATTGTCGATCGGAGATTGACGAGCGGAGATTGACGATCGGAGATTGACGATCGGAGATTGACGATCGGAGATTGACGAGCGGAGATTGACGAGCGGAGATTGACGATCGGAGATTGACGATCGGAGATTGACGATCGGAGATGGACGATCGGAGATTGACGATCGGAGATTGAAGATCGGAGATTGAAGATCGGAGATTGACGATCGGAGATTGACGAGCGGAGATTGACGATCGGAGATTGACGATGGGAGATTGACGATGGGAGATTGACGATGGGAGATTGACGATCGGAGATTGACGAGCGGAGAGTGACGATCGGAGATTGACGAGCGGAGATTGACGATCGGAGATTGACGATGGGAGATTGACGAGCGGAGATTGACGAGCGGAGATTGACGAGCGGAGATTGACGATGGGAGATTGAAGATCGGATATTGACGATCGGAGATTGAGGATCGGAGATTGACGATCGGAGATTGACGATCGGAGTTTGAAGATCGGAGATTGACGATCGGAGTTTGAAGATCGGAGATTGACGATCGGAGATTGACGATCGGAGATTGACAATCGGAGATTGACGATCGGAGATTGACGATCGGAGATTGACGAGCGGAGATTGACGATCGGAGATTGACGATCGGATATTGACGATCGGATATTGACGATGGGAGATTGAAGATCGGATATTGACGATCGGAGATTGAGGATCGGAGATTGACGATCGGAGATTGACGATCGGAGTTTGAAGATCGGAGATTGACGATCGGAGTTTGAAGATCGGAGATTGACGATCGGAGATTGACGATCGGAGATTGACGATCGGAGATTGACGATCGGAGATTGACGATCGGAGATTGACGAGCGGAGATTGACGATCGGAGATTGACGATCGGATATTGACGATCGGATATTGACGATCGGAGATTGACGATCGGAGATTGACGATCGGAGATTGAAGATCGGAGATTGACGATCGGAGATTGACGAGCGGAGATTGACGATCGGAGATTGACGATCGGAGATTGACGATCGGAGATTGACGAGCGGAGATTGACGATCGGAGATTGACGAGCGGAGATTGACGATCGGAGATTGACGAGCGGAGATTGAAGATCGGTGATTGACGATCGGAGATTGAAGATCGGAGATTGACGATCGGAGACTGACGAGCGGAGATTGACGATCGGAGATTGACGATCGGAGATTGACGATCGGAGATTGACGAGCGGAGATTGACGAGCGGAGATTGACGATCGGAGATTGAAGATCGGAGATTGACGATCGGAGACTGACGAGCGGAGACTGACGAGCGGAGATTGACGATCGGAGATTGACGATCGGAGATTGACGATCGGAGATTGAAGATCGGAGATTGACGATCGGAGACTGACGAGCGGAGATTGACGATCGGAGATTGACGATCGGAGATTGACGATCGGAGATTGACGAGCGGAGATTGACGATCGGAGATTGACGATCGGATATTGACGATCGGAGATTGACGATCGGATATTGACGATCGGAGATTGACGATCGGAGATTGACGATCGGAGATTGAAGATCGGAGATTGACGATCGGAGATTGACGAGCGGAGATTGACGATCGAAGATTGACGATCGGAGATTGACGATCGGAGATTGAAGATCGGAGATTGACGATCGGAGATTGACGAGCGGAGATTGACGATCGAAGATTGACGATCGGAGATTGACGATCGGAGATTGACGATCGGAGATTGACGAGCGGAGATTGACGATCGGAGATTGACGAGCGGAGATTGACGATCGGAGATTGACGAGCGGAGATTGAAGATCGGAGATTGACGATCGGAGAATGACGAGCAGAATTGACGATCGGAGATTGACGATCAGAGATTGACGATCGGAGATTGACGATCGGAGATTGACGATCGGAGATTGACGAGCGGAGATTGAAGATCGGAGATTGACGATCGGAGAGTGACGATCGGAGATTGACGAGCGGAATTGACGATCGGAGATTGAAGATCGCAGATTGACGATCAGAGATTGACGATCGGAGATTGACGATCTGAGATTGACGAGCGGAGATTGACGATCGGAGATTGACGATCGGAGATTGACGAACGGAGATTGAAGATCGGAGATTGACGATCGGAGATTGACGAGCGGATATTGACGATCGGAGATTGACGATCGAGGATTGACGATCGGGGATTGAAGGTCGGGGATTGACGATCGGGGATTGACGATCGGAGATTGAAGATCGGAGATTGACGATCGGAGATTGACGATCGGAGATTGAAGATCGGAGATTGACGATCGAAGATTGACGATCGGTGATTGACGATCGGTGATTGAAGATCGGAGATTGACGATCGGAGATTGACGATCGGAGATTGACGATCGGTGACTGACGATCGGAGGTTGACGATCGGAGATTGACGATCGGAGATTGACGATCGGAGATTGAAGATCGGAGATTGACGATCGGAGATTGAAGATCGGAGATTGACGATCGGAGATTGACGATCGGATATTGTCGATCGGAGATTGACGAGCGGAGATTGACGATCGGAGATTGACGATCGGAGATTGACGAGCGGAGATTGACGAGCGGAGATTGACGATCGGAGATTGACGATCGGAGATTGACGATCGGAGATGGACGATCGGAGATTGACGATCGGAGATTGAAGATCGGAGATTGAAGATCGGAGATTGACGATCGGAGATTGACGAGCGGAGATTGACGATCGGAGATTGACGATGGGAGATTGACGATGGGAGATTGACGATCGGAGATTGACGATCGGAGATTGACGAGCGGAGAGTGACGATCGGAGATTGACGAGCGGAGATTGACGATCGGAGATTGACGAGCGGAGATTGACGATCGGAGATTGACGAGCGGAGATTGACGAGCGGAGATTGACGAGCGGAGATTGACGAGCGGAGATTGAAGATCGGAGATTGACGATCGGAGAGTGACGATCGGAGATTGACGAGCGGAATTGACGATCGGAGATTGAAGATCGCAGATTGACGATCAGAGATTGACGATCGGAGATTGACGATCTGAGATTGACGAGCGGAGATTGACGATCGGAGATTGACGATCGGAGATTGACGAACGGAGATTGAAGATCGGAGATTGACGATCGGAGATTGACGAGCGGATATTGACGATCGGAGATTGACGATCGAGGATTGACGATCGGGGATTGAAGGTCGGGGATTGACGATCGGGGATTGACGATCGGAGATTGAAGATCGGAGATTGACGATCGGAGATTGACGATCGGAGATTGAAGATCGGAGATTGACGATCGAAGATTGACGATCGGTGATTGACGATCGGTGATTGAAGATCAGAGATTGACGATCGGAGATTGACGATCGGAGATTGACGATCGGTGACTGACGATCGGAGGTTGACGATCGGAGATTGACGATCGGAGATTGACGATCGGAGATTGAAGATCGGAGATTGAAGATCGGAGATTGACGATCGGAGATTGAAGATCGGAGATTGACGATCGGAGATTGACGATCGGATATTGTCGATCGGAGATTGACGAGCGGAGATTGACGATCGGAGATTGACGATCGGAGATTGACGAGCGGAGATTGACGAGCGGAGATTGACGATCGGAGATTGACGATCGGAGATTGACGATCGGAGATGGACGATCGGAGATTGACGATCGGAGATTGAAGATCGGAGATTGAAGATCGGAGATTGACGATCGGAGATTGACGAGCGGAGATTGACGATCGGAGATTGACGATGGGAGATTGACGATGGGAGATTGACGATCGGAGATTGACGATCGGAGATTGACGAGCGGAGAGTGACGATCGGAGATTGACGAGCGGAGATTGACGATCGGAGATTGACGATGGGAGATTGACGAGCGGAGATTGACGAGCGGAGAATGACGAGCGGAGATTGACGATGGGAGATTGAAGATCGGATATTGACGATCGGAGATTGAGGATCGGAGATTGACGATCGGAGATTGAGGATCGGAGTTTGAAGATCGGAGATTGACGATCGGAGATTGACGATCGGAGATTGACGATCGGAGATTGAGGATCGGAGATTGACGATCGGAGATTGACGATCGGAGATTGACGATCGGAGATTGACGATCGGAGATTGAAGATCGGAGATTGACGATCGGAGATTGAAGATCGGAGATTGACGATCGGAGATTGACGATCGGATATTGACGATCGGAGATTGACGATCGGAGACTGACGATCGGAGACTGACGATCGGAGACTGACGATCGGAGACTGACGATCGGAGACTGACGATCGGAGATTGAAGATCGGAGATTGACGATCGGAGATTGACGATCGGAGATTGACGATCGGAGATTGAAGATCGGAGATTGACGATCGGAGATTGACGATCGGAGATTGACGATCGGGGATTGACGATCGGAGATTGACGATCGGAGATTGACGATCGGAGATTGAAGATCGGAGACTGACGATCGGAGATTGACGAGCGGAGATTGAAGATCGGAGATTGACGATCGGAGAGTGACGATCGGAGATTGACGAGCGGAATTGACGATCGGAGATTGAAGATCGCAGATTGACGATCAGAGATTGACGATCGGAGATTGACGATCTGAGATTGACGAGCGGAGATTGACGATCGGAGATTGACGATCGGAGATTGACGAACGGAGATTGAAGATCGGAGATTGACGATCGGAGATTGACGAGCGGATATTGACGATCGGAGATTGACGATCGAGGATTGACGATCGGGGATTGAAGGTCGGGGATTGACGATCGGGGATTGACGATCGGAGATTGAAGATCGGAGATTGACGATCGGAGATTGAAGATCGGAGATTGACGATCGGAGATTGACGATCGGATATTGACGATCGGAGATTGACGATCGGAGACTGACGATCGGAGACTGACGATCGGAGACTGACGATCGGAGACTGACGATCGGAGACTGACGATCGGAGATTGAAGATCGGAGATTGACGATCGGAGATTGACGATCGGAGATTGACGATCGGAGATTGAAGATCGGAGATTGACGATCGGAGATTGACGATCGGAGATTGACGATCGGGGATTGACGATCGGAGATTGACGATCGGAGATTGAAGATCGGAGACTGACGATCGGAGATTGACGAGCGGAGATTGAAGATCGGAGATTGACGATCGGAGAGTGACGATCGGAGATTGACGAGCGGAATTGACGATCGGAGATTGAAGATCGCAGATTGACGATCAGAGATTGACGATCGGAGATTGACGATCTGAGATTGACGAGCGGAGATTGACGATCGGAGATTGACGATCGGAGATTGACGAACGGAGATTGAAGATCGGAGATTGACGATCGGAGATTGACGAGCGGATATTGACGATCGGGGATTGACGATCGAGGATTGACGATCGGGGATTGAAGGTCGGGGATTGACGATCGGGGATTGACGATCGGCGATTGAAGATCGGAGATTGACGATCGGAGATTGACGATCGGAGATTGAAGATCGGAGATTGACGATCGAAGATTGACGATCGGTGATTGACGATCGGTGATTGAAGATCGGAGATTGACGATCGGAGATTGACGATCGGAGATTGACGATCGGTGACTGACGATCGGAGGTTGACGATCGGAGATTGACGATCGGAGATTGACGATCGGAGATTGAAGATCGGAGATTGAAGATCGGAGATTGACGATCGGAGATTGAAGATCGGAGATTGACGATCGGAGATTGACGATCGGATATTGTCGATCGGAGATTGACGAGCGGAGATTGACGATCGGAGATTGACGATCGGAGATTGACGAGCGGAGATTGACGAGCGGAGATTGACGATCGGAGATTGACGATCGGAGATTGACGATCGGAGATGGACGATCGGAGATTGACGATCGGAGATTGAAGATCGGAGATTGAAGATCGGAGATTGACGATCGGAGATTGACGAGCGGAGATTGACGATCGGAGATTGCCGATGGGAGATTGACGATGGGAGATTGACGATCGGAGATTGACGATCGGAGATTGACGAGCGGAGAGTGACGATCGGAGATTGACGAGCGGAGATTGACGATCGGAGATTGACGATGGGAGATTGACGAGCGGAGATTGACGAGCGGAGAATGACGAGCGGAGATTGACGATGGGAGATTGAAGATCGGATATTGACGATCGGAGATTGAGGATCGGAGATTGACGATCGGAGTTTGACGATCGGAGATTGACGATCGGAGATTGACGATCGGAGATTGACGATCGGAGATTGAGGATCGGAGATTGACGATCGGAGATTGACGATCGGAGATTGAAGATCGGAGATTGACGATCGGAGATTGAAGATCGGAGATTGACGATCGGAGATTGACGATCGGATATTGACGATCGGAGATTGACGATCGGAGACTGACGATCGGAGACTGACGATCGGAGACTGACGATCGGAGACTGACGATCGGAGATTGAAGATCGGAGATTGACGATCGGAGATTGACGATCGGAGATTGACGATCGGAGATTGACGATCGGAGATTGAAGATCGGAGATTGACGATCGGAGATTGACGATCGGAGATTGACGATCGGGGATTGACGATCGGAGATTGACGATCGGAGATTGAAGATCGGAGACTGACGATCGGAGATTGACGATCGGAGATTGACGATCGGATATTGACGATCGGAGATTGACGATCGGAGATTGACGATCGGAGGCTGACGATCGGAGATTGACGATCGGAGATTGACGATCGGAGACTGACGATCGGAGATTGACGAGCGGAGATTGACGATCGGAGACTGACGATCGGAGACTGACGATCGGAGACTGACGATCGGAGACTGACGATCGGAGATTGACGATCGGAGATTGACGATCGGAGACTGACGATCGGAGACTGACGATCGGAGATTGACGATCGGAGATTGACGATCGGAGATTGACGATCGGAGATTGACGATCGTGATTGAAAATCGGAGATTGAAGATCTTAAAGGGCGCCTTAAAGGAGGAAAGACGGGTAGAGATTTAGGGAGGGAAATTCCAGAGCTTAGGGCCCAGGCAACATAAGGCACGGCCGCCAATGGTGGAGCGATTATAATTGGGGATGCTCAAGAGGCCAGAATTGGAGGAGCGCAGAGATCTCGTGGGGTTGTGGGGCTGGAGGAGATTACAGAGGTATGGAGGGGCGAGGCCGTGGAGGGATTTGAAAACAAGGATGAGAATTTTGAAATCGAGGCGTTGCTTAACCAGGAGCCAGTGTAGTTCAGCGAGCACAGGGGGTGATGGGCGAACGGGACTTTTGGATATATGACTTTCTATGACATCATCTAAATTGTTGATAATTTGAAATTGAAGATTTGAAATTGATGATTTGAAATTGATTTGAAATTGATGATTTGAAATTGATTTGAAATTGATGATATGAAATTGATTTGAAATTGATGATTTGAAATTGATGATATGAAATTGATTTGAAATTAATTATTTGAAATTGATGTTTTGAAATTAATGATTTGAAATTGATGATCTGGGATTGAGGATGTGGGGAGATTGATTTGGGAGAATGATCAAAGAGTGATAAATTGGGAATGATGAGGCGTGAGGGGTTGCTCGGGTGTCTGACCGCTTGTCCGAAACAGAACCGGTCCCGGGTCCCGGGTCCCGGACAGCCCCAGCCCCAATTGCCCGTTTAAGAGGTTTTTGGCTCCTCGCCATTTCCTGGTCGGTGTCACTGACTGAACTTCCTCTGATTCGGGCGGTCACTTCCTCGATCGGCAGCCAGACTGAGAGCGGAGGAGATGCGAGGTGAGGCTGACATTGCGCCGCCGGCGCGCCCGGCGTTCTCCTGGCGGAGGGAGTGGCGGGCGGAGGGACCCGGGGGGAGCCGGCAAACTCGCACCAACTTTCCCAAAGTTTCCTTTCTTGGAAAAAGTTTTGGCGGAGCCGCGGGAGAGGAGCTGGCGGCTGGGGAGAGTCTGGGGGTTAGTCCTGAGTGTGGGAGGAGAGCTCGAGTCTGGGCTCTGGCTCTCTCTCTCTCTCTCTCTCTGGGCTCTGTCTCCCCGGGCTCTCAGTTCCCTCCGATCCTCCATCGGACATTTTGAAGCGGCCACTGAGAGTCTGGAGCAGAGGCTGAACTTGAACCTTTCCCTCTCCTTCCCTTCCTTCCTCCTCTCCCTCCCTCCCTCCTCCTCCTCCTCCTCCTCTCCCTCCCTCCCTCCCTCCTCTCCTCCCTCCTCCTCTCCCTCCCTCCCTCCTCCTCCTCCTCCTCTCCCTCCCTCCTCCTCCTCCTCCTCCTCTCCCTCCCTCCTCCTCCTCCTCCTCCTCTCCTCCCTCCCCTCCTCCTCCCCTCCTCTCCCTCCCTCCTCCTCCTCCTCCTCCTCCTCTCCCTCCCTCCCTCCTCCTCCTCCTCCTCTCCCTCCTCCCTCCTCTCCTCTCCCTCCTCCCTCCTCCTCCTCTCCCTCCCTCCCTCCTCCTCCTCTCCCTCCCTCCTCCTCCTCTCCCTCCCTCCCTCCTCCTCCTCTCCCTCCCTCCCTCCTCCTCCTCTCCCTCTCCCTCCTCCTCCTCCTCTCCCTCTCCTCCTCCTCCTCCTCTCCCCCTCCCTCCCTCCTCCTCCTCCGTCCCCCTCCCTCCCTCCTCCTCCTCTCCCCCTCCTCCCTCCTCCTCCTCTCTCCCTCCTCCCCTCCCTCCCTCCTCCTCCTCCCTCCCCTCCCTCCCCCCTCCCTCCCCTCCTCCTCCCTCCCTCCCCTCCCTCCCTCCTCCTCCCTCCCCCTCCCTCCCTCCTCCTCCCTCCCCCTCCCTCCCTCCTCCTCCCTCCCCCTCCCTCCCCCTCCTCCTCCTCCCTCCCTCCTCCTCCCTCCCTCCTCCTCCTCTCCCTCCCCCTCCCCCTCCCTCCTCCCTCCCTCCCTCCTCCTCTCCCCCTCCCTCCCTCCTCCCTCCTCTCCCTCCCCTCCCTCCCTCCCTCCTCTCCCCCTCCCTCCCTCCTCCTCTCCCCCTCCCTCCCTCCTCCTCTCCCCCCTCCCTCCCTCCTCCTCTCCCCCTCCCTCCCTCCTCCTACTCCTCCTCCTCTCCCTCCCCCTCCTCCTCCTCTCCCTCCCCCCTCCCTCCCCTCCCTCCCTCCCTCCTCCCTCCCTCCTCCCTCCCTCCCCCCTCCCTCCCTACCTCCTCCCTCCCTCCTCCCTCCCTCCCCCCTCCCTCCCTCCTCCCTCCTCCCCTCCTCCCTCCTCCTCCTCCCTCCTCCCTCCCCTCCCTCCTCCCTCCCCTCCTCCCTCCCCTCCTCTCCCTCCCTCCTCCCTCCCCCTCCCTCCCTCCTCCCTCTCCCCTCCCTCCCTCCTCCCTCCCCCTCCCTCCCTCCTCCCTCCTCCCTCCCCTCCCTCCCCCTCCTCCCTCCTCCCTCCCTCCCTCCCCTCCTCCCTCCCCCTCCCTCCCTCCTCCCTCCCCCTCCCTCCCTCCTCCTCCTCTCCCTCCCCCTCCCTCCCCCCTCCTCCTCTCCTCCCCCTCCCTCCCCCCTCCTCCTCTCCCTCCCCCTCCTCCTCTCCCTCCCCCTCCTCCTCTCCCTCCCCCTCCTCCTCTCCCTCCCCCTCCCTCCCTCCTCTCCCTCCCCCTCCCTCCCTCCTCCTCCCTCCCCCTCCCCTCCCTCCTCTCCCTCCCCCTCCCTCCCTCCTCTCCCTCCCCCTCCCTCCCCCCTCCCCTCCCTCCCCTCTCCCTCCCTCCCTCCTCTCCCTCCCCTCCTCTCCCTCCCTCCCTCCTCCTCTCCCCCTCCCTCCCTCCTCTCCCTCCCTCCTCCCTCCTCCCCTCCCTCCCTCCTCTCCCTCCCCCTCCCTCCCCTCCTCTCCTCCCCCTCCCTCCCTCCTCTCCCTCCCCCTCCCTCCCTCCTCTCCCTCCCCCTCCCTCCCTCCTCTCCCTCCCCTCCCTCCCTCCTCTCCCTCCCCCTCCCCCTCCTCCTCCTCTCCCTCCCCCTCCCTCCCTCCTCTCCCTCCCCCTCCCTCCCTCCTCTCCCTCCCCCTCCCTCCCTCCTCTCCCTCCCCCTCCCTCCCTCCTCTCCCTCCCCCTCCCTCCCTCCTCTCCCTCCCCCTCCTCCCTCCTCTCCCTCCCCCTCCCTCCCTCCTCTCCCTCCCCTCCCTCCCTCCTCTCCCTCCCCCTCCTCCCTCCTCTCCCTCCCTCCCTCCTCTCCCTCCCCCTCCCTCCCTCCCCCTCCCCTCCCCCTCCCCCCTCCCTCCCCCCTCCTCCTCTCCCTCCCCCTCTCCCTCCCCCTCCTCCCCCCTCCTCCTCTCCCTCCCCCCTCCTCCTCTCCCTCCCCCCTCCTCCTCTCCCTCCCCTCCTCCTCTCCCTCCCCCTCCCCCTCCCCCTCCTCCCTTTCCCTCCCCCTCCCTCCCTCCTCTCCCTCCCCCTCCCTCCCTCCTCTCCCTCCCCTCCCTCCCTCCTCTCTCTCCCCCCTCCCTCCCTCCTCTCCCTCCCCCTCCCTCCCTCCTCTCCCTCCCCCTCCCTCCCTCCTCTCCCTCCCCCTCCCTCCCTCCTCTCCCTCCCCCTCCCTCCCTCCTCTCCCTCCCCCTCCCTCCCTCCCCCTCCCTCCCTCCTCTCCCTCCCCCTCCCTCCCTCCTCTCCCTCCCCCTCCCTCCCTCCTCTCCCTCCCCCTCCTCTCCCCCCTCTCCCTCCCCCTCCTCTCCCCCCTCTCCCTCCCCCTCCTCTCCCTCCCTCCTCCCTCCCCCTCCCTCCCTCCTCCCTCCCCCTCCCTCCCTCCTCCCTCCCCCTCCCTCCCTCCTCTCCCTCCCTCCCCCTCCCTCCCCCCTCCTCCTCTCCCCCTCCCTCCCCCCTCCTCCTCTCCCTCCCCCTCCCTCCCCCCTCCTCCTCCTCTCCTCCCCCTCCTCCTCTCCCTCCCCCTCCTCCTCTCCCTCCCCCTCCCCCTCCCTCCCCCTCCCCCTCCCTCCCTCCTCCTCCCTCCCTCCTCGCCCTCCTCCTCTCCCTCCCCCTCCTCCTCTC
>NC_140996.1:234269601-234314509 GCF_052327205.1 Somniosus microcephalus
CAGGGATCTCCCATCAATACCAGGGATCAGAGATCTCCCATCAATACCGGGGATCAGAGATCCCCCATCAATACCAGGGATCAGAGATCTCCCCATCAATACCGGGGATCAGGGATCTCCCATCAATACCGGGATCAGAGATCTCCCATCAATACCGGGGATCAGAGATCCTCCCATCAATACCAGGGATCAGAGATCTCCCATCAATACCGGGGATCAGAGATCTCCCATCAATACCGGGGATCAGAGATCTCCCATCAATACCGGGGATCAGAGATCTCCCATCAATACCGGGATCAGAGATCTCCCATCAATACCGGGGATCAGAGATCTCCCATCAATACCAGGGATCAGAGATCTCCCATCAATACCAGGGATCAGAGATCTCCCATCAATACCAGGGATCAGAGATCTCCCATCAATACCAGGGATCAGAGATCTCCCATCAATACCAGGGATCAGAGATCCCCCATCAATACCGGGGATCAGAGATCTCCCATCAATACCAGGGATCAGAGATCTCCCATCAATACCAGGGATCAGAGATCCCCCATCAATACCAGGGATCAGAGATCTCCCATCAATACCGGGATCAGAGATCTCCCATCAATACCGGGGATCAGAGATCTCCCATCAATACCGGGGATCAGGGATCTCCCATCAATACCGGGGATCAGAGATCTCCCATCAATACCGGGGATCAGAGATCTCCCATCAATACCGGGGATCAGAGATCTCCCATCAATACCGGGGATCAGAGATCCCCCATCAATACCAGGGATCAGAGATCTCCCATCAATACCGGGGATCAGAGATCTCCCATCAATACCGGGGATCAGAGATCCCCCATCAATACCGGGGATCAGAGATCTCCCATCAATACCGGGGATCAGAGATCTCCCATCAATACCGGGGATCAGAGATCTCCCATCAATACCAGGGATCAGAGATCTCCCATCAATACCGGGAATCAGAGATCCCCCCCCATCAATACCGGGGATCAGAGATCTCCCATCAATACCGGAGATCAGAGATCTCCCATCAATACCGGAGATCAGAGATCTCCCATCAATACCGGGGATCAGAGATCTCCCATCAATACCGGGGATCAGAGATCTCCATCAATACCGGGGATCAGAGATCTCCCATCAATACCGGGGATCAGAGATCTCCCATCAATACCGGGGATCAGAGATCTCCCATCAATACCGGGGATCAGAGATCTCCCATCAATACCGGGGATCAGAGATCTCCCATCAATACCGGGGATCAGAGATCTCCCATCAATACCAGGGATCAGAGATCTCCCATCAATACCGGGGATCAGAGATCTCCCATCAATACCGGGGATCAGAGATCTCCCATCAATACCGGGGATCAGAGATCTCCCATCAATACCGGGGATCAGAGATCTCCCATCAATACCAGGGATCAGAGATCCCCCATCAATACCGGGGATCAGGGATCTCCCATCAATACCGGGGATCAGAGATCTCCCATCAATACCGGGGATCAGAGATCTCCCATCAATACCGGGGATCAGAGATCTCCCATCAATACCGGGGATCAGGGATCTCCCATCAATACCAGGGATCAGAGATCTCCCATCAATACCGGGAATCAGAGATCCCCCCCCATCAATACCAGGGCTCAGAGATCTCCCATCAATACCGGGGATCAGAGATCTCCCATCAAGACCGGGGCTAAGAGATCCCCCCCATTAATACTGGTGATTCGAGGAAAGGGAACTTAACATCTTAAAAAGAATGGGACCTCAGGAGAGGCCCCCATCACCCCGGCGCTCCATAATAACGTTCACTGGTAAACCAGGAAACCTTGCGGGCGAGCATGGGCAGGGCGCTGTCCGTGCACTCACAGTGATTCTCTGTTGACGAGACGTACGTGAGAAGCAGGAGCGCCAGGTTTTCCAGCACATTGGAGGAGAAGTTGATGAAGCAGAGCGGGTGGTACCAGGGGCCGGGCGAGGGGGCGCGGCAGTAGTGGTTCCAGTACGCCACGCCGACCAGCAGACGAGGCGCCGAGTGCAGCCCGATGCAGAACCGCCAGACATAGCGCTGAGGCGTCTCCCCTCCAATGGCAGCACTGATAGACGGGAGGTAGTTGGGGACCTGAAAAAATAAAGAGGGGCTTTTATATCCAGAGGACTAGAGTACAAGGGGGTAGAAGTTATGCTGCAGCTGTACAAAGCCCTGGTTAGACCACACCTGGAGCACTGGGAGCAGTTCTGGGCACCACACCTTAGGAAGGATCTATTGGCCTTGGAGGGAGTGCAGCGTAGGTTTACCAGAATGATACCCGAACTTCAGAGGTTAAATTACGAGAGATTAATTACGCAAATTAGGTTTGTATTCTCTGGAATTTAGAAGGTTATGGGGTGATCTGATCAAAGTTTTCAGGGTATTTAGGTGAATAGATAGGGTAGAGAGAGAAACTATTTCCGCTGGTTGGGGATTCTAGGACTAGGGGGCACAGTCTAAAAATTAGAGCCAGACCTTTCAGGAGTGAAATTAGGAAACACTTCTACACACAAAGGGTGGGAGAAGTTTGGAACTCTCTTCCGCAAACGGCAATTGATGCTCGATCAATTGTTAATTTTAAATCTGAGATTGATAGATTTTTGTTAACCAAAGGTATTAAGGGAAATGGGGCAAAGGCGGGTATATGGAGTTGAGGTTGCAGATCAGCCATGATCTCACTGAATGGCGGAACAGGCTCAAGGGGCTGAATGGCCTCCTCCTGTTCCTATGAGGAGAGCTAGAATTTGTGTCCATTAATCACGCTTGTTGGTCACGCTTTTAAGCCCATATTTACAATTGTAAATTGCGATAGCAACATTTCCCGTTCAATTTTACTATGTCAACTGTCACGGTGTAGTTGCCTCCTCTGGCCACTAGGTGGAGCAAGTCGCTCTCTCTCAACTCCACCAACTTCTTGTATGTAAAAATAAGAACATAAGAAATAGGAGCAGGAATAGGCCACTCGGCCCCTCGAGCCTGCTCCGCCATTCAATAAGATCATGGCTGATCTCGGGCTCAAAGCCACTTCCCTGCCCGCTCCCCATAACCCTTCACTCCCTTATCTTGCAAAATATTATATTCATAGATGTAATAGAAGTGTTTAAAATGATGAAAGAATGGGAGAGGCTAGATAGAAGCAGACTGCTCCCAGTGGTTGAGGGGTCTAGAACGAGGGGTTATCGAATAAGGATTACATTTGGAACAGAAGCGTGGAGAAACCTCTTGATACATTTACCCACCCTGTTCCCATAACTCTTTATCCTCTTTTCCTGCATCCACCTACCCAATCAAACCTTGAATGATGACACACTTTCTGACTCAACAACTAACCTTGGGAGTGAATTCCAGTCTCCCAACTCTCTCTGAAGAGATTTCTCCTGCCCTCAGTTGTAAACCTCTTGCGTTTAACCTTTGGCCCCTCGTTCTAGACCCCTCAATTACTGGAAAGGTCTGCTCTGGGGAACACAGGAACATGAGGAGGGTATTCAGCCCCTCGAGCCTGTTGCACCATTCAATAAGATCGTGGCTGATCTATATCTTAATTCCAGCCATCCGCCTTGGTGCCGTAACCCTTAACACCTGTTACTCAGCAAAAATCGAGCAATCTCAGTTTTGAAATTTTCAATTGACCCCCAACCTCAAAAGTTTTTTGGGGTTGGGGGGGGGGGGGGGGGGGGGGGGGAAAGAGAGTTCCAGATTTCCACCACCCTTTGTGTGAAGAAGTGCTTCCTGACATCACCCCTGAATGGCCTGTCTCTAATTTTAAGGTTCTGCCCCCTTGTTCTGGACTCCCCCCACCAGAGGAAATAGTTTCTCTCTCGACCCGATCGAATCCTTTAATCATCTTAAACACCTCGATCAGATCACCCCTTAATCTTCTAAACTCGAGGGAATACAAGCCCAGTCTGGGCAACCTGTCCTCGTAATTTAACCCTTTTAGCCCCTTTTCTACACCCTGTCCCATCCTTTCATAATTTTAAACACCAGTAGAGGTCCTTAAGATTATGAAGGGGTTCTTTAGGGTAGGACATAGAGAAGGTGTTTCCACTTGTGGGGAGACCAGATCTAGGGGCCATCGATATAAGACAGTCACTAATAAATCCAATCGGGGATTCAGGAGAAGCCTCTTTACCCAGAGAGTGGTGAGAATGTGGAACTCGCTGCCACAGGGCTGGATGGGGTGCCAATCAAGCGGGCTACTTTGTCCTGGATGGCGTTGAGCTTCTTGAGTGTTGTTGGAGCTGCACTCATCCAGGCAAGTGGAGAGTATTCCATCACACTCCTGACTTGTGCCATGTAGATGGTGGAAAGGCTTTGGGGAGTCAGGAGGTGAGACACTCACCGCAGAATACCCAGCCTCTGACCTGCTCTTGTTACCACAGTATTTATGTGGCTGGTCCAGTTAAGTTTCTGGTCAATGGTGAACCCCCCAGGACGTTGATGGTGGGGGGTTCGGCGATGGTAATGCCGTTGAATGTCAAGGGAAGGTGGTTAGACTCTCGCTTGTTGGAGATAGTCATTGCCTGGCACTTCTGTGGCGCAAATGTTACCTGCCACTTATCAGCACAAGCCTGAATGTCGTCCAGGTCTTGCTGCATGCGGGCATGGACTGCTTCATTATCTGAGGAGTTGTGAATGGTGCTGAACACTGTGCAGTCATCAGCGAACATCCCCATTTCTGACCTTATGTTGGAGGGAAGGTCATTGATGAAGCAGCTGAAGATGGTTGGGCCTAGGACATGGCCCCGAGGAACTCCTGCAGCGATGTGCTGGGGCTGTGATGATTGACCTCCAACCACCACAACCATCTTCCTTTGTGCTAGGTATGACTCCAGCCAGTGGAGCGTTTTCCCCGATTCCCATTCACTTCAGTTTTACTAGGGCTCCTTGATGCCACACTCGGTCAAATGCTGCCTTGATGTCAAGGGCAGTCACTCTCACCTCACCTCTGAAATTCAGCTCTTTTGTCCATGTTTGGGCCAAGGCTGTAATGAGGTCTGGAACCGAGTAGTCCTGGCGGAACCCAAACTGAGCATCAGTGAGCAGGTTATTGGTGAGTAAGTGCTGCTTGATAGCACTGTCGACGACACCTTCCATCACTTTGCTGATGATTGAGAGTAGACTGATGGGGCGGTAATTGGCCGGATTGGATTTGTCCTGCTTTTTGTGGGTAGGACATACCTGGGCAGGTTTCCACATTGTCGGATAGATGCCAGTGTTGTAGCTGTACTGGAACAGCTTGGCTAGAGGCGCTGCTAGTTCTGGAGCCTGGGTGATCAGCAGAAGGTTTCCTTGCCCGTGCTTGATCAGAAGCCATGAGACTTCAGGAGGTCCAGAGTCAATATTGAGGACTCCCAGGGCCACTCCCTCTCAACTTATACCACAGTGCCGCCAACTCTGGTGGGTCTGTCCTGCCAGTGGGGCAGGACATACCCAGGGATGGTTCCTAATTTCACTTCTGAAAGGTCTGGCTCTAATTTTTAGACTATGCCCCCTAGTCCTAGACTCCTCAACCATCGGAAATAGTTCACATACACAGGATATACGGCACAGAAACAGGCCTTTTGGCCCAACCAGTCCATGCCAGTGTTTATGCTCCACTCGAGCCTCCTCCCGTCTTTCCTCATCTAACTATCAGCGTAACCCTCTATCCCCTTCTCCCTCCTGTGCTTGTCTAGCCTCCCCTTAAATACATCGATACTATTCGCTTCAACCACTCCCTGTGGTAGCGAGTTCCACATTCTCACCACTCTCTGGGTAAAGAAGTTTCTGCTGAATTCCCTATTGGATTTCTTGGTGACTATCTTATATTGACGGCCTCTAGTTTTGCTCTTCCCCACAAGTGGAAACATTCTCTCTGTATCCACTCTATCAAAACCTTTAATAATTTTAAAGACCTCTATTAGGTCACCCCTCAGCCTTCTCCTTTCAAGAGAAAAGAGACCCAGCCTGTTCATCCTTTCCTGATAGGTACACCCTCGCATTTCTGGTATCATCCTTGTAAATCTTCTCTGCACCCTCTCCAGTGCTTCTATATCCTTTTTATAATATGGCTTCTCTATCAGTTCCCCTTAATATCTTGAAAACTTCGATCAGATCGCCCGTTAATTCCAGGGAATGCAACACACATCAAATCTGCCGGAGCTGCAGTTACGCCCCACCGGCCCTCACCTTGCAGTGTGTCGCCCCACCGGCCCTCACCTTGCAGTGTGTCGCCCCTCCGGCCCTCACCTTGCAGTGTGTCGCCCCACTGGCCCTCACCTTGCAGTGTGTCGCCCCACCGGCCCTCACCTTGCAGTGTGTCGCCCCTCCGGCCCTCACCTTGCAGTGTGTCGCCCCACTGGCCCTCACCTTGCAGTGTGTCGCCCCGCCGGCCCTCACCTTGCAGTGTGTCGCCCCACCGGCCCTCACCTTGCAGTGTGTCGCCCCTCCGGCCCTCACCTTGCAGTGTGTCGCCCCACCGGCCCTCACCTTGCAGTGTGTCGCCCCACCGGCCCTCACCTTGCAGTGTGTCGCCCCACCGGCCCTCACCTTGCAGTGTGTCGCCCCACCGGCCCTCACCTTGCAGTGTGTCGCCCCACCGGCCCTCACCTTGCAGTGTGTCGCCCCACCGGCCCTCACCTTGCAGTGTGTCGCCCCACCGGCCCTCACCTTGCAGTGTGTCGCCCCGCGGCCCTCACCTTGCAGTGTGTCGCCCCGCCGGCCCTCACCTTGCAGTGTGTCGCCCCTCACCTTGCAGTGTGTCGCCCCTCCGGCCCTCACCTTGCAGTGTGTCGCCCCGCCGGCCCTCACCTTGCAGTGTGTCGCCCCGCCGGCCCTCACCTTGCAGTGTCGCCCCACCGGCCCTCACCTTGCAGTGTCGCCCCACCGGCCCTCACCTTGCAGTGTGTCGCCCCGCCGGCCCTCACCTTGCAGTGTGTCGCCCCTCACCTTGCAGTGTGTCGCCCCGCCGGCCCTCACCTTGCAGTGTGTCGCCCCGCCGGCCCTCACCTTGCAGTGTGTCGCCCCGCCGGCCCTCACCTTGCAGTGTGTCGCCCCACCGGCCCTCACCTTGCAGTGTCGCCCCCACCGGCCCTCACCTTGCAGTGTGTCGCCCCACCGGCCCTCACCTTGCAGTGTCGCCCCACCGGCCCTCACCTTGCAGTGTGTCGCCCCGCCGGCCCTCACCTTGCAGTGTGTCGCCCCGCCGGCCCTCACCTTGAAGTGTGTCGCCCCACCGGCCCTCACCTTGCAGTGTGTCGCCCCACCGGCCCTCACCTTGCAGTGTGTCGCCCCACCGGCCCTCACCTTGCAGTGTGTCGCCCCACCGGCCCTCACCTTGCAGTGTGTCGCCCCACCGGCCCTCACCTTGCAGTGTGTCGCCCCACCGGGCCTCACCTTGAAGTGTGTCGCCCCTCCGGCCCTCACCTTGCAGTGTGTCGCCCCTCACCTTGCAGTGTGTCGCCCCTCCGGCCCTCACCTTGAAGTGTGTCGCCCCGCCGGCCCTCACCTTGCAGTGTGTCGCCCCACCGGCCCTCACCTTGAAGTGTGTCGCCCCACCGGCCCTCACCTTGCAGTGTGTCGCAGTTGTCTCCTCGAAGTTAAACAGCACCGACCAAACCACACAGAAGACGAAGCCGAAGAGCGGGCACATCACCGTGCCGACGGCCAACGTCGTGAACCTGAGCCGCAGCAGGCCCGGGTCTTTATCCAGCGGCAAGAACAAGGGCAGCATCCTGAAAATTACAGCACGGAAATCAGCTCTGTTATACAAACAGTCCCCAGACAGACACCACCCGCCCAGACATCTCCGGCAGTACTGAGGGAGCGCCGCACTGTCGGAGGGGCAGTACTGAGGGAGCGCCACACTGTCGGAGGGGCAGTACTGAGGGCGCAGCGCACTGTTGGAGGGGCAGTACTGAGGGAGCGCCGCACTGTCGGAGGGGCAGTACTGAGGGAGCGCCGCACTGTCGGAGGGGCAGTACTGAGGGAGTGCTGCACTGTCGGAGGGGCAGTACTGAGGGAGTGCTGCACTGTCGGAGGGGCAGTACTGAGGGAGCGCCGCGCTGTCGGAGGGGCAGTACTGAGGGAGAGCCGCGCTGTCGGAGGGGCAGTACTGAGGGAGCGCCGCACTGTCGGAGGGGCAGTACTGAGGGAGCGCTGCACTGTCGGAGGGGCAGTACTGAGGGAGCGCCGCACTGTCAGAGGGGCAGTACTGAGGGAGCGCCGCACTGTTGGAGGGGCAGTACTGAGGGAGTGCTGCACTGTCGGAGGGGCAGTACTGAGGGAGTGCTGCACTGTCGGAGGTGTCATCTTTCGGATGAGACGATAAACTGTCCCAATGCTTCATGCGGTCACTAATGACCCCAGGACACAACTCCAAGAGCAGGCAGTCCAGGCCTCTAATCCATCTCAACCAACACCATTAAAAAGTAGAACTGGTCATTCCTCTTGCTGCCTGCGGGATCTTGCTGTGTGCCACCTAGCTGTCACATTCAGCTGCAAAACAGATCCTGCGCTTCCAAGTTATTCAGTGGATGAAGCACTTTTGAGATGTTCTGACGTTATATGGAGTTATATGAATGCAAGTATTTATAGTACCAGACGGGAGTGAATCGCTCCAGTGTGTACTCTACATGTACAGGAGCCGAGACACACACGGGTCGCACAGTACCAGGCGGGAGTGAATCGTTCCAGTGTGTACTCTACATGTACAGGAGCCGAGACACACACGGGTCGCACAGTACCAGGCGGGAGTGAATCGTTCCAGTGTGTACTCTACATGTACAGGAGCCGAGACACACACGGGTCACACAGTACCAGGCGGGAGTGAATCGTTCCAGTGTGTACTGCACATGTACAGGAGCTGAGACACACACGGGTCACACAGTACCAGGCGGGAGTGAATCATTCCCTTTTACCCGGTGTATTGTACGTGCACAGGAGCTGACATGAGATAAGAGATTATGCGCGCCATCAAATAAAGAAAATACGACCACGTTTATTCAGCACATACTGATGTGGAAACATCTGGAAGGCTCTGTTCACATGATGAAGCGTGCAGAAGCAGTGTTGTTTTGTGGACAAGCACAATGACAATGTCCTGCACACTGCAACAGGTGAATGAAGTTAATCTGAAGATTTAATCACTGAAGACTCAGCGACTTGCCATTTTCCAGCTCATCCGAAACTCTGCTGTCCCGTGCCCTAACTCACACCCAGTCCCGTTCACCCATCACCCCCTGTGCTCACTGCCCCGTGTCCTAACTCGCACCAAGTCCCGTTCACCCATCACCCCCTGTGCTCACTGCCCCGTGTCCTAACTCGCACCAAGTCCCGTTCACCCATCACCCCCTGTGCTCACTGCCCCGTGTCCTAACTCACGCCCAGTCCTGTTCACCCATCACCCCCTGTGCTCACTGCCCCGTGTCCTAACTCACACCCAGTCCCGTTCACCCATCACCCCCCCTGCTCACTGCCCCGTGTCCTCACTCGCACCCAGTCCCGTTCACCCATCACCCCCTGTGCTCACTGCCCCGTGTCCTAACTCACACCCAGTCCCACTCACCCATCACCCCCCGTGCTCACTGCCCCGTGTCCTAACTCACACCCAGTCCCCTTCACCCATCACCCCCTGTGCTCACTGCCCCGTGTCCTAACTCACACCCCGTCCCGTACACCCATCACCCCGTGCTCACTGCCCCGTGTCCTAACTCATACCCAGTCCCGTTCACCCATCACCCCCTGTGCTCACTGCCCCGTGTCCTAACTCACACCCAGTCCCGTTCACCCATCACCCCGTGCTCACTGCCCCGTGTCCTAACTCACACCCAGTCCCGTTCACCCATCACCCCCTGTGCTCACTGCCCCGTGTCCTAACTCACACCCAGTCCCGTTCACCCATCACCCCCTGTGCTCACTGCCCCGTGTCCTAACTCACACCCAGTCCCGTTCACCCATCACCCCCGGTGCTCACTGCCCCGTGTCCTAACTCACACCCAGTCCCGTTCGCCCATCACCCCGTGCTCACTGCCCCGTGTCCTAACTCACACCCAGTCCCGTTCACCCATCACCCCCTGTGCTCACTGCCCCGTGTCCTAACTCACACCCAGTCCCGTTCACCCATCACCCCCTGTGCTCACTGCCCCGTGTCCTAACTCACACCCAGTCCCATTCACCCATCACCCCGTGCTCACTGCCCCGTGTCCTAACTCGCACCCAGTCCCGTTCACCCATCACCCTGTGCTCACTGCCCCGTGTCCTAACTCACACCCAGTCCCGTTCACCCATCACCCCGTGCTCACTGCCCCGTGTCCTAACTCACACCCAGTCCCGTTCACCCATCACCCACTGTGCTCACTGCCCCGTGTCCTAATTCACACCCAGTCCCGTTCACCCATCACCCCCTGTGCTCACTGCCCCGTGTCCTAACTCACACCCAGTCCCGTTCACCCATCACTCCGTGCTCACTGCCCCGTGTCCTAACTCGCACCCAGTCCCGTTCACCCATCACCCCGTGCTCACTGCCCCGTGTCCCGACTCACACCCAGTCCCGTTCACCCATGACCCCGTGCTCACTGACCCGTGTCCTAACTCGCACCCAGTCCCGTTCACCCATCACCCCGTGCTCACTGCCCCGTGTCCTAACTCACACCCAGTCCCGTTCACCCATCACCCCCTGTGCTCACTGCCCCGTGTCCTAACTCACACCCAGTCCCGTTCACCCATCACCCCCTGTGCTCACTGCCCCGTGTCCTGACTCGCACCCAGTCCCGTTCACCCATCACCCCCTGTGCTCACTGCCCCGTGTCCTAACTCACACCGAGTCCCGTTCACCCATCACCCCCTGTGCTCACTGCCCCGTGTCCTAACTCACACCGAGTCCCGTTCACCCATCACCCCCTGTGCTCACTGCCCCGTGTCCTAACTCACACCCAGTCCCGTTCACCCATCACCCCCTGTGCTCACTGCCCCGTGTCCTAACTCACACCCAGTCCCGTTCACCCATCACCCCCTGTGCTCACTGCCCCGTGTCCTAACTCACACCCAGTCCCGTTCACCCATCACCCCCTGTGCTCACTGCCCCGTGTCCTAACTCACACCCAGTCCCGTTCACCCATCACCCCCTGTGCTCACTGCCCCGTGTCCTAACTCACACCCAGTCCCGTTCACCCATCACCCCCTGTGCTCACTGCCCCGTGTCCTAACTCACACCCAGTCCCGTTCACCCATCACCCCCTGTGCTCACTGCCCCGTGTCCTAACTCACACCCAGTCCCGTTCACCCATCACCCCCTGTGCTCACTGCCCCGTGTCCTAACTCACACCCAGTCCCGTTCACCCATCACCCCCTGTGCTCACTGCCCCGTGTCCTAACTCACACCCAGTCCCGTTCACCCATCACCCCCTGTGCTCACTGCCCCGTGTCCTAACTCACACCCAGTCCCGTTCACCCATCACCCCCTTTGCTCACTGCCCCGTGTCCTAACTCACACCCAGTCCCGTTCACCCATCACCCCCTATGCTCACTGCCCCGTGTCCTAACTCACACCCAGTCCCGTTCACCCATCACCCCCTATGCTCACTGCCCCGTGTCCTAACTCACACCCAGTCCCGTTCACCCATCACCCCCTATGCTCACTGCCCCGTGTCCTAACTCACACCCAGTCCCGTTCACCCATCACCCCCTATGCTCACTGCCCCGTGTCCTAACTCACACCCAGTCCCGTTCACCCATCACCCCCTGTGCTCACTGCCCCGTGTCCTAACTCACACCCAGTCCCGTTCACCCATCACCCCGTGCTCACTGCCCCGTGTCCTAACTCACACCCAGTCCCGTTCACCCATGGCCCCCTGTGCTCACTGCCCCGTGTCCTAACTCACACCCAGTCCCGTTCACCCATCACCCCGTGCTCACTGCCCCGTGTCCCAACTTACACCCAGTCCCGTTCACCCATCACCCCCCGTGCTCACGGCCCCGTGTCCCAACTTACACCCAGTCCCATTCACCCATCACCCCCCTGTGCTCACTGCCCCGTGTCCTAACTCACACCCAGTCCCGTTCACCCATCACCCCCTATGCTCACTGCCCCGTGTCCTAACTCACACCCAGTCCCGTTCACCCATCACCCCCTATGCTCACTGCCCCGTGTCCTAACTCACACCCAGTCCCGTTCACCCATCACCCCCTATGCTCACTGCCCCGTGTCCTAACTCACACCCAGTCCCGTTCACCCATCACCCCCTATGCTCACTGCCCCGTGTCCTAACTCACACCCAGTCCCGTTCACCCATCACCCCGTGCTCACTGCCCCGTGTCCTAACTCTCACCCAGTCCCGTTCACCCATCACCCCCTGTGCTCACTGCCCCGTGTCCTAACTCACACCCAGTCCCGTTCACCCATCACCCCCTGTGCTCACTGCCCCGTGTCCTAACTCACCCCGAGCCCCATTCACCCATCACCCCGTGCTCACTGCCCCGTGTCCTAACTCGCACCCAGTCCCGTTCACCCATCACCCCGTGCTCACTGCCCCGTGTCCTAACTCACACCCAGTCCCGTTCACCCATCACCCCCTATGCTCACTGCCCCGTGTCCTAACTCACACCCAGTCCCGTTCACCCATCACCCCGTGCTCACTGTCCCGTGCCCTAACTCGCACCAAGTCCCGTTCACCCATCACCCCCTGTGCTCACTGCCCCGTGTCCTAACTCACACCCAGTCCCGTTCACCCATCACCCCCTGTGCTCACTGCCCCGTGCCCTAACTCGCACCAAGTCCCGTTCACCCATCACCCCCCGTGCTTCCTGACCTACATTGACTCCTGCTCCCAGAAAATCTTAGATTTAAAATTCTCATCCTCATGTTCAAATCCCTCTGTGGTCTCGCCCCCTCCCTATCTCTCTGACCTCCTCCAACCCGACAACCAACCT
This sequence comes from Somniosus microcephalus, assembly GCF_052327205.1. NCBI lineage: Eukaryota > Metazoa > Chordata > Chondrichthyes > Squaliformes > Somniosidae > Somniosus > Somniosus microcephalus. The sequence continues at coordinate 234,282,549 of NC_140996.1, forward strand.
CTCCCCGGAATCTCCGTTCCTCTGGCCTCTTGCGCATTCCTGTCCCCCCTTACTTTGGCTCCACCATTGGCGGCCGTGCCTTCAGCTGCCGAGGACTTAAGCTCTGAAATTCACTCCCTAAACCTCTCCGCCTCGCTACCTCGCTCTCCTCAAGTCATACCTCTTTGACCAAGCATTCTGGTTGATTGCGGTTCTGTGAAATCCCTTGGGATGTTCTTCCACATTCACAGTGTCATATAAATGCAAGTCGTTCTAATTCACCATCAACAAGGATACCAGGAACATCGAGCAGGGAGAGAAGAAGAGGGGAGAAGGGTTCAAACTGCAGGGGACACAATTAAAAATGTGGAAGTTAGGAAGTTCACTGAAAGAGGAATGGAGTTGTGGAATAAGGTCCCAGGGAAAGACATGGACGTGACAAGGGTGCAGAGATTTACTAGAATGGTACCAGTGATGAGGGATTCCGTTACATGGAAGAGACTGGGGAGTCTGGGATTGTTCGCCTTAGAGCAGTGAAGGTTAAGGGGAGATTTGATAGAGGTGTTCAAAATGATGAGGGGTCTAGACAGAGAAAATAAAAAAACAGACTTACATTTCTACAGTGTCCTTCACGGCCACCGGACGTCCCAAAGCGCATGACAGCCAACGCAGCGCTTTTTGAAGTGTAGTCACTGTTGTAATGTAGGAAATGCGGCAGCCAATTTGCGCACAGCAAGCTCCCACAAACAGTAATGTGATAATGACCGGATAATCTGTTTTAGTGATGTTGGTTGAGGGATAAATATTGGCTCCAGGACATTGGGGAGAACTCCCCCTGCTCTTCTTCGAAATAGTGCCAGGGAATCTTTCACGTTGTGAGAGAGCAGACGGGGCCTCAGTTTAACGTCTCACCAGAAAGACTGCCCCTCCGACAGTGCGGCGCTCCCTCAGTACTGCCCCTCCGACAGTGCGGCGCTCCCTCAGTACTGCCCCTCCGACAGTGCGGCGCTCCCTCAGTACTGCCCCTCCGACAGTGCGGCGCTCCCTCAGTACTGCCCCTCCGACAGTGCGGCGCTCCCTCAGTACCCGCCCCTCCGACAGTGCGGCGCTCCCTCAGTACTGCCCCTCCGACAGTGCAGCACTCCCTCAGTACTGCCCCACCGACAGTGCAGCGCTCCCTCAGTACTGCGCTCCCTCAGTACTGCCCCTCCGACAGTGCGGCGCTCCCTCAGTACTGCCCCTCCGACAGTGCGGCGCTCCCTCAGTACTGCCCCACCGACAGTGCAGCGCTCCCTCAGTACTGTCCCGGGCCCCGGCTCTGCGGCCTAGCGAGCAGTGGGGAGCCTGGGCCTCGCCTAATTGCCGCGCCGGGTGGCGGTGCTCAGGAGGCGGTCGGCGCTTCAACACAAACAAGCCGCGACAGGCGGCTGAAGTAAGAAAGGCCCCGAGCCCGGGGAGAGAAATTACATTTCAGCAAATCAAATAATAATAAACCCGAGCGAAGCGAGCGGCTTCCGAGACCCCGGCTCCAAAACCCGGGATCAAGGGAAAGGGGCCTGGGATAGAGGGAGGGGCTGCAACAGGGGGCGGGGCCTGGGATAGGTGGGGGCCTGGGGGAGGGGCCAGGGATAGAGGGAGGGGACAGGGGGCGGGGCCTGGGATAGAGGGCGGGGCCTGGGATAGAGGGGGGGGCCTGGATGGGGGGGCCTGGATGGGGGCGGGGCCTGGGATAGAGGGAGGGGCCTAGATGGGGGGATAGGGGGAGGGGACAGGGGCGGGGCCTGGGATGGGGAGGGGCCTGGGACAGGGGGAGGAGCCTGGGATGGGGGAGGGGCCAGGGACTGGGGGAGGGGCCTGGGATAGAGGGCGGGGCCTGGGACAGGAGGAGGGGCCTGGGATAGAGGGAGGGGTCTGGGGAGGGGGAGAGGCCTGGAATAGGGGGGGCCTAGGACAGGGGGAGGGGCCTGGGATGGGGAGGGGCCTGGGACAGGTGGAGGGGCCTGGGATGGGGGAGGGGCCTGGGATAGGGGAGGGGCCGGGGATAGAGGGAGGGCCTGGGACAGGGGGAGGGGCCTGGGATGGGGAGGGGCCTGGGATAGAGGGAGGGGCCTGGGACAGGGGGTGGGGCCTGGCACAGGGGGCGGGGCCTGGGATGGGGGGGCCAGGGGCAGGGGGAGGGGCCTGGGGTGGGGTGGGGCCTGGGATAGAGGGAGGAGCCTGGGACACGGGGTGGGGCCTGGAACAGGGGGTGGGGCCTGGGATAGAGGGAGGGGCTTGGGATAGGGGGGGCCTGGGGCAGGGGGAGGAGCCTGGGATGGGGAGGGGCCTGGGATAGGGGGTCCTGCGACAGGGGGAGGGACCTGGGATGGGGAGGGGCCTGGGATAGGTGGAGGGGCCTGGGATAGAGGGAGGGGCCTGGGATAGAGGGAGTGGCCCGATTTAGGGGGGGCTGGGACAGGGGAGGGGCCTGGGATGAAGAGGGGCCTGGGGCAGGGGGCAGGGGGCGGGGCCTGGGATGGGGGAGGGGCCAGGGGGCAGGGCCTGGGATAGGGGATGGGCCTGGGATAGAGGGAGGTTGCCTGGGACAGGGGGATGGGGCCTGGGATAGGGGGAGGGGCCTGGGATAGAGGGAGGGGCCTGGGACAGGGGGAGGGGTCTGGGATGGGGAGGGGCTTGGGATAGGGGGCGGGGCCTGGGATAGAGGGAGGTGTCTGGGAAGGGGGAGGGGCCTGGAATAGGGGGGCCTGGGACAGGGGCAGGGGCCTGGGATGGGGAGTGGCCTGGGATAGGGGAGGGGCCGGGGATAGAGGGAGGGGCCTAGGACAGGGGGAGGGGCCTGGGACAGGGGGCGAGGCCTGGGAGAGGGGGAGGGGCCTGGGAGAGGGGGAGGGGCCTGGGATAGGGAGGCCTGGGACAGGGGGAGGGGCCTGGGATGGGGAGGGGCCTGGGATAGTGGGAGGGGCCTGGGATAGAGGGAGGGGCCTGGGACAGGGGGTGGGGCAGGGTGCGGGGCCTGGGATAGGGGGGCCTGGGGCAGGGGGAGGGGCCTGGGATAGAGGGAGAGGCCTGGGATAAGGGGGCCTGGGACAGGGGGAGGAGCCTGGGATAGAGACAAGGCCTGGGACACGGGGTGGGGCCTGGGACAGGGGGCGGGGCCTGGGATAGAGGGAGAGGCCTGGGTTAAGGAGGCCTGGGACAGGGGGAGGAGCCTGGGATGGGGCGGGGCCTGGGATAGGGGGGCCTGGGACAGGGGGAGGGGCCTGGATGGGGGGCCTGGGATAGAGGGAGGGGCCTGGGACAGGGGGAGGGGCCTGGGAAAGGGGGGCCTGGGATAGGGGTGCTGGGACAGGGGAGGGGCCTGGGATGAAGAGGGGCCTGGGACAGGGGGAGGGGCCTTGGATGGGGGAGGGGCCAGGGACAGGGGGAGGGGCCTGGGATAGGTGGAGGGGCCTGGGATAGAGACAGGGCCTGGGACACGGGGTGGGGCCTGGGACAGGGGGCGGGGCCTGGGATAGAGGGAGAGGCCTGGGATAAGGGGGCCTGGGACAGGGGGAGGCGCCTGGGATGGGGCAGGGCCTGGGATAGGGGGGCCTGGGACAGGGGGAGGGGCCTGGATGGGGGGGCCTGGGATAGAGGGAGGGGCCTGGGACAGGGGGAGGGGCCTGGGATAGGGGGGCTGGGACAGGGGAGGGGCCTGGGATGAAGAGGGGCCTGGGACAGAGGGAGGGGCCTTGGATGGGGGGGGCCAGGGACAGGGGGAGGGGCCTGGGATAGGTGGAGGGGCCTTGGATAGAGGGAGGGGCCTGGGGCAGGGGGAGGGGCCTGGGACAGGTGGAGGGGCCTGGGATGGGGAGGGGCCTAGGATAGGGGGAGGGGCCTGTTATAGAGGGAGGGGCCAGGGATAGAGGGAAGGGCCTGTGATAGTGGGAGGGGCCTGGGACAGGGGGCGGGGCTGGGATGGGGCGGGGCCTGGGTCAGGGGGCGGGGCCTGGGCAGGGGGGGCCTGGGGTGGGGAGGGGCCTGGGATAGGGGGAGGGGCCTGGGATAGAGGGAGGGGCTTGGGACAGGGGGAGGGACCTGCGACAGTGCAGGGCCTGGGATAGGGGGAGGGGCGTGGGATAGAGGGATGGGCCTGGAATAGATGGAGGGGCCTGGGATAGAGGGAGAGGCCTGGTATAAAGGGAGGAGACCGGGATAGAGGGAGGAGCCCGGGATAGAGGGAGGGATCTGGGATAGATGGAGGGGCCTGGGACAGGGGGAGGGGCCTGGGATGGGGAGGGGCCTGGGATAGGGGGAGGGGCCTGGGAAAGTGGGGGCCTGGGACAGGGGGAGGGGCCTGGGATGGGGGAGGGGCCTGGGATAGAGGGAGGGGCCTGGGACAGGGGAAGGGGCCTGGGATAGAGGGAGGGGCCTGGGACAGGGGGAGGGGCCTGGGATGGGGAGGGGCCTGGGATAGGGGGAGGGGCCTGGGACAGGGGGAGGGGCCTGGGATGGGGAGGGGCCTGTGATAGGGGGAGGGGCCTGGGATAGAGGGAGGGGCCTGGTATAGAGGGAGGGGCCTGGGATAAAGGGAAGAGACCGGGATAGAGGGAGGAGCCCGGGATAGAGGGAGGGGCCTGGGATAGATGGATGTGCCTGTGACAGGGGGAGGGGCCTGGGATAGTGGGGAGGGGCCTGGGACCGGGGGAGGGGCCTGGGATAGAGGGAGGGGCCCAGGATAATGGGAGGGGCCTGCAATAGTGGGAGGGGCCTGGGATAGAGGGAGGGGCCCGGGATAGAGGGAGTGGCCTGGGATATAGGGAGGGGCCCGGGATAGAAGAGGGAGGCCCGGGATAAAGGGAGGAGACCGGGATAGAGGGAGGAGCCTGGGATAGATGGAGGGGCCTGGGACAGGGGGAGGTGCCTGGGAAAGAGGGCGATGCCTGGGACAGGGGGAGGGGCCTGCGATAGTGGGGAGGGCCTGGGATAGAGGGAGAGGCCTGGGACAGGGGGAGGGGCCTGGGATAGGGTGAGGCCTGGGAAAGGGGAGGGGCCTCGGATAGGGAGAGGGGCCTGGGACAGGGGGGTGGGGCCTGGGAGAGGGGGATGGGGCCTGGGATAGGGGGAGGGGCCTGGGATAGAGGGAGGGGCCTGTGATGGAGGAGGGGCCAGGGACAGGGGGCAGGGCCTGGGATAGGGGAGGGGCCTGGTGTGGTAAACCACTGTTATACCTGCCTGTGTGTGTGTTTGTATTCCACTGTGTACATGCCTGTACATGCCTCGGCTGACTCCTCCCACGAGTCCAGGTATAAAGGTGACTGCTCCACAGTCCCTCTGTATTCTGGACTGGTCGACCACACGAGGCACACCTTCATTCTCTTGTTAATAAAAGCCTGTTAGTTACTCGCTTAACCTCAGTCTTTTGAGTAATTGATAGCGCATCAATTTTATTCACAAGATTTTTTATAATGGAGAAGATCCTCACACCAGCATGCCTGGACTTAGACCATCGGGAGGCGGACGCATCCACCAAGCTTGCTCACTGGCTTAAGTGCTTTGAAAGATTCCTGATCGCCTCCGCTGCAACGGTCAAATCGGATGAGGACAAACTGGGTGTCCTGACCTCCAAAGTGAGCCACCGAGCGTACTCGGTCATCCAGGACGCGACCTCGTACACGGCTGCTCTCAAGCGCCTCAAGGACCAGTACACGCGCCCAGTGAACGAAGTGTACGCCAGGCACCTCCTGGGGAGTCGTAAACAACAACCTGGGGAATCGACTGAGGAATACCTTCAGGCACTGTCTGTGCTTGGCCGGGCCTGTGGTTGTAAGGATGTAAAGGCCGCCGTGTACACAGAGGAACTTATCCGGGACGCTTTTGTAGCGGGCCACAGGTCCAATTACACCCGACAGCGACTGTTGGAGCAGAGTGACCTCGACCTCAACAAGGCCTCTGAACTCGCACTATCATTGGACGCAGCCTACCGGGGCATGGACGCCTACTCCTCTGCACCGTGGACGCCGCGGGGAACGACAGCCTGGGACACGGTAGGACCGTCTCATAGCGCCGTGCCACCCCAGCCACATCCCAGCAACGGCCCAACTACCGCAGCAGTGTCCCAAGGCCAGAAATGCTACTTCTGTGGCCAGGCCAAACACCCCAGAGCGCGCTGCCCGACGAAAAATGCGATCTGCTCGGGCTGCGGGAAGAAGGGACACTACGCCAGCATCTGCAGGGCCAAAGCCACCCCGAACCCCAGCAGCGCCGCGTGTGGGCCGTGCGGGCCGCCATCTTGGGCCTCCCCAGCCATGTGCGAACCACCGGAACAGCAGCCATTTTGGACGCCTCCAGCCACATGGGGATCATGGACGCCACCATCTTGGACGCCAGCCGGGACGCAGCAGGCCCCCAACACCACCTCATCTGATACCCGCAGCGACACACCGACCCCTACGCTGGCCTCCGTTACGCTGGACCAAGCGAGACCGCACCAACTGGCCCGGTCCACAATGGACATTAAGGTAAATGATCACGAAACAACCTGCCTTTTTGACTCTGGGAGCACGGAGAGCTTCATCCACCCCGACACGGTGCGGTGTTGCTCTCTTCCAGTCCTGCCTGCACACCAGCGGATTTCTATGGCCTCCGAGTCCCAGTCGGTGGACATTGGCGGCTACTGCGTGGTGACACTCTTAGTAGACGGGACTGTGTACGATAATTTTAAACTTCTGGTCCTGCCCCACCTCTGCGCTGCCGTTCTACTGGGGTTAGATTTTCAGTGCCACCTTAAAAGTGTTACGATGGCGTACGGTGGACCCCTCCCCCCACTCACAGTCCGCAGCCAGCAGCTTCCAAATTGCCCGCTGCGCACCAGGTGCAACCTCTCCACACTCAGAGTCACCCCCCCCCCCACTGTTTGCTAACCTCACCCCCGACTGTAAGCCCATCGCCACAAAGAGCAGGCGATACAGTGCCGGGGACAGGGTTTTCATTAAAACCGAAGTGGAGCGGCTCCTGAAGGAGGGGATTATCGAGGGCAGCACCAGCCCCTGGCGAGCCCAGGTTGTGGTCGTTAAGACCGGCGAGAAGCAGCGCCTGGTCATCGACTACAGCCAGACAATAAATCGCTACACCCTGCTGGACGCTTACCCACTCCCCCGCATAGCTGATATGGTCAACCAGATTGCGCAGTACCGCGTCTTCTTGACCATTGACCTGAAATCAGCGTACCACCAGCTCCCTATCCGCCCTGAGGACCGCCAGTATACTGCCTTTGAGGCAAACGGCCGCCTCTATCACTTCCTTAGGGTTCCCTTTGGCGTCACCAACGGGGTCTCTGTCTTCCAAAGGGAGATGGACCGGATGGTCGATCAAAATGCGTTGCAGGCCACTTTCCCATATCTGGACAATGTGACCATCTGCGGCCATGACTTGCAGGACCATGACGCAAACCTCGAAAAATTCCTCTGCACCGCCCAACTCCTGAACCTGACGTATAACAAGGAGAAGTGCATATTCCGCACAACCCGCCTCGCCATCCTTGGCTGTGTTGTGGAACACGGAGTCATCGGTCCCGACCCCGACCGGATGCGTCCCCTTATGGAACTCCCACTGCCCCACTGCCTCAAGGCCCTGAAGAGGTGCCTAGGGTTTTTCTCCTATTACGCCCAGTGGGTCCCCTACTATGCGGACAAGGCCCGTCCGCTGATCAAGTCCACCTCTTTTCCCTTGACGGCAGAGGCCCGCTTAGCCTTCCACCGTATCAAGGAAGACATTGCCAAAGCCACCATGCACGCAGTGGACGAATCCATCCCCTTCCAGGTGGAAAGCGACGTGTCCGACTTTGCCCTGGCCGCTACCCTTAATCAGGCGGGGAGACCCGTGGCCTTCTTTTCACGAACCCTCCAGGGCCTGGAGACCAGACACTCCACTGTTGAGAAGGAGGCCCAGGCTATTGTGGAGGCTGTGCGTCATTGGAGGCACTACCTGGCCGGAAAACGATTTACCCTGCTCACTGACCAGCGTTCAGTTGCTTTTATGTTTTAACAACAAGCAGAGGGGCAAAATCAAAAACGACAAGATCTTGGAGGTGGAGAATCGAACTTTCCACCTACAATTACGAGATCTTGTACCGGCCCGGGAAGCTCAATGAACCCCCGGATGCTCTATCGCGTGGCACCTGCGCCAGCGCGCAGATCGATAGACTGCGGGCCCTCCACAATGACCTCTGCCACCCGGGGGTCACCAGGTTCTTCCACTTCATCAAGGCCCGCAACCTGCCTTACTCCATTGAGGAGGTCAGGACCATGACCAGGAACTGCCAAGTCTGCGCTGAGTGCAAACCGCACTTTTATAGACCAGACAGGGCTCACCTGATAAAAGCCACTCGCCCCTTCGAGCGCCTGAGCGTTGATTTTAAAGGGCCTCTCCCCTCCTCCGACCGCAATGTGTACTTCCTCAACATTATTGATGAGTACTCCCGTTTCCCGTTCGCCATCCCCTGCCCGGACATGACCAGTGCCACGGTCATTAAATGTCTGAACGACCTCTTCACCCTGTTCGGTTTCCCCAGCTATATCCATAGCGACCGGGGCTCATCGTTTATGAGTGACGAACTCCGTCAGTACCTGCTCGCTAGGGGTATTGCCACAAGCAGGGCCACCAGTTACAACCCCCGGGGGAACGGACAGGTGGAAAGAGAGAATGCGACAGTTTGGAAGGCCGCCCTGCTAGCCTTAAAGTCTAGGGGCCTTCCGACCTCCCGCTGGCAGGATGTGCTCGCCGATGCACTCCATTCTATTCGGTCACTGCTCTGCACTGCCACTAACGCCACCCCTCATGAGAAAATGTTTGTCTTCCCAAGGAAGTCCACATCGGGGACATCACTACCGCCATGGCTGACGTCCCCAGGGCCGGTCCTACTGAGAAGACACGTGAGGACCCATAAAACGGACCCCCTGGTCGAGAGGGTCGACCTCCACCACGCCAACCCCCAGTATGCTTACATTACGTACCCGGACGGGCGGGAGGACACAGTCTCCATACGAGACCTCGCACCCTCGGGGGCCCCAGTAACCCACTACCCACTACCACCCCCCCCCCCCACGATCCAATATCCAACCCCATGAGACGGCATGCCTGGGCCCCGCGACCCGCTTGACACCCACGAGGACTACACACCAGTGCCCCAGCCTACGCGGGACTCAACGCCGGAAGCTTCACTACCCCTGCCGTCGCCACGTCGATCACAGCGGCAGACAAGAACTCCGGAGAGACTCCAATACGCAAACTTTTAATACACTTCACCCGCCGGACTCATTTTTAACAAGGGGTGAATGTGGTAAACCATTGTTATACCTGCCTGTGTGTGTGTTTGTGTTCCACTGTGTACATGTCTGTACATGCCTCGGCTGACTCCTCCCACGAGTCCAGGTATAAAGGTGACTGCTCCACAGTCCCTCTGTATTCTGGACTGGTCGACAACTCGAGGCACACCTTCATTCTCTTGTTAATAAAAGCCTGTTAGTTACTCGCTTAACCGCAGTCTTTTGAGTAATTGATAGCGCATCACCTGGGATAGAGGGAGGGGCCTAGGTCAGGGGGCGGGGCCTGGGACAGGGGCCTGGGATGGGGCCTGGGACAGAGGGAGGGGCCTGGGACAGGGGGAGGGGCCTGGGAAAGGGGGGGCCTGGGACAGGGACAGGGGCCTGGGATGGGGAGGGGCCTGGGATAGGGGGAGGGGCCTGGGATAGAGGGAGGGGCCTGGGACAGGGGTAGGGGCCTGGAATAGGGGGGGCCTGGGACAGGGGCCTGGGATGGGGAGGGGCCTGGGACAGGGGGCAGGGCCTGGGATTCAGGGAGGGGCCTGTGATAGTGGGAGGGACCTGGGACAGGGGGAGGGGCCTGGGATGGGGAGGGGCCTGGGACAGGGGGTGGGGCAGGGGGGGCTGGGATGGGGAGGGGCCTGGGATAGGGGGAGGAGCCTGGGATAGAGGGAGGGGCCTGGGACAGGGGTGGGGCCTGCGACAGGGGGAGGGACCTGGGATAGAGGGAGGGGCCTCTGACAGGGGAGGTGCCTGGGCTAGAGGGAGGGGCCTGGGATAGAGGGAGGGGCCCGTGATAGAGGGAGTGGCCTAGGATAGAGGGAGGGGCCTGGGATAGAGGGAGGGGCCTGGGATAGAGGGAGGAGCCTGGGACAGGGGGAGGGGCCTGGGACAGGGGGAGGGGCCTGGGATAGGGGGCGCCTGGGACGGGGGGGCCTGGGATAAGGGGAGGGGCCTGGGACAGGGGGAGGGGCCTGGGATGTGGAGGGGCCTGGGACAGGGGGAGGGGCCTGGGATGGGGAGGGGCCAGGGGGAGGGGCCTGGGATAGAGGGTGGGGCCTGGGATAGAGGGAGGGGCCTTGGGATGGGGAGGGGCCTGGGATAGGGGAGGGGCCTGGGACAGGGGGAGGGGCCTGGGACAGGGGTAGGGGCCTGGGAATGGGGGGCCTGGGACAGGGGGAGGGGCCTGGGATGGGAAGGGGCCTGGGATAGGGGAGGGGCCTGGGATAGAGGGAGGGGCCTGGGACAGGGGTAGGCGCCTGGGACAGGGGGAGGGGCCTGGGATGGGAGGGCCCTGGGACAGGGGCGGGGCCTGGGATAGAGGGAGGGGCTGGGATAGGGGGGGCCTGGGACAGGGGTAGGGGCCTGGGATGGGGAGGGGCCTGTGATAGGGGGAGGGGCCTGGGATAGAGGGAGGGGCCTGGGACAGTGGGGGGGCCTGGGATAGGGGGGTCCTGGGGCAGGGGGAGGGGCCTGGGATGGGGCGGGGCCTGTGATAAGGGGGGGCCTGGGATAGAGGGAGTGGCCTGTGATGGGGCGGGGCCTGATTTAGGGGGGGCTGGGGACAGGGGGAGGGGCCTGGGATAGAGGGAGGGGCCTGGGATAAAGGGAGGAGACCGGGCTAGAGGGAGGAGCCTGGGATAGAGGGAGGGGCCTGGGATAGATGGAGGGGCCTGGGACAGGGGGAGGGGCCTGGGATAGTGAGGAGGGGCCTGGGACAGGGGGAGGGGCCTGGGATAGAGGGAAGGGCCGGTGATAGTGGGTGGGGCCTGGGACAGGGGGAGGGGCCTGGGATAGAGGGAAGGGCCTGTGATAGAGGGAGGGGCCTGGGACAGGGGGCGGGGACTAGGACAGGGGGAGGGGCCTGGGATAGAGGGAAAGGCCTGTGCTAGAGGGAGGGGCCTGGGACAGGGGGAGGGGCCTGGGACAGGGGGAGGGGCATGGGGAGGCTCAGCTGCTCCAATATCTTAATTAATGCAATTTGTAAAAATACTAAACCTCATTATTTTTTTCTCTATAATTAGTTTTAATCTATTTATATTTTATGTGTATATATTTCATTAATAATTTATGTATTTATTAATCTAGGGCTATTCAATTACATTTTTTATATATAACTATTTTTTTTATTCATTTTTATGAGACGTGGGCGTCGCCAGCAATGCCAGCATTTATTGCCCATACCATGTTCCAAGAATTGGCCTTAAATTGGTATCCAACAAATTAGACAAGGGGGAGGAATCCTAGAGAAACACAGTTCCTGTGCCGGCTCTTTGAAAGAGCTAACCAGTTTGTTTTTTGTTCCTGGGATGTGGGCATCGCTGGCAATGCCAGCATTTATTGCCCATCCCTAGTTGCCCGCGAGAAGGTGGTGGTGAGCCGCCTTCTTGAACCACCTTGTCCTTGTGGTGAAGGTGCTTCCACAGTGCTGTTAGGGAGGGAGTTCCAGGATGTTGACCCAGCGACGATGAAGGAACGGCCGATATATTTCCAAGTCAGGATGGTGTGTGACTTGGAGGGGAACTTGGAGGTGGTGGCGTTCCCATGCGCCTGCTGCCCTTGTCCTTCTACGTGGAAGAGGTCGCGGGTTTGGGAGGTGCTGCCGAAGAAGCCTTGGCGAGTTGCTGCAGTGCATCTTGTAGATGGTCCACACTGCAGCCACGGTGCGCCGGTGGTGGAGGGGGAGACAATCGAGCTGGCTGCTTTGTCATGGATGGTTTATTTACATTCATTTGATTATATATAGGTATTTATTTAAATTATTTATTGGTATATGTGGTTACTTACATTTATTTGTTTGTCTATTTGCAATAGAATTAGTTATTTACTTACGTCTATCTCATTACTTATTTAATTCTCTGTATTTACTCGTGAATTCCCTGTGACATTGCACTCACGGAGCCAGGACTGAAAACAGCCTTCAGTTACTAGGGGATTAAAAGGACAGGGGATAGTTCAGCACGGTTTTGCAGACATAAATTCAGTCCCTATTTTGAAGTTGTGCATTTTGACCTTATTTTTACACATATTACTGTTACAAATTCCTACACCCATGCTTATAACACAAACTGCCTGTAAACCTGTCACGCTGGTCACACCTTCTCGGTGGTGAAGCTGCAGCGCCTCTACTGGGCAAAGGGTGTAATTGCACTGTGACCGTTTACATAGAATCCAGAAGTGCCTGTGTGGGGGCAGGAAAGGAGGCCATTATTGGAGATGGGCTGCCCGCATTCAAACATATAGGACCGGACCCACAAAGAGCAGTGCAAAGATTACACATCGGATGATGCAATTATTATATCCCACATGGTGCAATCTTCACACACTGCATGGTGCAATGGTTACACACTGGGAGTTGCAATGGTTACACACTGGGAGTTGCAATGGTTACACACTGGGAGTTGCAATGATTACACACTGGGAGTTGCAATGGTTACACACTGGGAGTTGCAATGGTTACACACTGGGAGTTGCAATGGTTACACACTGGGAGTTGCAATGGTTACACACTGGGAGTTGCAATGGTTACACACTGGGAGTTACAATGATTACACGCTGGGAGTTAAGAACATAAGAACATAAGAAATAGGAGCAGGAGTAGGCCAATCGGCCCCTCGAGCCTGCTCCGCCATTCAATAAGATCATGGCTGATCTGATCCTAACCGCCAATCCACTATCACAGAACCATCTCCTGAATCTAACAGAATTAGACACATGAAATAGGAGCAGGATCAGGCTACACGGCCCCTGGGCCCGCTCCGCTACCCACAGGGCCATGACCGATCCGAACCAAGACTCATGTCCAAATTCCTGCCCGCTCCCCGTAACCCTTAATTCCCTTTACTTCTAGGAAACTGTCTATTTCTGTTTTAAATTTATGTAATGATGTAGCTTGCAATGATTACACACTGGGAGTTGCAATGGTTACACACTGGGAGTTGCAATGGTTACACACTGGGAGTTGCAATGATTACACACTGGGAGTTGCAATGATTACACACTGGGAGTTGCAATGGTTACACACTGGGAGTTGCAATGGTTACATACTGGGAGCAGCAATGATTACACACTGGGAGTTGCAATGGTTACACACTGGGAGTTGCAATGGTTACACATTGGGAGTTCCAATGATTACACACTGGGAGTTACAATGGTTACACACTGGGAGTTGCAATGGTTACACACTGGGAGTTGCAATGATTACACACTGGGAGTTACAATGGTTACACACTGGGAGTTGCAATGATTACACACTGGGAGTTGCAATGGTTACACACTGGGAGTTGCAATGGTTACACACTGGGAGTTGCAATGATTACACGCTGGGAGTTACAATGGTTACACACTGGGAGTTGCAATGGTTACACACTGGGAGCAGCAATGATTACACACTGGGAGTTGCAATGATTACACACTGGGAGTTACAATGGTTACACATTGGGAGTTGCAATGATTACACGCTGGGAGTTGCAATGGTTACACACTGGGAGTTGCAATGGTTACACACTGGGAGTTACAATGGTTACACATTGGGAGTTGCAATGATTACACGCTGGGAGTTGCAATGGTTACACACTGGGAGTTGCAATGGTTACACACTGGGAGTTACAATGGTTACACACTGGGAGCAGCAATGGTTACACACTGGGAGTTGCAATGATTACACACTGGGAGTTACAATGGTTACACACTGGGAGCAGCAATGGTTACACGCTGGGAGTTGCAATGGTTACACGCTGGGAGTTGCAATGGTTACACACTGGGAGTTGCAATGGTTACACGCTGGGAGTTACAATGGTTACACACTGGGAGTTGCAATGGTTACACACTGGGAGTTGCAATGATTACACACTGGGAGTTGCAATGATTACACACTGGGAGTTGCAATGGTTACACACTGGGAGTTACGATGGTTACACGCTGGGAGTTGCAATGGTTACACACTGGGAGTTACAATGGTTACACGCTGGGAGTTGCAATGGTTACACACTGGGAGTTACAATGATTACACACTGGGAGTTACAATGGTTACACACTGGGAGTTGCAATGGTTACACACTGGGAGTTACAATGGTTACACACTGGGAGTTGCAATGATTACACACTGGGAGTTACAATGGTTACACACTGGGAGTTGCAATGGTTACACACTGGGAGTTGCAATGGTTACACGCTGGGAGTTGCAATGATTACACACTGGGAGTTACAATGGTTACACACTGGGAGTTGCAATGATTACACACTGGGAGTTACAATGGTTACACACTGGGAGTTGCAATGGTTACACATTGGGAGCAGCAATGGTTACACACTGGGAGTTGCAATGATTACACACTGGGAGTTACAATGGTTACACACTGGGAGCAGCAATGATTACACACTGGGAGTTGCAATGGTTACACACTGGGAGCAGCAATGATTACACACTGGGAGTTACAATGGTTACACGCTGGGAGTTGCAATGGTTACACACTGGGAGTTGCAATGATTACACACTGGGAGTTGCAATGGTTACACACTGGGAGTTGCAATGATTACACACTGGGAGTTGCAATGGTTACACGCTGGGAGTTGCAATGGTTACACGCTGGGAGTTGCAATGGTTACATGCTGGGAGCTGCAATGGTTACACGCTGGGAGTCGCAATGGTTACACGCTGGGAGTTGCAATGGTTACACACTGGGAGTTGCAATGGTTACATGCTGGGAGCTGCAATGGTTACACACTGGGAGTTGCAATGGTTACATGCTGGGAGCTGCAATGGTTACACACTGGGAGTTGCAATGGTTACACACTGGGAGTTGCAATGGTTACACACTGGGAGTTGCAATGATTACACACTGGGAGTTGCAATGGTTACACACTGGGAGTTGCAATGATTACACACTGGGAGTTGCAATGGTTACACACTGGGAGTTGCAATGGTTACACACTGGGAGTTGCAATGGTTACACACTGGGAGCTGCAATGGTTACACGCTGGGAGTTGCAATGGTTACACACTGGGAGTTGCAATGGTTACACACTGGGAGTTGCAATGATTACACACTGGGAGTTGCAATGGTTACACGCTGGGAGTTGCAATGATTACACAATGGGAGTTGCAATGGTTACATGCTGGGAGTTGCAATGGTTACACACTGGGAGTTGCAATGGTTACACACTGGGAGTTGCAATGGTTACACGCTGGGAGTTGCAATGGTTACACGCTGGGAGTTGCAATGGTTACACGCTGGGAGTTGCAATGGTTACACGCTGGGAGTTGCAATGGTTACACGCTGGGAGTTACAATGGTTACACACTGGGAGTTGCAATGGTTACACACTGGGAGTTGCAATGGTTACACATTGGGAGTTGCAATGGTTACACACTGGGAGTTGCAATGGTTACACACTGGGAGTTGCAATGGTTACACGCTGGGAGTTACAATGGTTACACATTGGGAGTTGCAATGGTTACACATTGGGAGTTGCAATGGTTACACATTGGGAGTTGCAATGGTTACACACTGGGAGTTGCAATGGTTACACATTGGGAGTTGCAATGGTTACACACTGGGAGTTGCAATGGTTACACATTGGGAGTTGCAATGGTTACACATTGGGAGTTGCAATGGTTACACATTGGGAGTTGCAATGGTTACACACTGGGAGTTGCAATGGTTACACGCTGGGAGTTACAATGGTTACACACTGGGAGTTGCAATGGTTACACATTGGGAGTTGCAATGGTTACACATTGGGAGTTGCAATGGTTACACACTGGGAGCAGCACCTATTCCCTGAGCCATCAATGGGAGCTGGAGATTCTGCAAACAAACTGTATTTATGACATCGCACAATAGACATGCGTGACATCACCGTCCACCCAATTAAATTCTGACACATAACAAAACGAGCATTGTGACATTACAGACATCAATTGGCCGTGATCAAATGAATTCTGCACCAAAGGGAAGAAGAGAGCTGGAGGTTCACCGTCCTGATCGTGAACACACTGTAAGTCCATCTGACCAAATTATTAATGTCACACTCATTCCCAGATGCCTTCTCATGAAAATGGTGGTCTTTGAACAATTAGGGAATGGAGGTATGGGAGGTCAGAGGGGCGAGAGGAGGGTGGGAACAATTGGAAGCCGTTTCATCTGTGCTGAGGACGACAGAAAGAAAAAAAAACCCGTCTTGTGACGACGACTTTCTCAGTAGCAGTTTCTAACCCATAATCTCCTAACCCTAACAACTAACCCTTACCCTATCCACTAACCCTAACCCCAACACGTAATGCTAACCATTAATCCTAACACCTCGTCCTAACCCTAAACAACAACTTGTATTTATATAGCGCCTTTAATGTAGTAAAACGTCCCAAGGCGCTTTGTAGGAGCGATTATCAAACGAAATTTGACACCGAGTCGCATAAGGAGATATTAGGACTGGTGACCAAAAGCTTGGCCAAATTGATTCTTAAAGGAAGAGAGAGAGACGGAGAGGTTTAGGGAGGGAATTCCAGAGCTTGGGGCCTCGGCTGCCAATGGTGGAGCAATAAAAATTGGGGATGCGCAAGAGGCCAGAATTGGAGGAGCACAGAGATCTTGGAGGGTTGTAGAGCTGGAGGAGATTAGAGATAGGGAGGGGGGGTGAGGCAATGGAGGGATTTGGGAGTTTTAAAATCAAGATGTTGCTGGACCGGGAGCCAATATAGGTCAGCGAGCACAGCGTGGGCGATGGAAGCCTTAAATGACACGGAGTCAATAGCGCAATGGTGGATCGGCTGCAGTCACTCCGGAAAATAAATCAGTTACGGAAGCAAGGCGAGTAGATGGAGTTAAGATACAGATCAGCCGTGATCCCTGAAGGTAGCAGGACAGGTAGATAAGGTGGTTAAGAAGGCATACGGGATACTTTTGTTTATTAGCTGAGGCATAGAATATAGGAGCAGGGAGGTTATGCTCGAACTGTATCAAACACTAGTTAGGTCACAGCTAGAATGCTGCGTGCAGTTCTGGTCACCACATTACAGGAAGGATGTGATTGCACTAGAGAGGGTGCAGAGGAGATTTACAAGGATGTCACAGAGCCATAGAGTCATAACGGCACAGAAGGAGGCCATTCGGCCCATCGACTCCATACCGGCTCTCTGTAGAGCAATCCAGTCAGTCCCATTCCCCCGCTCTATCCCCGTAGCCCTGCAAGTTTATTTCCCTCAAGTGCCTATCCAGTCTCCCCTTGAAATCATTGAGTGTCTCCGCTTCCACCACTTCCGTCAGCAGCGAATTCCAGGTCCTCACCACTCGCTGCATAAAAACGTTTTCCCCCCCGTATCTCTTGCCCCAAACCTTAAATCTGTGTCCCCTGGTTCTTGTACCATCAACTAGTGGGAACAGCCTTTCCCCGTCTAGCCTATCCAAACCCGTCATAATCTTGTACACCTCTATCAAATCACCCCGCAACCTCCTTTGCTCTAATGAAAACAAATCCAGCTTCTCCAACCTGTCCTTGTAGCTAAGATCCCCCATCCCCGGAACCATTCTGGTAAATCTCCTCTGCACCCTCTCAAGGGCCTTCACATCCTTCCTAAAGTGTGGTGACCAGAACTGGACGCAATACTCCAGTTGTGGCCTAACCAGCGCTTTATAAAGATTCAGCATAACTTCTCTACTTTTGTACTCAATACCTCTATTTATGAAGCCCAAGATCCCATATGCTTTGCTAACCACTCTCTCAATATGTCCCGCCACCTTCAGGGACCGATGCACATTAACTCCCAGGTCCCTCTGTCCCTGCACACTCTTTAAAACTGTGCCATTAAGTGTATATTGCCTCTCCCTGTTCCTTCTGCCAAAATGCATCACCTCACACTTCTCTGTATTAAATTCCATCCGCCACTTGTCTGCCCATTCTGCTAGCCTGTCTATGTCCTGTTGCAGTCGATTGGTATCATCCCCACTGTTTGCCCCACCCCCACATCACAGAAGGAGCCCACTCGGCCTATTGTGTCCGTGCCAGCCGACAAAGAGCTATCCACCCTAATCCCACTTTCCTGGCCTGGCCTGGGGCATTTTAGCTATGAGGAAAGATTGGATAGGCTGGGGTTGTTTCCTTTGAAACAGAGGAGGCTGAGGGGAGACCTTATTGAGACGTATAAAATTATGAGGGGCCTAGATAGAGTGGATCGGAAGGACCTATTTCCCTTAGCAGAGAGTGTTAAGTCTGTGTGTTCTAGTTGTATTTAAGATTAATTACTGACACAGACTACAAGAATAACGTTTCAACAGGTCTTTACTAGTTGGAGGTCAGGGCTATACTAACAGCAATATCACTACACAGTACTTATATACCGGTGGTCACCACCGGTATTACGTATACAGCAGCCAGAGAAAATAGTACATCTCTTAAGGTGGAACAGGCTTAAGTTCTCTTAAGGTGGAACAGGTTACATACACCACAATCCTCCCTTTTTAGCTTAACAGTCATATCCCCATTTAACATAACATATATACATATATAACTTCAGGTATAAACAGCTCAAAGGTTCAGTCTCTCAGGAGGCCTTCTGATTCGGGTTGGATAACGCCTTTCAGTGGTCTCTGATTCTTGTTGCCGAGGTGACTCCTCTAGTTGGTTTCCTATGTATTGGACGTCATCATCAGGTACATTCCCTGCCGAGGTAGATGCTTCAGGTTCATTAACGTCTTCCACAGTTGTCTCTGTCGCAACCATGGGTTCAACCCTTGCTCTCGATTCTACCAGTTGATCCGCATGACGCCTTATCACATTGTTACCAATATCTACTGTGTACATCAGAGGTCCTTGTCTGGCCCGAATTGTTCCGGACTGCCATTTTTCGTTTCCATAGTCCCTTGCCAACACTGGTTGTCCTACGTCGAAACTTCGAGTGGTCTTGTTATTAATATGCCGGAACTGTTTGTTTTCCACTTCCCTCCGCACATTTGGTTTTAACAAGTCCAACCTGGACCGCAACCTCCTGTTATAAAACATCATGGCAGGACTTTGGTTAGTTACTGCATGAGCGGCGTTTCGATATGCCATTAGGAAATTGTCCACCTTGTGTTGTAGCGGAATCTGATCATCGTTCATGGCCTTTATTGCCTTTTTGAATGTTTGGACAAATCTCTCGGCCAACCCGTTTGTCGCCGGATGATATGGGGCAGAGGTATAATGTTTCACCCCATTCTTCTTTAAGAATTTTTGGAATTCTTCCGACACGAACTGTGGTCCGTTGTCCGAACATATCTGTTCTGGCAATCCGTTCCTTGCGAATATTGTTCTTAACACTGCAATTGTCTTTTCTGAAGTAGTGGTATTCATCTTGATCGCTTCTGGCCATTTGGAATGTGCGTCCACCGCAATTAGGAACATGGAGTCCATGAATGGACCAGCAAAGTCAATATGTACGCGTTGCCATGGGGCTGAAGGCCATTCCCATGGGTGTAGCGGTGCGATCGGAGGTGCGTGCATTTTGCACTTTTTGGCACCCAGCGCAGCTTTTCATCAACTCCTCTATCTGTTGGTCAATACCCGACCACCATACATAAGCCCTAGCAAGACTTTTCATCTTAACTCCCCCCAGATGACCTTCATGCAGTTCCTTTAGAACTCTTTCCCTTAACTTGGGAGGAATAATCACTCTTATCCCGTACATCAAAGTACCATGGCAGACGGACAGCTGGTCTCGCCTTGCCGAGAATGCCGGTAACAGAGGATCACCATGTGTTGGCCATCCCTTCACTGTCACCTCGTAGACTCGGGACAGTGTCGGGTCGTTCCTGGTTTCTCTTTCAATACTTGCATTGGTGACTGGTAAACACTCGATGATGGTCGAATGAAATAACTCAACAGGGTCAACTTTCGTCGTCTCTTCTTCTTCAGGTAGTGGCAGGCGCGACAGCCCATCAGCATTGCCATGCTGCTTTGTACCTTTGAATTCTATTTGATATTGATGTGCCCCTAGGAAAAGGGACCATCTCTGGAGTCTCTGTGCTGTCATCACCGAAACACCCTTCTTAGGGTTAAAAATGGATACCAACGGCTGATGGTCTGTCAGAAGTGTGAATTTTTGGCCCTGCAGGTAATGATTAAACTTCTTCACTCCCCATACAAGGCTGAGAGCCTCCCTATCGATCTGCGCATAGTTGCGCTCAGCGGAGGTCAATGATCTGGATGCAAACGCGACTGGCCTTTCCATGCCATTTGGCAACTTGTGTGAGAGTACTGCCCCAATACCATATGGAGAAGCATCACAAGCCAACCGAATAGGCAGTGTCGGGTTGAAGTGAGCCAACACTTCCTCTGAGGTGATCAATTCTTTGCTTTTGCGAAATGCCTTCTTACAGTTTTCGCTCCATTCCCATGGTACCCCCTTCTGTAAAAGAGCGTTCAGCGGGTGCAGTACCGTGGATAGATTCGGTAGAAACTTATGGTAATAGTTAATCAATCCTAGAAACGACCTCAACTGAGAGACATTATCCGGAGCGGGAGCCTTTACAACTGCCTCTATCTTGTCAGGAGACTTATGAAGCCCCTCCCGGTCAATGACATGACCACAGTACGAGATCCGTTTCTGAAAGAACTCACATTTCTGCCGATTAACTCTAAGTCCATACTCTTTCAGTCTGTTGAGCACCAGTTCCAAGTTTGCGAGGTGTTCTTCATCACCATCTCCTGTAATCAGAATATCGTCCAGGTAACATTGTGTGCCTGGAATTCCCTGTAATACCTGCTCCATGGCCCTCTGCCAAATTGCTGGAGCCAATGCCACTCCAAAAACCAGCCTATTATACCGGTACAAACCTCTATGCGTGTTGATCGTGAGGTACTGGCGTGACTCTTCTTTAACCTCCATCTGCAAGTACGCCTGCGCCAGGTCTATCTTGGTGAAGTGTTTCCCACCAGACAACGAAGCAAAAATATCCTCAATCCGCGGAAGCGGATACTGCACCGTGTGAAGCATCGGATTAACGGTGATCTTGAAGTCTCCACAGATGCGAACCTTCCCTGGTTCTCCTGGCTTGTTGCTCGAAGGACGTTTCATAACGGGAACAATGGGCGTAGCCCACTCACTCCAATCTACCTTAGACAGTACACCTGAACGTTCTAGCGCTTCCAGTTCCGCTTCTACAGCAGGTCGTATTGCATAGGGTACCGGTCTGGCTTTGAAAAATTTTGGGTGTGCATGTTCATCAACCTTGATGTTTGCCGTAATTCCTCTCAGTGTTCCCAGTCCCTGCTGGAACACCTCTTTAGCATCATCCAATATTCTGGACAATCGTTTAGGTTTGACATCTGTTTCCCCGGAATCTACCGTTAGTGCCTTTAAGGAGTGCCAGTCCATATTCATTTTCCTAATCCACTCCCGACCCAGTAGTGGTGGACCTCCTTCAGGTAGCACATATAAGTCCATTACTTGGCTTTCTTTGCCCTTGTGGACCACTTTTACCTCTATCTTTCCGATGGGGTACACTCTTTGCCCCGTGTATGTTTTCAATATAATCTCCGTATTCCGTAGGGGAATATGTTGGAATAACCTTTTGTAATCTTTCTTATTCATGACCGTCAATGCCGATCCAGTGTCCAATTCCATCTTTACTTGGACTCCTGCTATCTGAAGAGTGACCCAAATTGTCTGGAGATCTGCATCCTTACCAACGTTGTGTACTCTTAAGCTACCCAGTTCATTACTGCTGGCGTCTGAATCTGACTTCTGTTCGTTCGAACTGTTCTTTGTCACCTTGTGTACCTTTATGTATTTTCCTTGCGGTGACTTTTTGTTGCTGGTCTTCTTTCCTGACCGGCATACTTTAGCTATGTGGCCAAGCCTGCCACACGTTCTGCATTCTTGGTTTTTAAACCAACACTGGTTCTGATCGTGCGTTGTCTTTCCACAACGATAACATTTTACAGTACTCAAAACCAATTGATTTGTACTGAGTTCCGGTGACCGTAGCTGCATTACTGCCGTGCCTCTCGCTGCGGCTTCGTGTGATGCTGCCATAGTGACCGCTTTCTCAAGCGTCAGCTCATTCTCCTCGAGCAGTCGCTTTTGTGTATCTTCTTTTAATAATCCACACACAAATTTATTTCTTAGCGCATCTGTTAGTCCCGTTCCAAACTGACAGTACTTTGCTAGCTTACGCAATTCCATTAAATATTCAGCATTGCTTTCATCTTTCAGCTGCTTTCTGCTGTAAAATTTAAATCGTTCCGCTAGCATCAGCGGCGTGGGGTTTAGATGATTTCTCAGGACAGTAACAATCTCCTCGAACGTCTTCTCCGCCGGTTCATCTGGTGATAAAAGGTGTTTCAATTGCCCGTATGTCTTCGCACCCATTAAGTTTAATAAAGTTAGTGCTTTCTCATCATCTGGGATTTTATTTGCTTTACAATAATTTTGTATGCGTTCTACATACGTGGCCCAATCTTCGATGTCGCTATCAAAGGTATTAATGTTCCCATGTTTAGGCATCGTTGCAATTTTTTTAGTGATTTCCCTTTTTCCAAGATGGCGGCTTTCCGCTCTTGTCTTCGTCCTCCGCCTACAAAATTGCGGTTTCCCGCGCTTGGCGGTCTTTCCCACGCTCGCCTTCTTCACCCGCTGGCTGCAATGGCGTTTGGCGTGCCGCTGCTGCTCCCCTTTCCCAGCGGTTAGTAACTCCCCCGACGCTGTTTCCGCTTCACCGCGGCTCCCTCGGGCATTCACGCTTCCCCGATGTCGCGCCTCGCAGCCCTTCTTGCAGCCCGGTTATTAGCACCGGCTGCGTTCGCCTTCACCGCGGCTGTCGCGCCTTCAGTCGCCCCAGACGCTGCGCCTTTTTGGCCCGAATGCGGCCCGGCCCTTATCACCAGCCGTGATCGATGTCCCCGCGCTGCGCCTTTTGGCCCAAATGCGGCCCGGCCCTTATCTCCGGTCGCGATCGATCTCACCACCCTTATTCCTCCGTCTTCCCTCCCCGTCTGTACAGCCAACGCGGCCGACTTTCTGCTCGCGTCGCTAACCGGCTTACCCACCACCGAGGTAGAAGGAAGATAGCTGACTGCCGCTGATGGAGGCTTCGAGTTCAGGATATCTTCTGCACTCCGGGTTCTCGATGCCTGCCGCGCGACGTGCCTTCCAGCAGGGTGATGAGGGTGGATGCCTCTCTTCGACGCCCGTTCTGTGGACGAAGCCGCCGTGGATATAAACTGCCGCAGGGTAAGAATCGGACTCGTCGCCACTGTTAAGTCTGTGTGTTCTAGTTGTATTTAAGATTAATTACTGACACAGACTACAAGAATAGCGTTTCAACAGGTCTTTACTAGTTGGAGGTCAGGGCTATACTAACAGCAATATCACTACACAGTACTTATATACCGGTGTGGTCACCACCGGTATTACGTATACAGCAGCCAGAGAAAGTAGTACATCTCTTAAGGTGGAACAGGCTTAAGTTCTCTTAAGGTGGAACAGGTTACATACACCAAAGAGAGGTCAATAACCGGGGGCATAGATTTAAAGTAATTGGTCGGAGATCTAGAGGGGAGTTGAGGAGAAATTCTTTCACTGAGGGTGGTGGGGGTCTGGAACTCACTGCTTGAAAGGGTGGTCGAGGCAGAAACCCTCATCACATTTAAAAAGTACTTGGATATGCACCTGAAGTGCCGGAACCTGCAGGGCTACAGACCAAGAGCTGGGAAGTGGGATTAGGCTCGAACGCTCTTTGTCGGCCGGCACGGACATGATGGGCCGAATGGACTCCCTCTGTGCTGTAAATGTCTCTGATTCTCATTGACTGGACCAGGCTGGTGGGGCCGAATGGCCTCTTGTCCACTGCGGGGCCATTTGGGTCATTGCCCTTTTAAGAGGCGCGGCCAAGCCCTGTGACGTCAGGCGGAGGGGGCGGGGTTGTTCGAATTGCCCAATCAATGGCGGTGAGAGGCGGGACCTTAGCCGCCAGCCAATCGCAGTGCAGCACACGTCTGATTGACTTTCCAAAACGGGCGGGGCGGGAATGGCGGTCTGTGAGCGGGAGCGGCGCTGGTTTGCGGTTATTTGCCGGTAGATTGGCTGCGGCGAGCGGAGTTAATCCAAGTGAGGAGCCGCTGCCCGCTGTATTTGCCGGAGGCCCGCCAGTTTGTGAAGCTTGTTGCCCATTGGCCGCGTTCCCTTTGATTGACAGGGAATTGGACCAATCGATGCCGCGCTTGGATTCTAACTCCCACCCACTGCAGGGGGTCCGGTTTGATTGACATGGCAACTGACCAATGGAATTGGGCAATGTGTGAGCTGGGGCGGGTCAAACCCGAAACGTCAACTCAAATTTCTCTCCACGGATGTTGCCTGACTTGCTGAGTTTTTCCAGCATTTTCTGTTGTTATTTCGGGGTTTCCTGTTGATTGACGGCAATAAGGGAACGGCCCCTTTTCGACATTTAGCCAATCGGACTGGAATGTGTATTCTGACTGAGACGACGTTCGCCAATCACATTGTTCGTTTCATATTTATCGACTACGTCAGGCGACGTGACTGACGGACGCATGGACCAATCGACGGGCCGTATTAGCGTTGAGTGACGGGAGGCTTGAGCAATCCAACGGGCGGACCGCGGTATGATGCGTCACAGGGGGCGTTTCATGGCGTGTGTGGGCGGGGCCTAAGCCTGCGGCCTGCCGTGAGTGTGGGGCAGGGAAGAGAGACAGAGGAACAGAGACAGAGAACCGCGCGGCCCGAGAGACAGCGAGCGGGGTGAGCGGCGGGCCGGAGCGGAGGTGAGGTGAGTTGGGCCGGGCTTGGCCTGAGGCGCTAGGCCGCGCACGGGGGCTCCGCGTCACCGCGGCCGGGCTCTGAGTCCAACCCCTTCCCCGGGGTGTCTTCCTCTCCCCCCCTCTCCTTTCAGTCTCTCTCTCCTTCCCCCTCTCTCTCTCTCTCCTTCCCCCTCTCTCTCTCTCTCTCCTTCCCCCTCTCTCTCTCTCTCTCCCTTCCCCCTCTCTCTCTCTCTCTCTCCTTCCCCCTCTCTCTCTCTCTCCTTCCCCTCTCTCTCTCTCTCCTTCCCCTCTCCCTTTCAGTCTCTCTCTCCTTCACCCTCTCTCTCTCTCTCCCTCCCCCTCTCTCTCGCCTTCCCCCTCTCTCTCTCTCCCTCCCCCTCTCTCTCGCCTTCCCCCTCTCTCTCTCCTTCCCTCTCTCTCTCTCCTTCCCCCTCTCCCTTTCAGTCTCTCTCTCCTTCACCTCTCTCTCTCTCTCCCTCCCCCTCTCTCTCGCCTTCCCCCTCTCTCTCTCTCCCTCCCCCTCTCTCTCGCCTTCCCCTCTCTCGCCTTCCCCCTCTCTCTCTCTCTCCTTCCCCCTCTCTCTCTCTCCTTCCCCCTCTCTCTCTCTCTCTCCTTCCCCCTCTCCCTTTCAGTCTCTCTCTCCCCCCCTCTCCTTTCAGTCTCTCTCTCCCCCCCCTCTCCTTTCAGTCTCTCTCTCCCCCCCTCTCCCTTTCAGTCTCTCTCTCCCCCCCTCTCCCTTTCAGTCTCTCTCCCCCCCCCTCTCCCTTTCAGTCTCTCTCTCCCCCCCCTCTCCCTTTCAGTCTCTCTCTCCCCCCCTCTCCTTTCAGTCTCTCTCTCCCCCCTCTCCCTTTCAGTCTCTCTCTCCCCCCCCTCTCCCTTTCAGTCTCTCTCTCCCCCCCCCCTCTCCCTTTCAGCTCTCTCTCCTCCCCCCCTCTCCCTTTCAGTCTCTCTCTCCCCCCCTCTCCCTTTCAGTCTCTCTCTCCCCCCCCTCTCCCTTTCAGTCTCTCTCTCCCCCCCCTCTCCTTTCAGTCTCTCTCTCCCCCCCCCTCTCCCTTTCAGTCTCTCTCTCCCCCCCTCTCCCTTTCAGTCTCTCTCTCCCCCCCCTCTCCCTTTCAGACTCTCTCTCCCCCCCCTCTCCCTTTCAGACTCTCTCTCCCCCCCCTCTCCCTTTCAGTCTCTCTCTCCCCCCCCTCTCCCTTTCAGTCTCTCTCTCCCCCCCTCTCCCTTTCAGTCTCTCTCTCCCCCCCTCTCCCTTTCAGTCTCTCTCTCCCCCCCCTCTCCCTTTCAGTCTCTCTCTCCCCCCCCTCTCCCTTTCAGTCTCTCTCTCCCCCCCCTCTCCCTTTCAGTCTCTCTCTCCCCCCCCTCTCCCTTTCAGTCTCTCTCTCCCCCCCCTCTCCCTTTCAGTCTCTCTCCCCCCCCCTCTCCCTTTCAGTCTCTCTCCCCCCCCTCTCCCTTTCAGTCTCTCTCCCCCCCCTCTCCCTTTCAGTCTCTCTCCCCCCCCCTCTCCCTTTCAGTCTCTCTCCCCCCCCTCTCCCCCCCCTCTCCCCCCCTCTCCCCCCCCCTCTCCCCCCCCCCTCTCCCCCCCCCTCTCCCCCCCCTCTCCCCCCCCCTCTCCCCCCCTCTCCCCCCCCCTCTCCCTTTCAGTCTCTCTCCCCCCCCTCTCCCTTTCAGTCTCTCTCCCCCCCCTCTCCTTTCAGTCTCTCTCCCCCCCCTCTCCCTTTCAGTCTCTCTCCCCCCCCCTCTCCCTTTCAGTCTCTCTCCCCCCCCCCTCTCCCTTTCAGTCTCTCTCCCCCCCCCTCTCCCTTTCAGTCTCTCTCCCCCCCCCCTCTCCCTTTCAGTCTCTCTCCCCCCCCCTCTCCCTTTCAGTCTCTCTCCCCCCCCCTCTCCCTTTCAGTCTCTCTCCCCCCCCCTCTCCCTTTCAGTCTCTCTCCCCCCCCCCCTCTCCCTTTCAGTCTCTCTCCCCCCCCCCTCTCCTTTCAGTCTCTCTCCCCCCCCCTCTCCCTTTCAGTCTCTCTCCCCCCCCCTCTCCCTTCAGTCTCTCTCCCCCCCCCTCTCCCTTTCAGTCTCTCTCCCCCCCCTCTCCCTTTCAGTCTCTCTCCCCCCCCCCTCTCCCTTTCAGTCTCTCTCCCCCCCCTCTCCCTTTCAGTCTCTCTCCCCCCCCCTCTCCCTTTCAGTCTCTCTCCCCCCCCCTCTCCCTTTCAGTCTCTCTCCCCCCCCCTCTCCCTTTCAGTCTCTCTCCCCCCCCCTCTCCCTTTCAGTCTCTCTCCCCCCCCCTCTCCCTTTCAGTCTCTCTCCCCCCCCCTCTCCCTTTCAGTCTCTCTCCCCCCCCCTCTCCCTTTCAGTCTCTCTCCCCCCCCCTCTCCCTTTCAGTCTCTCTCCCCCCCCCTCTCCCTTTCAGTCTCTCTCCCCCCCCCTCTCCCTTTCAGTCTCTCTCCCCCCCCCTCTCCCTTTCAGTCTCTCTCCCCCCCCCCTCTCCCTTTCAGTCTCTCTCCTCCCCCCTCTCCCTTTCAGTCTCTCTCCCCCCCCCTCTCCCTTTCAGTCTCTCTCCCCCCCCCTCTCCCTTTCAGTCTCTCTCCCCCCCCTCTCCCTTTCAGTCTCTCTCCCCCCCCTCTCCCTTTCAGTCTCTCTCCCCCCCCCTCTCCCTTTCAGTCTCTCTCCCCCCCCTCTCCCTTTCAGTCTCTCTCCCCCCCCCCTCTCCCTTTCAGTCTCTCTCCCCCCCCTCTCCCTTTCAGTCTCTCTCCCCCCCCTCTCCCTTTCAGTCTCTCTCCCCCCCCCTCTCCTTTCAGTCTCTCTCCCCCCCCTCTCCCTTTCAGTCTCTCTCCCCCCCCTCTCAATTCACAATTCACAATTCAAATCGCTTTATTGGCATGACAAGTTACATCTTATGTTGCCAAAGCATCAAAATACATTCATGGTTGAGCACATAAACGCAGTTCTATTCATACAGTGTATAACAGGTATTTCCCTGAGTGTATAAATATACATTCGCATTGTTTATATATATTCTTTTCTTAGTTTACTGGTTGTCCCTCTGTTCATGGCAAGCTGTAACATAGTGTGCCGCCAGTGTTATACAGTTTCTCTCCTCTCCCAGTAGGAATGGGAGTTTTTGGTTGTCATTCAGATTTCTGAAATCAGGGCATATTTGTGAGAATTTTTGGTAGAAATTCTCCCTGATGCCCTGATATTTTCCACAAGCTGTGAGGAAGTGCATCTCTGTCTCCACCACTCCCTGACTGCAGTGAGAGCATATCCTGTCCTCTCTTGGCAGCCTGGTCTGCCTGTGTCTGCCTTTTTCGATCGCTAGGCTATGTTCGCTAAGTCTGTACCTTGTCAAGGTTCTTCTCAGTTTGTTATCCTTTACCATGGTCAGGTAATCAGCTATGTTGTATTGTCTGTTTAGGGCCAAGTAGCAATTGAGTTTGCTTTGGGTTTTTGTTGTTTCTGCCCAATATGTCAGATATTTTTCCTTTTGCTTAGCGACGATTGTGTTGGGTCGAATTCTTTGTGTTACCCTGTCACTGTCCTGGGGCTGGTTATTGTTAGTATTGTTAGTAGTTACTTCACTGAGTCCCAGGACTAGTTGACTGAGGGTATTCTTCTTTATGGTCAGCTCTTGGCATTTCAGGGCGTCGTAGTGATAGCATTGGGGATTGCTCATTTGTAGGTGATTCCAAAATTTGGTGGCTCTTTTTTGGATAGTGATTATTAATGGATATTGGCCTAGTCTCCCTTTCAGTCTCTCTCCCCCCCCTCTCCCTTTCAGTCTCTCTCCCCCCCCTCTCCCTTTCAGTCTCTCTCCCCCCCCTCTCCCTTTCAGTCTCTCTCCCCCCCCTCTCCCTTTCAGTCTCTCTCCCCCCCCTCTCCCTTTCAGTCTCTCTCCCCCCCTCTCCCTTCAGTCTCTCTCCCCCCCTCTCCCTTTCAGTCTCTCTCCCCCCCCTCCCTTTCAGTCTCTCTCCCCCCCCTCTCCTTTCAGTCTCTCTCCCCCCCCTCCCCTTTCAGTCTCTCTCCCCCCCCTCTCCCTTTCAGTCTCTCTCCCCCCCCTCTCCCTTTCAGTCTCTCTCCCCCCCCTCTCCCTTTCAGTCTCTCTCCCCCCCCTCTCCCTTTCAGTCTCTCTCCCCCCCCTCTCCCTTTCAGTCTCTCTCCCCCCCTCTCCCTTTCAGTCTCTCTCTCCCCCCCTCTCCCTTTCAGTCTCCCCCCCCTCTCCCTTTCAGTCTCTCTCTCCCCCCCCTCTCCCTTTCAGTCTCTCTCTCCCCCCCCTCTCCCTTTCAGTCTCTCTCTCCCCCCCTCTCCCTTTCAGTCTCTCTCTCCCCCCCCTCTCCCTTTCAGTCTCTCTCTCCCCCCCCTCTCCTTTCAGTCTCTCTCTCCCCCCCCTCTCCCTTTCAGTCTCTCTCTCCCCCCTCTCCCTTTCAGTCTCTCTCTCCCCCCCTCTCCCTTTCAGTCTCTCTCTCCCCCCCCTCTCCCTTTCAGTCTCTCTCTCCCCCCCCCTCTCCCTTTCAGTCTCTCTCTCCCCCCCTCTCCCTTTCAGTCTCTCTCTCCCCCCTCTCCCTTTCAGTCTCTCTCTCCCCCCCTCTCCCTTTCAGTCTCTCTCTCCCCCCCTCTCCCTTTCAGTCTCTCTCTCCCCCCCCTCTCCCTTTCAGTCTCTCTCTCCCCCCCCCTCTCCCTTTCAGTCTCTCTCTCCCCCCCCCTCTCCCTTTCAGTCTCTCTCTCCCCCCCCCTCTCCCTTTCAGTCTCTCTCTCCCCCCCCCCCTCTCCCTTTCAGTCTCTCTCTCCCCCCCCCCCTCTCCCTTTCAGTCTCTCTCTCCCCCCCCCCCTCTCCCTTCAGTCTCTCTCTCTCCCCCCCCCCCTCTCCCTTTCAGTCTCTCTCTCCCCCCCCCTCTCCCTTTCAGTCTCTCTCTCCCCCCCCCTCTCCCTTTCAGTCTCTCTCTCCCCCCCCCCTCTCCCTTTCAGTCTCTCTCTCCCCCCCCCTCTCCCTTTCAGTCTCTCTCTCCCCCCCCCTCTCCCTTTCAGTCTCTCTCTCCCCCCCCTCTCCCTTTCAGTCTCTCTCTCCCCCCCCCTCTCCCTTTCAGTCTCTCTCTCCCCCCCCCTCTCCCTTTCAGTCTCTCTCTCCCCCCCCCTCTCCCTTTCAGTCTCTCTCTCCCCCCCCCCTCTCCCTTTCAGTCTCTCTCTCCCCCCCCCCTCTCCCTTTCAGTCTCTCTCTCCCCCCCCCTCTCCCTTTCAGTCTCTCTCTCCCCCCCCTCTCCCTTTCAGTCTCTCTCTCCCCCCCCCTCTCCCTTTCAGTCTCTCTCTCCCCCCCCCCTCTCCCTTTCAGTCTCTCTCTCCCCCCCCCCCTCTCCCTTTCAGTCTCTCTCTCCCCCCCCCCTCTCCCTTTCAGTCTCTCTCTCCCCCCCCCCTCTCCCTTTCAGTCTCTCTCTCCCCCCCCCTCTCCCTTTCAGTCTCTCTCTCCCCCCCCCTCTCCCTTTCAGTCTCTCTCTCCCCCCCCCCTCTCCCTTTCAGTCTCTCTCTCCCCCCCCTCTCCCTTTCAGTCTCTCTCTCCCCCCCCCTCTCCCTTTCAGTCTCTCTCTCCCCCCCCCTCTCCCTTTCAGTCTCTCTCTCCCCCCCCCCTCTCCCTTTCAGTCTCTCTCTCCCCCCCCCCCTCTCCCTTTCAGTCTCTCTCTCCCCCCCCCCTCTCCCTTTCAGTCTCTCTCTCCCCCCCCCCCTCTCCTTTCAGTCTCTCTCTCCCCCCCCCCTCTCCCTTTCAGTCTCTCTCCCCCCCCCCCCTCTCCCTTTCAGTCTCTCTCCCCCCCCCCCCTCTCCCTTTCAGTCTCTCTCTCCCCCCCCCTCTCCCTTTCAGTCTCTCTCTCCCCCCCCCTCTCCCTTTCAGTCTCTCTCTCCCCCCCCCTCTCCTTTCAGTCTCTCTCTCCCCCCCCCCCCTCTCCCTTTCAGTCTCTCTCTCCCCCCCCCCTCTCCTTTCAGTCTCTCTCTCCCCCCCCCCTCTCCCTTTCAGTCTCTCTCTCCCCCCCCCCTCTCCCTTTCAGTCTCTCTCTCCCCCCCCCCCTCTCCCTTTCAGTCTCTCTCTCCCCCCCCCCCTCCCCTCCCTTTCAGTCTCTCTCCCCCCCCCCTCTCCCTTTCAGTCTCTCTCTCCCCCCCCCCTCTCCCTTTCAGTCTCTCTCTCCCCCCCCCCTCTCCCTTTCAGTCTCTCTCTCCCCCCCCCCTCTCCCTTTCAGTCTCTCTCTCCCCCCCCCCTCTCCCTTTCAGTCTCTCTCTCCCCCCCCCCCTCTCCCTTTCAGTCTCTCTCTCCCCCCCCCTCTCCCTTTCAGTCTCTCTCTCCCCCCCCCCCCCTCTCCCTTTCAGTCTCTCTCTCCCCCCCCCCCCCCCCTCTCCTTTCAGTCTCTCTCTCCCCCCTCTCCCTTTCAGTCTCTCTCTCCTTCCCTCTCTCTCTCTCTTCTCTCTCTCCTTCCCCCTCTCCCTTTCAGTCTCTCTCTCCTTCCCCCTCTCTCTCTCGCTCTCTCTCCTTCCCCCTCTCTCCTTCCCTCTCTCTCTCTCTCCTTCCCCCTCTCTCTCTCTCTCTCCTCCTCCCCCTCTCTCTCTCTCTCTCTCCTTCCCCCCTCTCTCTCTCTCTCTCTTTCCCCCTCTCCCTTTCAGTCTCTCTCTCCTTCCCCCCTCTCTCTCTCTCTCTCTCCTTCCCCCTCTCCCTTTCAGTCTCTCTCTCCCCCCCCTCTCCCTTTCAGTCTCTCTCTCCCCCCCTCTCCCTTTCAGTCTCTCTCTCCCCCCCTCTCCCTTTCAGTCTCTCTCTCCCCCCCTCTCCCTTTCAGTCTCTCTCTCCCCCCCTCTCCCTTTCAGTCTCTCTCTCCCCCCTCTCCCTTTCAGTCTCTCTCTCCCCCCTCTCCCTTTCAGTCTCTCTCTCCCCCCCTCTCCCTTTCAGTCTCTCTCTCCCCCCCCCT
>NC_140996.1:234315009-234393676 GCF_052327205.1 Somniosus microcephalus
CTTGCTGACATACATTGGCTCCCAGTCCGGCAACGCCTCAATTAAAAATGTCTTGTCCTCATTTTCAAATCCCTCCATGGCCTCGCCCCTCCCTATCTCTATAACCTCCTCCAGCCCCACAACACCCCGAGATCTCTGCACTCCTCACATTCCGGCCTCTTGAGCATCCCCGATTTTAATCGCTCCACCATTGGCGGCCGTGCCTTCAGCTGCCGAGGCCCCGAGCTCTGGAATTCCCTCCCTAAACCTCTCCGCCTCTCTCTCCTTTTTAAGACGCTTCTTAAAACAAAGCTTTTGGTCACCTGTCCTAATATCTCCTTGTGCGGCTCGATGTCAAATTTAGTCTGATTTACGCTCCTGTGAAGCACGTTGGGAAGTTTTACTGCGTTAATGATGCTGGATAAATGGACATTGTCTCAGAGGGAAAGGGCGGGTCAGCGTTTCTGGTGGGTTTTCCTCCAGTGACGGCAATAAGGGACCCACCCTGAATCCTCTCCGTCGCAGTCAGTGACGGGCAGACCATACCCTCTGCCCGCTGCCTCTGGATTTACTGCTGTGATAGCGAACCTCCCGTGCAGTTGCTTGGTTTTGATGTGATGTGTGTGACGTGGCTCGGGTCACGGCTGGTCAGCAGCACCAGGTTGTCTGAGGCCAAACAGGCTGCGTGTTCGGCACCAATCGCAAAAAGTGAGTGAGACACCCTGAATGTGAGATGGTTCCTGTACAGTGTCGGCCGTGGCTCAGTGGGCAGCACCTTGGCCTCTGAGTTAGAGGGTTGACGGCTCAAGTCCCACTCCAGAGACTTGAGCACAGAATCCAGGCTGACACTCCCAGTGCAGTACTGAGGGAGCTCTGCACTGTCGGAGGGGCAGTACTGAGGGAGCGCCGCACTGTCGGAGGGGCAGTACTGAGGGAGCGCCGCACTGTCGGAGGGGCAGTGCTGAGGGAGCGCCGCACTGTCGGAGGGGCAGTACTGAGGGAGCGCCGCACTGTCGGAGGGGCAGTACTGAGGGAGCGCCGCACTGTCGGAGGGGCAGTACTGAGGGAGCGCCGCACTGTCGGAGGGGCAGTACTGAGGGAGCTCTGCACTGTCGGAGGGGCAGTACTGAGGGAGCTCTGCACTGTCGGAGGGGCAGTACTGAGGGAGCGCCGCACTGTCGGAGGGGCAGTACTGAGGGAGCGCCGCACTGTCGGAGGGGCAGTGCTGAGGGAGCGCCGCACTGTCGGAGGGGCAGTACTGAGGGAGCGCCGCACTGTCGGAGGGGCAGTACTGAGGGAGCGCCGCACTGTCGGAGGGGCAGTACTGAGGGAGCGCCGCACTGTCGGAGGGGCAGTACTGAGGGAGCGCCGCACTGTCGGAGGGGCAGTACTGAGGGAGCGCCGCACTGTCGGAGGGGCAGTACTGAGGGAGCGCCGCACTGTCGGAGGGGCAGTACTGAGGGAGCTCTGCACTGTCGGAGGGGCAGTACTGAGGGAGCTCTGCACTGTCGGAGGGGCAGTACTGAGGGAGCGCCGCACTGTCGGAGGGGCAGTACTG
The DNA here is from genome assembly GCF_052327205.1 of Somniosus microcephalus. Taxonomy (NCBI): domain Eukaryota; kingdom Metazoa; phylum Chordata; class Chondrichthyes; order Squaliformes; family Somniosidae; genus Somniosus; species Somniosus microcephalus. The sequence goes on from NC_140996.1 coordinate 234,316,547, forward strand.
AGGGAGCGCCGCACTGTTGGAGGGGCAGTACTGAGGGAGTGCCACACTGTCGGAGGGACAGTACCGAGGGAGTGCTGCACTGTCGGAGGGGCAGCACTGAGGGAGCGCCGCACTGTCGGAGGGACAGTACCGAGGGAGTGCTGCACTGTTGGAGGGGCAGTACTGAGGGAGCGCCGCACTGTCGGAGGGGCAGTACTGAGGGAGCACTGCACTGTCGGAGGGGCAGCACTGAGGGAGCGCCGCACTGTCGGAGGGGCAGTACCGAGGGAGTGCTGCACTGTTGGAGGGGCAGTACTGAGGGAGCGCTGCACTGTTGGCGGGGCAGTCTTTCAGATGAGACATTAAACCGAGACCCTGTCTGTTCTCAGGTGTGTGTGAAAGATCCCAGGGCTACTATTGGACGTCCCAAGGGGGAAGGGGAGAGGATGGCGATGTTTGGGATGAGGAATGGTCGGGGCCTGTGCATGACTGATGACCCCACGCCCCTCATCCCTGATCAGATTTACTCTTCCTCTTTTTTGTTCAGGCTCTCATCTCCTGCCAGCCAGGAAACTCTGACACAGTTCCTTGTGTGTTTGGAAACTCTTGCAACATCCAAGTTCCGACATCTCGCTGCGTGAAGCAACCGGGTGACGGGCTGGAGGGTGAGGAGGGTGTCAGAGGTTGCTCAACTCCACCATGGAGGATGGCCGTTTCCCTATGGCCCACTCCAGAGCGGCTCCTCTCTCTCTCTCTCTCTCACATTCTGGGTATTGCTCATCGCAGAACTTGTCCAGATGGCTCAGCTCCTCGGGATGTGGGCAAGGCCACATTTATTGCCCATCCCGCGTCAGCCATGGCTCAGTGGGTAGCACTCGCACCTCCGAGTCAGAAGGTTGTGGGTTCGAGTCCCGCTCCAGGGACCTGAGCACATAATCCAGGCCGACACTCCCAGTGCAATACTGAGGGAGCGCCGCACTGTCGGAGGGGCAGTACTGAGGGAGCACCGCACTGTCGGAGTGGCAGTACTGAGGGAGCGCCGCACTGTCGGAGGGGCAGTACTGAGGGAGTGCCGCACTGTCGGAGGGGCAGTACTGAGGGAGCGCCGCACTGTCGGAGGGGCAGTACTGAGGGAGCACCGCACTGTCGGAGGGGCAGTACTGAGGGAGCGCCGCACTGTCGGAGGGGCAGTACTGAGGGAGTGCCGCACTGTCGGAGGGGCAGTACTGAGGGAGCGCCGCACTGTCGGAGGGGCAGTACTGAGGGAGCGCCGCACTGTCGGAGGGACAGTACTGAGGGAGTGCCGCACTGTCGGAGGGGCAGTACTGAGGGAGTGCCGCACTGTCGGAGGGACAGTACTGAGGGAGTGCCGCACTGTCGGAGGGGCAGTACTGAGGGAGCGCCGCATTGTCGGAGGGACAGTACTGAGGGAGCGCCGCATTGTCGGAGGGACAGTACTGAGGGAGTGCCGCACTGTCGGAGGGGCAGTACTGAGGGAGTGCCGCACTGTCGGAGGGACAGTACTGAGGGAGCGCCGCATTGTCGGAGGGACAGTACTGAGGGAGTGCCGCACTGTCGGAGGGGCAGTACTGAGGGAGTGCCGCACTGTCGGAGGGGCAGTACTGAGGGAGTGCTGCACTGTCGGAGGGGCAGTACTGAGGGAGTGCTGCACTGTCGGAGGGGCAGTACTGAGGGAGCACTGCCCTGTCGGAGGGGCAGTACTGAGGGAGCGCCGCACTGTCGGAGGGGCAGTACTGAGGGCATGCTACACTGTTGGAGGGGCAGTACTGAGGGAGCGCCGCACTGTCGGAGGGGCAGTACTGAGGGAGCGCTGCACTGTCGCAGGGGCAGTACTGCGGGCATGCTACACTGTTGGAGGGGCAGTACTGAGGGCGTGCTGCACTGTCGGAGGGGCAGTACTGAGGGCATGCTACACTGTCAGAGGGGCCGTCTTTCGGATGAGATGTTAAACCGAAGCTCCATCTGCTCTCTCAGGTGGATGTAAAATTTCCCATGGCACTATTGGAAGAAGAGCAGGGGAGTTCTCTCTGGTGTCCTTCAATCAACATCACTGAAACAGATTATCTGGTCATTATGGGAATATGGTGTTGTGGCGAAAACATGGGAATATGTTGTGGTGGTGATAACGGAGACCTGGCTCAAAAAAGGGCAGGATTGGGTACTAAACATTCCTGGATATATGGTTTTCAGGGAAGATAGGAGGTGGGGTGGCAGTATTGATTAAGGAGAATGTTACAGTGCTGGAGAGAGAGGATATCCTGGAGGGGTCAAGGACAGAATCTATACGGCTAGAGTTAGGAATTAACAGAGGTGCCATTACACTACTGGGTGTATTCTGTGGACCAGTAGGAAGGATATACAGGAGAGAAATTACAGAGAGGTGCAAGAACTATAGAGTAGTGATAATGGGGGATTTCAAATATTCTAATATAGACTGGGATAGTAATAGTGTAAAGGGCAGAGAGGGAGAAGAATTTCTGAAGTGTATTCAGGAGAACTTTCTTGATCAGTACATTTCTGGCCCAACGAGGAAAGAGGCATTGCTGGATCTGGTTCAGGGGAATGAGGTGGAGCAAGTGTCAGTCGGTGAACATTTAGGGAACAGTGATCGTAGTATCATAAGGTTTAGATTAGCTATGGAAAAGGACAGGGAGCAATCTAGAGTAAATATGTTTAACTGGGGGAAGGCCAATTTCAGTGGGATGAGAACGGATCTGGCCCGGGTAAACTGGAATCAAAGATTGGCAGGCAAACTGTAGTGGAACAATGGGCTGCCTTTAAAGAGGAAATAGTTCAGGTACAGTTGAGGTACATTCCCACTAGGGGGAAAGGCAGGGCAACTAAAGTCAGGGCTCCCTGGATGACAAAAGAGATAGCAAGTAAGATGAAGCAGAAAAAAGGGGCGTATGACAGATGTCAGGTTGAGAATATGAGTGAGAACCAGGCTGAATATAGAAAGTTCAGAGGGAAAGTGAAAAAGGAAATAAGAGGGACAAAGAGGATGTATGAGAATAGACTGGCAGTCAACATAAAAGGGAATCCAAAAGTCTTCTGTAGGCATATAAATAGTAAATGGGTAGTAAGAGGAGTGGTGGGGCCGATTAGGGATTAAAAAGGAGACCTACGCATGGAGGCAGAGGGTATGGCTGAGGTACTAAATGAGTACTTTGCATCTGTCTTCACCAAGGAAGAGGATGCTGCCAAAGTCATAGTGAAAGAGGAAGTAGTTGAGATATTGGATGGGATAAAAATTGATAAAGAGGAGATACTAGAGAGGCTGGCTGTACTGAAAGTAGATAAATCACCAGGAGCGGATGGGATGCATCCTAGGATGCTGAGGGAATTGAGGGCGGAAATCGCGGAGGTACTGGCCATAATGTTCCAATCCTCCTTAGAAACGGGGGTGGTGCCAGAGGACTGGAGAATTGCAAATGTTACACCATTGTTCAAAAAACGGTGTAAGGATAAACCCAGCAACTACAGACCAGTCAGTTTAACCTCGGTAGTGGGGAAGCTTTTAGAAACGATAATCAGGGACAAAATTAACAGTCACTTGGACAAGTGTGGATTAATTAAGGAAAGCCAGCACGGATTTGTTAAAGGCAAATCGTGTTTAACTAACTTGATCGAGTTTTTTGATGAGGTAACAGAGAGGGTTGATGAGGGCAATGCAGTTGACGTGGTGAACATGGACTTCCAAAGGTTGAAGCCCATGGAATAAAGGGGACAGTGGCAGCATGGATACGAAACTGGTTAAATGACAGGAAACAGAGAGTAGTGGTGAACGGTTGTTTTTCGGACTGGATAAAATATACTGTGGTGTTCCCCAGGGATCGGTACTAGGACCACTGCTTTTCAAAATTTGCAGATGACACTAAACTTGGAAGTATAGTGAACAGTGAGGAGAGTGATAGACTTCAAGAGGACAGAGACAGGCTGGTGAAATGGGCGGACACGTGGCAGCTGAAATTTAACGCAGAAAAGTGCATTTTGGTAGGAAGAACAAGGAGAGGCAATATAAACTAAAGGGTACAATCCTAAAGGGGGTGCATGAACAGAGACCTGGGGGTATATGTGCACAAATCATTGAAGGTGGCAGGGCAGGTTGAGGAAGCGGTTAAAAAGCATTTGGGATCCTGGGCTTCATAAATAGAGGCATAGAGTACAAAAGCAAGGAAGTTATGATGAACCTTTATAAAACTCTGGTTCGGCCTCAACTGGAGTATTGTGTCCAATTCTGGGCACCGCACTTTAGGAAGGATGTGAAGGCCTTAGAGAGGGTGCAGAAAAGATTTACAAGAATGATTCTAGGGATGAGGGACTTCAGTTACGGTGATAGACTGGAGAAGCTGGGGTTGTTCTCCTTGGAGCAGAGAAGGTTGAGAGGAGATTTGATAGAGGTGTTCAATATCATGAGGGGTCTGACAGGCAGAATGGAAAAGGAGGAGGGTAGTCCTGATAATAAAGGATGACATAAGGACAGTGGAGAGAAAAGATCTCGCCTCGGAAGATCAGGAAGTAGAATCAGTATGGGTGGAGATAAGGAATAACAAGGGGCAGGGAACACTGGCGGTAGTAGTATATAGGCACCCTAACAGTAGTTATACCAATGGACAGAATATTAATCAAGAAATAGTAGGAGCTTGTATTGTATATCCCTGGATGTTAAGTTCCCAGCCTTGCCCACCCTGCAGCCACGTTTCTGTAATCCCAATCAAATCATACTTGTTTACCTCTATTTCCACAACTAATTCATCCACCTTGTTCCTAATGCTTCTAGCATTAAGATACAAAGCCTTCAGGCTTGCTTTTTTCACACTCTCATTATGAATTAGTTTGGCCCTTTGTGTTTCTCTCCTTTGCTTATTGCTTCTCACCTTTCTACCATCTATTTCTGACTTCATATGACTTCCCTCTTTTCCACTACCTAGGTTCCCATCCCCCTGCCAAATTAGTTTAAATCCTCCCGAACCGCCCTAGAAAATATTACCCCGAGGACATCGGCTCCCTCACAGTTCAGGTGTAGACCGTCCCCTTGGTACAGGTCACTCCTCCCCAAGAACTGGTTCCAATGCCTCAAGAATTTAAATCCCTCTCCCTTGCACCACTGCTCAAGCCACGTATTTAGCTTATCTGCAAAGGGATATAGACAGACTGAGTGAGTGGGCAGTAAGGTGGCAGATGGAGCATAATGTGAGGAAATGTGAGGTTATTCACTTTGGTAGGAAGAATAGAAAAACAGAATATTTTTTAAATGGTGAGAAACTTTCAGATGTTGGTGTTCAGAGAGATTTGGGTGTCCCAGTACAGGAAACACAGAAAGCTAGCATGCAGGTACAGCAAGCAATTAGGAAGGCAAATGGCATGTTGGCCTTTATTGCAAGGGAGTTGGAGTATAAGAGTGAGGAAGTCTTGCTACAATTGTACAGGGCCTTGGTGAGACCACACCTGGAGTACTGGGCACAGTTCTGGTCTCCTTATCTAAGGAAGGATATACTTGCCTTGGAGGCGGTGCAACGAAGGTTCACTAGATTGATTCCTGGGGTGAGAGGGTTGTCCTATGAGGAGAGATTGTGTAGAATGGGCCGATACTCTCTGGAGTTTAGAAGAATGAGAGGTGATCTCATTGAAACATACAAGATTCTGAAGGGGATTGACAGGGTAGATGCTGAGAGGTTGTTTCCCCTGGCTGGAGAGTCTAGAACTAGGGGTCACAGTCTCAGGATAAGGGGTCGGCCATTTCAGACTGAGATGAGGAGGAATTTCTTCACTCAGAGGGTGGTGAATCTTTGGAATTCTCTACCCCAGAGGGCTGTGGATGCTGAGTCTTTGAGTATCTTCAAGGCCGAGATTGATAGATTTTTGGACTCTCGGGGAATCGAGGGATATGGGGATCGGGCGGGAAAGTGGAGTTGAGGTCGATGATCAGCCATGATCTCATTGAATGGCGGAGCAGGCTCGAGGGGCCGTATGGCCAACTCCTGCTCCTAATTCTTATGTTCTTAAGAAGGCGGCTCACCACCACCTTCTCGAGGGTAATTAGGGATGGGCAATAAATGCGGGTCCTGCCAGCAGCGCTCACATCCCAGGAACTAATTTTTTTTTTAAAGTCACCCTATTGCCAACTGGGTCTTGTCAGAGGTCAAGCACAGTGTGGGGCTGGAGTTGTGTGTCAGCAATTTCCCTTCCCTGAAGGACATTAGAAAGAAGGAACTATCCAGCGCCTGACAGCACCTCGGAACCTCCCGAAGCACTTTACAGCCAATGAAGTGCTTTTTGAAGTGTTGTAATGTAGGAAATGTGGCAGCCAATCTGCGCACAGCAAGCACCCACAAATAGCAACTGAAAATGACCAGATCATCTGTTTTAGTGATGTTGGTTGAGGGATAAATATTGGCCCCAGGACACCGGGGAGAACTCCCCTGCTCTTCTTCGAAATAGCGCCATGGGATCTTTTACGTCCACCTGAGAGGGCTGCACTGTCGGAGGGGCAGTACTGAGGGAGCGCTGCACTGTCGGAGGGGCAGTACTGAGGGAGCGCTGCACTGCCGGAGGGGCAGTACTGAGGGAGCGCTGCACTGTCGGAGGGGCAGTACTGAGGGAGCACCACACTGTCAGAGGGGCAGTACTGAGGGAGCGCCGCACTGTCGGAGGGGCAGTACTGAGGGAGCGCCGCACTGTCGGAGGGGCAGTACTGAGGGAGCGCCGCACTGTCGGAGGGGCAGTACTGAGGGAGCGCCGCACTGTCGGAGGGGCAGTACTGAGGGAGCGCCGCACTGTCGGAGGGGCAGTACTGAGGGAACGCCGCACTGTCGGAGGGGCAGTACTGAGGGAACGCCGCACTGTCGGAGGGGCAGTACTGAGGGAGCGCCGCACTGTCGGAGGGGCAGTACTGAGGGAGCGCCGCACTATCGGAGGGACAGTACTGAGGGAGCGCCACACTATCGGAGGGACAGTACTGAGGGAGCGCCGCACTGTCGGAGGGACAGTACTGAGGGAGCGCCGCACTGTCGGAGGGGCAGTACTGAGGGAGCGCCACACAGTCGGAGGGACAGTACTGAGGGAGCGCTGCACTGTCAGAGGGGCAGTACTGAGGGAGTGCCGCACTGTCGGAGGGGCAGTACTGCAGGAGTGCCGCACTGTCGGAGGGGCAGTACTGAGGGAGCGCCGCACTGTCAGGGTCAGTACTGAGGGAGCGCTGCACTGTCGGAGGGGCAGTACTGAGGGAGCGCCACACTATCGGAGGGACAGTACTGAGGGAGCGCCACACTGTCAGAAGGGCAGTACTGAGGGAGTGCCGCACTGTCGGAGGGGCAGTACTGCAGGAGTGCCACCCTGTCGGAGGTGCCGTCTTTTGGCTGAGACGTTAAACCAAGGCTCTGTCTGCTCAGGTGGACGCAAAAGATCCCGTGGCACTATTTCGAAGAGCTGGGGAGTTCTCCCCGATGTCCCTCAATCAACATCACTAAAACAGATTATCTGGTCATTATTACATTGCTGTTTGTGGGAGCTTGATGTGCGCAAATTGGCTGCCGCGTTTCCTACATTACAACACTTCAAAAAGTACTTAATTGGTTGTAAAGCACTTTGGGACGTCCTGAGGTGGTGAAAGGCGCTGGAGAAATGCGAGTCTTTCTTTCAGATATCTTAAGTTGCTGATTTGGGATTTCAGTCGAGAACAGGTCCTTTCTCAAACCACCAGGTCCATAAACCTCAAACAGAACAAGCCATTGTTCATTTGTGGTTTGGTTTGGGTTGGAGCTTTGCTAGTGAGCCAAACATGGGTGTAACTGGGTTTGGGAAATCCTGAGAATTTGAGCAGTGAGAACGTGGGACTCGCTGCCACAGGGAGTGGTCGAGGTGAATAACATCGATGTGTTCAAGGGGAAGCTAGATAATCATATGAGGGAGAAAGAATTAGAAGGATGGGGTGAGATGAAGAGGGGTGGGAGGAGGCTCATGTGGAGAATAAACACCGGCACGGACCTGTTTGGGTCGAGTGGCCTGTTTCTGTGCTGCAGACTCGATGTGCTTGTCTTCACGTAGATTGTGTGAAGACAATACATGTCCCAGCAGGCAGGTGTCAAGGGGAGGATCACCAAGACCGCCCATTTCCACCTCCGTAACGTCGCCCGTCTCCGTCCCTGCCTCAGCTCATCCGCTGCTGAAACCCTCAACCATGCCTTTGTTACCTCCGGACATGGCTATTCCGATGTTCTTCTGGCCGTCCTCCCATCTTCCTCCGTAAACTTCAGCTCACCTTAAACTCTGCTGCCCGGGTCCTAACTCCCATCACCCCGCCCCCCTGTGCTCACTGGCCTACATTGGCCCAGGACACCAGGCAAACTCGCCCACAACAGAACCGCTGGTCTGGTCAACTGGACTAACAACAACTTGTATTTATATAGCGCCTTTAACGTAATAAAACGTCCCAAGGCGCTTCACAGGAGCGATTATCAAACAAAATTTGACACCGAGCCACATAAGGAGATATTAGGGCAGGTGACCAAAAGCTTGGTCAAAGAGGTCGGTTTTAAGGAGCGACTTAAATGAGGAGAGAGAGGCGGAGAGGTTTAGGGAGGGAATTCCAGAGCTTGGGGCCCAGGCAGCTGAAGGCACGGCCGCCAATGGTGGAGCGATTAAAATCGGGGATGATCAAGAGGCCAGAATTAGAGGAGCGCAGAGATTAAGATGGGTCTGAATATAAGAAATAGGAAATACCAACAGAAAATGCTGGAAACACTCAGCAGGCCAGGCAGCATCTGTGGAGAGAAACAGAGTTAACGTTTCAGGTCTGGGACCCTTCATCAGAACTGGGAAAAGCTGGAGATGGAACAGACTTTTAATTAAGTGTAGGGACAGGAAAAGGGGAGAGGGGAGGAAAGAACAAAAGGGAAGGTCTGTGATAGGATGGAAGGCAGGAGAGATTGAGAGAGATTAAGAGATGGTGCGAGGCAAAAGGAGATGGTAATGGGACAAGTTAAGAAACAAAAGATGGCTCTAGCTGAAGTGTAAATGGCGACGGCAGAATGAAGGACAGCTGTCAGGTGAGAGAGAGAGAGAAAAAAAACTTAACATAAATGGGAAAAAGAAAGGATAGGGGCCGAGGTTATTGTCTGAAATTGTTGAACTCGATATTGAGTCCGGAAGGCTGTAAAGTGCCTAATCGGAAGATGAGGTGCTGTTCCTCGAGCTTCCGCTGAGCTTCCGTGGAACAATGCAAGAGGCCAAGGACGGTGAGGTCCGAGTGGGAATGGAGCGGAGAATTAAAATGACAGGCGACCGGAAGCTCGGGGTCACCCTTACGGACTGAACGGAGGTGTTCCACAAAGCGGTCACCCAATCTGCGTTTGGTCTCCCCAATGTAGAGGAGACCACATCGTGAGCAGCGAATACAGTATACTAGATTGCAAGAAGTGCAAGTAAATCGCTGTTTCACCTGGAAGGGGTGTTTGGGGCCCTGGACAGTGGGAAGGGGGGAGGTATAAGGACATGTGTTGCATCTCCTGCACTTGCACAGGAAGGTGCCGGGCGAAGGGGAAGTGGTGCTGGGGGTGATAGAGGAGTGGACCAGGGTGTCGCAGAGGGAGTGGTCCCTTTGGAATGCTGAAAGGGGAGGTGAGAGGAAGATGTGTTTGGTGGTGGGACATAAGAACATAAGAAATAAGAGCAGGAGTAGGCCAATCGGCCCCTCGAGCCCGCTCCACCATTCAATAAGATCATGGTTGATCTGATCCTAACCTCAAATCTTCTATCACTCTACATCCCTCCCGAACCCATGTGATCTCCCGGGAGAGGTGAAAAACCAGATAAAAAACCCAATGGCCAATTTGGGAGAAAAAAATCTGGGAAATTCCTCTCCGACCCATCTAGGCGATCGAAACTCGTCCAGGAGATCACTGTCCCTATATTTTCTACAGTACTTACCTTCTGTAAAAGGTGATCTCCTCCCCAGCCAGGAACAGGAATAGAACCATCTCCTGAAATCTAACACATAATTAGAACACAAGAAGTAGGAGCAGAACCAGGCTACATGGCCCCTGGGCCCGCTCTGTTACCCACAGGGCCATGACCGTTCCGAGCCTAGACTCATGTCCAATTTCCTGCCCGCTCCCCGTAACCCCTAATTCCCTTTACTTCTAAGAAACTGTCTATTTCTGTTTTAAATTTATTTAATGATATAGCTTCCACAGCTTTCTGGGGCAGCAAATTCCACAGACCTACTACCCTCTGAGTGAAGAAGTTTCTTCTTCACTCAGAGGGTAGTAGGTCTGTGGAATTTGCTGCCCCAGAAAGCTGTGGAAGCTACTGGAGGTGGCAGAAATGGCGGAGGATGATCCGTTGAATGTGGAGGCTGGTGGGGTGAAAGGTGAGGACAAAGGGAACCTATTGTGGTTCCGGGAGGAAGGGGTGAGGGCAGAAGTGCGGGAAATAGAACGGACACGGTCAAGGGCCGTGTCAACCACAGTAGAGGGGAATCCTCGGTTGAGGAAAAAGGAAGACATGTCGGAAGCACTGGTATGGAAGGTGGCATCGTCGGAGCAGATGCGGCGGAGACAGAGAAACTGGGAGAATGGAATAGAGTCCTTACAGGAGGCGGGGTGGGAGGAAGTGTAGTCCAGGTAGCTATGGGAGTCAGTGGGCTTGTAGTGAATGTTTGTCAATAGCCTATCCCCAGAGGTGGAGACGGAGAAGTCGAGGAAGGGAAGGGAAGGGAAGAGTCTGAGATGGACCATGTGAAGGTGAGGGAAGGGTGGAAGATAAGATTAGGAGCTGGAGTTGGCCATTCGGCCCCTTGAGCCTGCTCCGCCATTCAACAAGATCATGGTTGATCTTCGACCTCAACTCCACCTTCCCGCACTATCCCCATATCCCTAATTCCCTTTGTTCCCAAAAACTTACCGACCTCTGTCTTGAATCTACTCAACAACAGAGCCTCCACAGCCCTCTGGGGTAGAGAATTCCAAAGATTCACCAGCCCAGAGAAGAAATTTCTCCTCATCTCAGTCCTAAATGGCCGACCCCTTATTCTGAGACTGTGACCCCGTGTTCTAGACTCCCCAGCCAGGGGAAACATCCTCCCTGCATCTACCCTGTCAAGCCCTGTAAGAATTTTATGTTTCGATTAAATCACCTCTCAATCTTCTAAACTCTAGAGAATATAGGCCGAGTCTACTCAATCTCTCCTCATAGGACAATCCACTCATCTCCGGAATCAATCTAGTGAATCTTCGCTGCACTCGCTCTAAGGCTAGTATGTCTTTCCTTGAGTAAGGAGACCAGAACTGTACACAGTACTCCAGATGTGGCCTCACCAATGCCCTGTATAATTGTAGTAAGACTTATTTACTCTTATACTCTAATCCTTTTGTAACAAAAGCTAACATACCATTTGCTTTACTAATTGCTTGCTGTACCTGCATGTTAACTTTCTGTGATTCATGTACAAGGACACCCAGGCAGTGCTCCCTCAGTACTGCCCCTCCGACAGTACAGCTCTCCCTCAGTACTGCCCCTCCGACAGTGCACCACTCCCTCAGTACTGCCCCTCCGACAGTGCAGCACTCCCTCAGTACTGCCCCTCCAACAGTGCGGCGCTCCCTCAGTACTGCCCCTCTGACAGTGCGGCACTCCCTCGGTACTGCCTCTCCGACAGTGCGACGCTCCCTCAGTACTGCCCCTCCGACAGTGCGGCGCTCCCTCAGTACTGCCCCTCCGACAGTGCGGCGCTCCCTCAGTACTGCCCCTCCGACAGGGCGGCGCTCCCTCAATACTGCCCCTCCGACAGTGCGGCGCTCCATCAGTACTGCCCCTCCGACAGTGCGGCGCTCCCTCAGTACTGCCCCTCCAACAGTGCGGCGCTCCCTCAATACTGCCCCTCCGACAGTGCGGCGCTCCCTCAGTACTGCCCCTCCGACAGTGCGGCGCTCCCTCAGTACTGCCCCTCCGACAGTGCGGCGCTCCCTCAGTACTGCCCCTCCGACTGTGCGGTGCTCCCTCAGTACTGCCCCTCAGACAGTGCGGCGCTCCCTCAGTACCGCCCCTCCGACAGTGCGGCGCTCTCTCAGTACTGCCCCTCCGACAGTGCGGCGCTCCCTCAGTACTGCCCCTCCGACAGTGCGGCGCTCCCTCAGTACTGCACCGGAGCTGTGGGCTCGAACCCACAGCCTGACTTGGAGGCCTGAGGGCTGCCAGCTGAGACAAGCTGACACTGGCCTAATTCCCCTCATTAGGAGGGTGGGGTGTCCCTGAGGGAGTCTCCAGTCTCCTGTTGCAGCAGGTTTCAGCTTCTGGCAGTTCTGCTGTTAAAATAATTACAAAGAAAAATATAATGTTGGCCTTTATCTCGAGGGGATTGGAATACACAGGGGAGGAAGTGATGCTTCAGCTGTACCGAGCTCTGGTCAGACCCCATGGGGACACTGTGCTCAGTTCTGGGCCCCGCACCTCAGGAAGGATATATCGGCCTCGGAGGGGGAGCAGCGCAGATTCACCAGAATGATACCGGGGCTGAAAGGGTTAAATTACGAGGACAGGTTGCCCAGACTGGGCTTGTATTCCCTCGAGTTTAGAAGATTAAGGGGTGATCTACTCGAGGTGTTTAAGATGATTAAAGGAGTTGATCGGGTAGACAGAGAGAGAAACTATTTCCTCTGGTGGGGGGAGTCCAGAACAAGGGGGCAGAACCTTAAAATTAGAGCCAGGCCGTTCAGGGGTGATGTCAGGAAGCACTTCTTCACACAAAGGGCAGTGGAAATCTAGAACTCTCCCTCAAAAAAGCTGGGGGATCAATTGGAGCTTTCTGAACTGAGATTGATAGATTTTTGTTGGGTAAGGGGTATTAACATAGAAACATAAGATAGGAGCAGGAGTAGGCCATTCGGCCCCTCGAGCCTGCTCCGCCATTCAATGAGATCATGGCTGATCATCCAAATTCAGTACCCTGTCCCTGCCTTCTCCCCATACCCCTTGATCCCTTTAGCCTTAAGAAATATATCCAACTCCTTCTTGAATATATTTAATGAATTGGCCTCTACGGCCTTCTGTGGTAGAGAATTCCACAGGTTCACCACTCTCTGGGTGAAGAAATTCCTCCTCATCTCAGTCCTAAATGGCTTACCCCTTATCCTTAGACTGTGACCCCTGGTTCTGGACTCCCCGACCATCGGGAACATCCTTCCTGCATCTAGTCTGTCTAGTCCTGTTAGAATTTTCTAAGTTTCAATGAGATCCCCTCTCATTCTTCTAAACTCCAGTGAGTATAAGCCCAATCAACCCAATCTCTCCTCGTACGTCATTCCTGCCATCCCAGGTATCAGTCTGGTGAATCTTCGCTGCACTCCCTCCATGGCAAGAACATCCTTCCTCAGATAAGGTGACCAAAACTGCACACAATACTCAAGGTGTGGTCTCACCAAGGCCCTGTACAACTGCAGCAAGACATCCTTGCTCCTGTACTCAAATCCTCTCGCTATGAAGGCCAACATACCATTTGCCTTCTTAACCGCCTGCTGCACCTGCATGCTTACCTTCAGCGACTGGTGCACAAGAACACCCAGGTCTCGTTGCACTTCCCCTTCTCCCAATCTATTGGCGTTCAGATAATAATCTGCCTTCCTGTTTTTGCCACCAAAGTGGATAACCTCGCATTTATCCACATTATACTGCATCTGCCATGCATCTGCCCAATCACCCAACCTGTCCAAATCATACTGGAGTTTCTCAGCATCCTCCTCACAGCACACACGCCCACCCAGCTTTGTGTCGTCTGCAAACTTGGAGATATTACATCCAATTCCCTCGTCTAGATCATTAATATATATTGTGAATAGCTGGGGTCCAAGGACCGATCCCTGCGGTACCCCACTAGTCACTGCCTGCCACTCGGAAAAAGACCCGTTTATTCCAACTCTTTGCTTTCTGTCTGCCAACCAGTTCTCTATCCAAGTCAATACCTTGCCCCCAATCCCATGTGCCTTAACTTTACACGCTAATCTCTTATGCGGGACCTTATCGAAAGCCTTCTGAAAGTCCAAATACACCACATCCACTGGTTCTCCCTTATCTATTCTACCAGTTACATCCTCAAAAAATTCCAGTAGATTAGTCAAGCATGATTTACCTTTTGTAAATCTATGTTGACTTTGTCCGATCCTGTCACTGTTTTCCAAGTGCTCTGTTATTACATCTTTTATAATGGACTCTAGCATTAAGGGTTATGGAATCAAGGCGGGCAGATGGAGTTAAGATACAGATCAGTCATGATCTAATAGAATGGTGGGACAGGCTCGAGTGGCTGAATGGCCTCCTCCTGTTCCTCTGTAACTCACTCCCACTCCTTCACAGCACTGTCTCGTCAGCCCACAGAGACAAGTTGCTGGGTATTCCCTTCCCTTAACCCACATGACACTGGGTGAGTAAATGGGCCTTCCCCCTGTAGTCATTTCTGGAGCTCGTTCTTGTTTTTGGTCAGTCCTACCACTGGAACGAGGCAGCGCAGTGTTTGCGTGCGAGACTCGGAGACCACGGTCACTGAGTGCTGCAGACACCAGAGTCTATAAATTGCTCGAGGTTGAGATGGGTTTGAAGGTTGCGACTACATAAGGACATAAGAAATAGGAGCAGGAGTAGGCCAATCGGCCCCTCGAGCCTGCTCCGCCATTCAATAAGATCATGGCTGATCTGATCCTAACCGCCAATCCACTATCACAGAACCATCTCCTGAATCTAACAGAATTAGACACACGAAATAGGAGCAGGATCAGGCTATACGGCCCCTGGGCCCGCTCCGCTACCCACAGGGCCATGACCGATCCGAACCTAGACTCATGTCCAAATTCCTGCCCGCTCCCCATAACCCTTAATTCCCTTTACTTCTAGGAAACTGTCTATTTCTGTTTTAAATTTATGTAATGATGTAGCTTCTACAGCTTTTTGGGGTAGCATATTCCATGGACCTACCACCCTCTGAGTGAAGTAGTTCCTCCTCATCTCAGTTTTGAAAGAGCAGCCCCTTATTCTAAGACTATGCCCCCTAGTTCTAGTTTCACCCATCATCGGGAACATCCTCCCCGCATCCACCCGATCCAACCCCTTCACAATCTTATATGTTTCAATAAGATCGCCTCTCATTCTTCTGAACTCCAATGAGTAGAGTCCCAATCTACTCAACCTCTCCTCATATGTCCATCCCCTCATCCCCGGGATTAACCGAGTGAACCTTCTTTGTACTGACTCGAGAGCAAGTATGTCCTTTCTTAAGTATGGACACCAAAACTGTACGCAGTATTCCAGGTGCGGTCTCACCAATACCTTGTACAACTGAAGCAATACCTCCCTATTTTTATATTCTATCCCCCTAGCAATGAAAGCCAACATTCCATTGGCCTTCTTAATCACTTGCTGCACCTGCATACTAACCTGCCAAAGTGCATAACCTCACACTTTCCAGTATTGTATTCCATCTGCCAAATCTCTGCCCACTTACTTAGCCTGTCTATGTCCCCTTGCAGGTTTTTTATGTCCTCCTCACTCACTACTTTCCCTCCCATCTTAGTGTCATCTGCAAACTTTGATATGTTACACTCGGTCCCCTCCTCCAAATCGTTAATATAGATTGTAAAGAGTTGGGGACCCAGCACTGACCCCTGCGGAACACCACTAGTTACTGATTGCCAGTCTGAGAATGAACCATTTATCCCAACTCTCTGCCTTCTGTTAGATAGCCAATCCTCTATCCATGCCAGAATATTACCCCCAATCCCGTGATTTTTTATCTTAAGCAATAATCTTCTGTGTGGCACCTTGTCAAATGCCTTTTGGAAGTCTAAATACACTACGTCCACTGGTTCCCCTTTATCCACCCTATATGTTACTTCCTCAAAGAACTCCAGCAAATTTGTCAAACATGACTTCCCCTTCATAAAACCATGCTGACTTTGTCCTATTAAATTATGATTATCCAAATGTCCTGTTACTGTCTCCTTAATAATGGACTCCAAAATGTTACCTACCACAGATGTTAGGCTAACCGGTCTATAGTTTCCAGCCTTCTGTCTACTGCCCTTTTTAAATAAGGGTGTTACATTAGCAGTTTTCCAGTCTGCCGGGACCTTTGCCGAGTCCAGGGAGTTTTGGAAAATTATTACCAATGCATCCACAATCCCTACCGCCACTTCCCTCAAGACCCTAGGATGTAAGCCATCAGGTCCAGGTGATTTATCCGCCTTGAGTCGCATTATTTTACCGAGTACCACTTCCTTAGTGATTTTGATCGTGTTTAGCTCCTCCCCCCCCCTTTAGCCCCCTGTTTGTCCAGTGTTGGGATATTCTTAGTGTCTTCTACTGTAAAGACTGATATAAAATATTCATTCAGTGTTTTTGCCATCTCCATATTTCCCACCATTAATTTCCCAGTCTCATCCTCTAAGGGACCAACATTTACTTTAGCCACCCTTTTTCTTTTTATATAACTATAAAAACTCTTACTATCTGTTTCTTTATTTTTTGCTAATTTACTTTCATAATCTATCTTCCCTTTCTTAATCAATCTTTTTGTTATTTTTTGCTGTCTTTTAAAGTTTTCCCAATCCTCTATCCTCCCACTAGATTTGGCTACCTTATATGCCCTTGTTTTTAGTCGAATACTATCCTTAATTTCTTTACTTAGCCACGGATGGCTGTCTTTTCTTTTACACCCTTTTCTTCTCAGTGGAATATATTTTTTTTGGAAGTTGTAAAATAACTCCTTAAATGTACACCACTGATCATGTATCGTCTTACCCTTTAATCTATTTTCCCAATCCACTCTACTCAATTCGCACCGAGTCCCGTCCACCCATCACCCCCTGTCCTAACTCGCACCGAGTCCCGTTCACCCATCGCCCCCCATGTCCTAACTCACACCCAGTCCCCCTCACCCATCACCCCCCGTGTCCTAACTTGCACCGAGTCCCGTTCACACCATCGCCCCCATGTCCTAACTCACACCCAGTCCCCCTCACCCATCACCCCCCCGTGTCCTAACTCGCACCGAGTCCCGTTCACCCATCGCCCCCTGTCCTAACTTGCACCGAGTCCCGTCCACACATCACCCCGTGTCCTAACTCGCCCCGAGTCCCATCCACCCATCACCCCCTGTCCTAACTCGCACCGAGTCCCGTCCATCCATCACCCCCCCGTGTCCTAACTCACGCCGAGTCCCGTACACCCATCACCCCCCTGTCCTAACTCGCACCGAGTCCCGTCCATCCATCACCCCCCGTGTCCTAACTCACACCCAGTCCCGTTCACCCATCACCCCCTGTGCTCACTGCCCCGTGTCCTAACTCACACCCAGTCCCCTCACCCATCACCCCCTGTGCTCACTGCCCCGTGTCCTAACTCACACCCAGTCCCGTTCACCCATCACCCCCTGTGCTCACTGCCCCGTGTCCTAACTCACACCCAGTCCCGTTCACCCATCACCCCCTGTGCTCACTGCCCCGTGTCCTAACTCACACCCAGTCCTGTTCACCCATCACCCCCTGTGCTCACTGCCCCGTGTCCTAACTCGCACCCAGTCCCGTTCACCCATCACCCCCTGTGCTCACTGCCCCGTGTCCTAACTCACACCCAGTCCCGTTCACCCATCACCCCCTGTGCTCACTGCCCCATGTCCTAACTCACACCCAGTCCCGTTCACCCATCACCCCCTGTGCTCACTGCCCCATGTCCTAACTCACACCCAGTCCCCTCACCCATCACCCCCTGTGCTCACTGCCCCGTGTCCTAACTCACACCCAGTCCCGTTCACCCATCACCCCCTGTGCTCACTGCCCCATGTCCTAACTCACGCCCAGTCCCGTTCACCCATCACACCGTGCTCACTGCCCCGTATCCTAACTCACACCCAGTCCCCTTCACCCATCGCACCCTGTGCTCACTGCCCCGTGTCCTAACTCACACCCAGTCCCATTCACCCATCACCCCCTGTGCTCACTGCCCCGTGTCCTAACTCACACCCAGTCCCGTTCACCCATCACCCCCTGTGCTCACTGCCCCGTGTCCTAACTCACACCCAGTCCCGTTCACCCATCACCCCCTGTGCTCACTGCCCCGTGTCCTAACTCACACCCAGTACCGTTCACCCATCACCCCCTGTGCTCACTGCCCTGTGTCCTAACTCACACCCAGTCCTGTTCACCCATCACCCCCTGTGCTCACTGCCCCGTGTCCTAACTCACACCCAGTCCCGTTCGCCCATCACCCCCTGTGCTCACTGCCCCGTGTCCTAACTCACACCCAGTCCCGTTCACCCATCACCCCCTGTGCTCACTGCCCCGTGTCCTAACTCACACCCAGTCCCGTTCACCCATCACCCCCTGTGCTCACTGCCCCGTGTCCTAACTCGCACCCAGTCCCGTTCGCCCATCACCCCCTGTGCTCACTGCCCCGTGTCCTAACTCACACCCAGTCCCGTTCACCCATCACCCCCTGTGCTCACTGCCCCGTGTCCTAACTCGCACCGAGTCCCGTTCGCCCATCACCCCCCTGTGCTCACTGCCCCGTGTCCTAACTCACACCCAGTCCCGTTCGCCCATCACCCCCTGTGCTCACTGCCCCGTGTCCTAACTCGCACCGAGTCCCGTTCACCCATCACCCCCTGTGCTCACTGCCCCGTGTCCTAACTCGCACCCAGTCCCGTTCGCCCATCACCCCCCTGTGCTCACTGCCCCGTGTCCTAACTCGCACTGAGTCCCATTCGCCCATCACCCCCTGTGCTCACTGGCCCGTGTCCTAACTCACACCCAGTCCCGTTCGCCCATCACCCCCTGTGCTCACTGCCCCGTGTCGTAACTCACACCCAGTCCCGTTCACCCATCACCCCCGGTGCTCACTGCCCAGTGTCCTAACTCACACCCAGTCCCGTTCACCCATCACCCCCTGTGCTCACTGCCCCGTGTCCTAACTCACACCCAGTCCCGTTCACCCATCACCCCCTGTGCTCACTGCCCCGTGTCCTAACTCAAACCCAGTCCCGTTCACCCATCACCCCCTGTGCTCACTGCCCCGTGTCCTAACTCACACCCAGTCCCGTTCACCCATCACCCCCTGTGCTCACTGCCCCGTGTCCTAACTCACACCCAGTCCCGTTCACCCATCACCCCCTGTGCTCACTGCCCCGTGTCCTAACTCACACCCAGTCCCGTTCACCCATCACCCCCTGTGCTCACTGCCCTGTGTCCTAACTCACACCCAGTCCCGTTCGCCCATCACCCCCTGTGCTCACTGCCCCGTGTCCTAACTCACACCCAGTCCCGTTCGCCCATCACCCCCTGTGCTCACTGACCTACATTGGCTCCCGGTCCAGCAACACCTCAATTTTTAAAATCCTCATCCTTGTGTTCAAATCCCTCCATGGCCTCGCCACCTCCCTATCTCTGTAACCTCCTCCAGCCCTACAGCTCCCCCCCCCGCCCCCCCCCCCGAGATCTCTGCACTCCTCTAATTCTGGCCTCTTGAACATCCCTGATTTTAATCGCTCCACCATTGGCGGCCGTGCCTTCAGCTGCCTGGGCCCTAAGCTCTGGAATTCCCTCCCTAAACCTCTCCGCCTCTCTCTCCTCCTTTAAGACGCTCCTTAAAACCTCCCTGTTCACCTGTCCTAATATCTCCTTACGTGGCTCGGTGTTGAATCTTGTCTGATTACGCTCCTGTGAAGCGCCTTGGGATGGTTTACTACATTAAAGGTGCTGGAGAGTCTCGAACCAGGGGTCACAGTCTCAGGATAAGGGGTCGGCCATTCAGGACTGAGATGAGGAGGAATTTCTTCACTCAGAGGGCGGTGAATCTTTGGAATTCTCTAACCCAGAGGGCTGTGGATGCTCAATTGTTGAGTATATTCAAGTCGGAGATCGATAGATTTTTGGACTCTAGGGGAATCGAGGGATATGGGGATCGGGCGGGAAAGTGAATTGAAATCGAAGACCAGCCAAGATCTTAGGAATACATACATAGGATATACGGCACAGAAACAGGCCTTTTGGCCCAACCAGTCCATGCCGGTGTTTATGCTCCACTCGAGCCTCCTCCCGTCTTTCCTCATCTAACTCTATCAGTGTAACCCTCTATTCCCTTCTCCCTCAGATGCTTGTCCAGCCTCCCCTTAAATGCATCGATACTATTCGCTTCAACCACTCCCTGTGGTAGCGAGTTCCACATTCTCACCACTCTCTGGGTAAAGAAGTTTCTCCTGAATTCTCTATTGGATTTCTCGGTGACTATCTTATATTGACGGCCTCTAGTTATGCTCTTCCCCACAAGTGGAAACATTCTCTCTGTATCCACTCTATCAAAACCTTTCATAATTTTAAAGACCTCTATTAGGTCACCCCTCAGCCTTCTTTTTTCAAGAGAAAAGAGACCCAGCCTGTTCATCCTTTCCTGATAGGTACACCCTCGCATTTCTGGTATCATCCTTGTAAATCTTCTCTGCACCCTCTCCAGTGCCTCTATATCCTTTTTATAATATGGTGACCAGAACTGTACGCAGTGCTCCAAGTGTGGTCTAACCAAGGTTCAATACAGGTTTAGCATAACTTCACTACTTTTCAATTCTATCCCTCTAGAAATAAACCCTAGTGCTTGGTTTGCTTTTTTTATGGCCTTGTTAACCTGTGTCGCTACTTTTAGTGATTTGTGTATTTGTACTCCGAGATCCCTTTGTTCCTCTACCCCACCTAAACTCACAGCTTATTGAATGGCGGAGCAGGCTCAAGGGGCCGAATGGCCGACTCCTGCTCCTATTTCTTACATTCTTCTATAAATGCAAGTTGTTGTTGGTGGTCAGTGGCTGGAGGTCGAGCTCGGGGTTACAGAGACCTTTGGAACTAGAAGCCTGCACTTCCGTACCAGTCTCCGAGTTCCAGGTCCAACCCCTGGTTTGTGCTGGGTGAGCTGACCTCCATCAGGGAAGGAGCTGGTCAATCACTATTGACCTCCGAGCTCCAAGTTAGGGAAGGTCCTCGTTCCCGGTCTATATCCAGTGACCCCTGCTGCCACTCACTCGCTCTCAGTCCAGGCTTGTACATGTAGCGTGACCCCTTGATACCAGAGGGCAGCCAATGCCCATGGATCCTGGGCCCAGAGAGAGTCTATACCTTCACTTGAAGAGAAATTTGGGTGAGCTTCATTTACCTGCCTTGGTTCCATATCCCACGATACCCCTTACCCAACACATATCCATCGATCGCAGTCTTGAAAGCTCCAATTGACCCCCAGCCTCAGCAGTTTTTGGGGGGGAGAGTTCCAGATTTCCCCCACCCTTTGTGTGAAGAAGTGCTTCCTGACATCACCCCTGAACGGCCTGGCTCTAATTTTAAGGTTCTACCCCCTTGTTCTGGATTCCCCCCACCAGAAGAAATAGTTTCTCTCTCTACCCTATCGAATCCTTTAATCTTCTTAAACACCTCGATCAGATCACCCCTTAATCTTCTAAACTCGAGGGAACACAAGCCCAGTCTGGGCAACCTGTCCTCGTAATTTAACCCTTTTAGAAAGACAGACTTGAATTTATATAGCGCCTTTCACCACCTCGGGACATTCCAAAGCGCTTCACAGCCAATGAAGTACTTTTTGAAGTGTGGTCACTGTTGTAATGTAGGAAACGCAGCAGCCAATTTGCGCACAGCAAGCTCCCACACACAGTAATGTGATAATGACCAGATCATCTGTTTTTAGTGATGTTGATTGAGTGATATTGGCCGGGACACCGGGGAGAACTCCCCTGCTCTTCCAATAGTGCCGTGGGATCTTTAATGTCTGGGTATCAGTCTGGTGAATCTGCGCCGCTCCCCCTCTGAGGCCAGTATATCCTTCCTGAGGGGCGGGGCCCAGAACTGAACACAGTGTCCAGATGGGGTCTGACCAGAGCTCGGTACAACTGAAGCATCACTTTGTAATCCAGCTCCCTCGAGATAAAGGCCGACATTCTTTCGGCTTTTTGATTGCTCTTTTGCACAGAGGAGGCTGACCTGCCCCAGCGTCCACTCACAGCAGGGATAGCGAGCAGAGGCTGGCGTCCTGGCTAATGATTCTCTCTCTTCTCTATCTCCAACCCTGGGGCATTGAGCCAAGTTTCATTCATTCCTGCGGCTCAGAACCACTAACTCCTGGGCCATGGACTGCGTCTCCGCAGGTCTGTGGTGTGCAGTGAGGCGATCGGGGAAATCTGCAGCCGTCTGCTGCTGCGCTGGGCTGGGGGTGGGGTGCGGGGGGGGGGGGGGGTTTACAGGGGAGCGTTTGAAGGGTTCAAAGGCTTCCAGTGGATGGGATCTCGGTCACTCTGAACGAGGCCTCGGGTTCAGCACAGGCTCGGCTCGGTTTCCCAATGTTGCAGGGTGCAGACTCCAAAGGTCGGAGGGTGGATGTTGGAGTGTTGCAGCGTCGGCGCTCTGTAAACACGTCCTTCACGGGCCGAGCGCACAGACCCCCCACTGAGGAAGTCATCGCAAAGACCGTGTCCAAAACTCCGCTCCCTTGACGCCCTCCTTATCGGACTGTCTGGGCAAGCCTGGGTCCTGCCCGGTCCCTTGACGAGATGAATAATTAACGTGTTATTATTGGAATGGTTCCGCCCAGTACTTCCTTTCACTCTTGTTCAACCGCACTGTGGTGCTGAGTGAGGAAAGAAAGACTCGCATTTCTATAGCGCCTTTCACTAACTCGGGACGTCCCAAAGCGCTTTACAGCCAATGAAGTACTTTTTGAAATGTAGTCACTGTTGTAATGTAGGAAATGTGGCAGCCAATTTGCGCACAGCAAGCTCCCACAAACAGCAATGTGATAATGACCAGATCATCTGTTTTAGTGATGATGGTTGAGAGATAAATATTGGCCCCAGGACACCGGGGATAACTCCCCCTGCTCTTCTTCAAAATAGCGCCATGGGATCATTTACTTCCACCTGAGAGCGCAGACAGGGCCTCGGTTTAATTTCTCATCCCTCAGTACTGCCCCTCCGACAGTGCGGCGCTCACTCAGTACTGCCCCTCCGACAGTGCAACGCTCCCTCAGTACTGCCCCTCCGACAGTGCGGCGCTCCCTCAGTACTGCCCCTCCGACAGTGCGGCGCTCCCTCATAAGAACATAAGAAGTAGGAGCAGGAGTAGGCCATACGGCTCCTCGGGCCTGCTCCACCATTCAATAGGATCATGGCTGATCCAAATCTAGACTCACGTCCACTTCCCTGCCTGCTCCCCGTAACCCCTAATTCCCTTATCTGCTAGGAAACTGTCTATCTCTGTTTTAAATTTATTTAATGTCGCAGCTTCCACAGCTCTCTGGGGTAGCAAATTCCATAGATTTACTACCCTCTGAGTGAAGAAGTTTCTCCTCATCTCAGTTTTGAAAGGGCAGCCCCTTATTCTAAGATTATGCCCCCTAGTTCTAGTCTCACCCATCAGTGGAAACATCCTCACCGCATCCACCCGATCAAGCCCCCTCACAATTTTATATGTTTTGATTAGATCGCCTCTCATTCTTCTGAACTCCAATGAGTAGAGTCCCAACCTACTCAACCTTTCCTCATACGTCAACCCCCTCATCTCTGGAATCAACCGAGTGAACCTTCTCTGAACCGCCTCGAGAGCAAGTATATCTTTTCTTAAATATGGAAACCAAAACTGCACGCAGTATTCCAGGTGTGGCCTCACCAATACCCTGTATAACTGCAGCAAGACTTCCCTGTTTTTATACTCCATCCCCCTCGCAATAAAAGCCAAGATTTCATTGGCCTTCCTGATCACCTGCTGCACCTGCACACTAACTTTTTGTGTTTCATACACCAGGACCCCCAGATCCCTTTGTACTGTAGCACTTTGCAGTTTCTCTCCATTTAGATAATAACTTGCTCTTTGATTTTTTCTGCCAAAGTGCATAACCTCACACTTTCCAACATTATATTCCATCTGCCAAATCTCTGCCCACTCACTTAGCCTGTCGATGTCCTTTTGCAGGTTTTTTATGTCCTCCTCACTCACTGCTTTCCCTCCCATCTTTGTATCGTCGGCAAACTTGGATACATTGCACTCAGTCCCTTCCTCCAAATCGTTAATATAGATTGTAAAGAGTTGGGGTCCCAGCACTGACCCCTGCGGAACACCACTAGTTACTGATTGCCATCCTGAGAATGAACCATTTATCCCAACTCTTTGTTTTCTGTTCGATAGCCAATCTTCCACCCATGCCAGTATATTACCCCCAATCCCGTGATTTCTTATCTTGTGCAGTAATCTTTTGTGTGGAACCTTGTCAAATGCCTTTTGGAAGTCCAGATACACTACATCCACTGGTTCCCCTTTATCCACCCTGTATGTTACGTCCTCAAAGAATTGGAGCAAATTTGTCAAACATGACTTCCCCTTCATAAAACCATGCTGACTCTGTCCTATTAAATTATGTTTATCCAAATGCTCTGTTACTGTTTCCTTAATAATGGACTCCAACATTTTGCCAACCACAGATGTTAGGCTAACTGGTCTATAGTTTCCGGCTTTTTGTCTACTTCCCTTCTTAAATAAGGGTGTTACATTAGCAGTTTTCCAATCTGCCGGGACCTTTCCTGAGTCCAGGGAGTTTTGGGAAATAATCACCAATGCATCCACAATCCCTACCGCTACTTCTCTCAAGACCCTAGGATGTAGGCCATCAAGTCCGGGGGATTTATCCGCCTTAAGTCCCATTATTTTACTGAGTACCATCTCCTTAGTGATTTTAATCGTGTTTAGCTCCTCCCCCCCCCCCCCCCCCCCCCCCCCATTGCCCCCTGTTTTTCCAGTGTTGGGATATTTTTAGTGTCCTCTACTGTAAAGACTGATACAAAATATTTGTTCAGCATCTTTGCCATCTCCATGTTCCCCACCACTAGTTTCCCGGTCCCATCCTCTAAGGGACCAACGTTCACTTTAGCCACCCTTTTTCTTTTTATATAACTGTAGAAGCTCTTGCTATCTGTTTTTATATTTTTTGCTAGTTTACTTTCATAATCTATCTTCCCTTTCTTAATTAATCTTTTAGTTATTGTTTGCTGGCTTTTAAATGCTTCCCAATCTTCTATCCTCCCACTAGATTTGGCTACTTTATATGCCCTTGTTTTCAGTCGGATACTATCCTTTATTACTTTACCAAGCCACGGATGGCTGTCTTTTATTTTACTCCCCTTTTTCCTCAGTGGAATATATTTATCTTGAAAGATGTGAAATATCTCCTTGAATGTAGACCACTGCTCTTGTACCGTCTTACACTTTAGTCAATTCTACTCTCATACCTTCATAGTCTCCTTTATTTAAGCTTAGTACGCTGGTTTGAGATCCAACTCTCTCACCCTCAAACTGAATTTGGAATTCAACCATATTATGGTCACTCATTCCAAGGGGATCCTTTACTAGGACATTTTTTATTAATCCTGTCTCATTACACAGGATCTAAGATTGCCTGCCCCCTGGTTGGTTCAGTTACATACTGCTCAAGAAACCCATCCCTAATACACTCTATGAACTCTTCCTCAAGGCTGCCATGCCCAATTTGATTAGTCCAGTCAATATGAAAGTTAAAATCCCCCATGATTATAGCAGTTCCCTTATTACAAGCCCCAACTATTTCCTGATTTATACTCCGACCAACAGAGTTGCAACTGTTAGGAGGCCTATAGACTACGCCCACTAGTGACTTTTTCCCCTTATTATTCCTTATCTCCACCCAAACTGTTTCACTATCCTGATCCTTTGACCCAATATCATTTCTGACTATTGCAGTGATTCCATCCTTGACTAACATAGCAACCCCACCTCCCTTTCCTTCCTGTCTGTCCTTCCTAATTGTCAAATACCCTTGTATGTTTAGTTCCCAGTCATGATCATCTTGCAGCCATGTTTCCATAATGGCCACCAGATCATATCCATGTGTAGTTATTTGTACCATTAACTCGTCTAATTTGTTACGAATGCTGCGTGCATTCAGATAAAGAACTTTCAAATATGTTTTCTGACAATTTATTCCTGCTTTTACCCCTTTTACTACTTTATCATTATACATTCTGTCCCTTCCTGACACGCTCTGGTTTTTAATTCCCCCACTGCTACCTTGCTCTATTGCCTTCACCGCTGTCATTTTTATTTTTCGCTCTTAAAACCTCCCCCCCACTAATTAGTTTAAAGCCCTCTCTACAGCCCTAGTTACTCGATTCGCCAGGATTCTAGTCCCAGCACTGGCCAAGTGAAGTCAGTCCCAACGGAACAGCTCTCTCCTGTCCCAGTACTGATGCCAGTGTCCCAAGAAGCAAAACCCATTTCTCCCACACCAGTCTTTGAGCCACGCATTTAACTCTCTAATTTTATTTACCCTAGCCAAATTTGCACGTGGCTCAGGTAGTAATCCAGAGATTATTACCCTTGTGGTTCTGCTTTTTAATTTGGCCCCTAGCTGCTCAAACTCCCTCAGCAGAACCTCTTTCCTTGTCCTATCTATGTCGTTGGTACCAACATGGACCACGACAACTGGATCCTCCCCCTCCCACTCCAAGTTTCTCTCCAGCCCAGAGGAAATGTCCTTAACCCTGGCACCGGGCAGGCAACACAGCCTTCGGGACTCTCGCTCTCGGCTGCAAAGAACCCTATCTATCCCCCTAACGATACTATCCCCTACCACTACAACATTTCTTTTAACTCCCCCCACTTGAATGGCCCCCTGCTCCACGGTGCTGTGGCCAGGTTGCTCATCCTCCCTGCAGTCCCTGCTCCTGTCCCCACATGGAGTAAGAGCCTCGAACCTGTTGGACAAGTGCAAGGGCTGCGGCTCCTCCAACACTACCTCCTGGATCCCCGTACCTGCCTCACTTCTAGTCACACCATCCTGTCCCTGGCCACGGACTACATCTGAATTAATTACTCTAATTGGTGTGACTACCTCCTGAAACACAGAGTCCAGGTAACTCTCCCCCTCCCTGATGTGTCTCCGTGTTTGAAGCTTGGACTCCAGCTCATCAACACGGAGCCAGAATTCCTCGAGCAGCCAGCACTTACTGCAAATGTGATCACCGTGAGCATCAATGGTGTCCACCAGCTCCCACATATTGCAGCAGCAACACATCACCTGCTCTCCCATTCTATGTAATTAATTAAATTTATTAATATTATTTTTAAATACCTTCTGCCCCGATTTTAGATGATGAATATCACACCTTAGAAACTATAAACCACAGAGTTTAAGGTTAAAAAGAGAGAAATACTCACCAACCAATCACTTACCTGCTTTCTGGTGACGTCACACTTCGATTATTTTTTACCTCTCTCCTTCCCTTTGAGTTCCGAGTTCGGAGATTAGTACACCTTACCTGGTCTCTGGAGCCTTTTATAGCCCCTCAGTACTGCTCCTCCGACAGTGCGGCGCTCCCTCAGTACTGCCCCTCCGACAGTGCGGCGCTCTCTCAGTACTGCCCCTCCGACAGTGCAGCACTCCCTCAGTACTGCCCCTCCGACAGTGCTGCGCTCCCTCAGTACTGCCCCTCTGACAGTGTGGCGCTCCCTCAGTACTGCCCCTCCGACAGTGCGGCCCTCCCTCAGTACTGCCCCTCCGACAGTGCGGCGCTCCCTCAGTACTGCCCCTCCGACAGTGCGGCGCTCCCTCAGTACTGCCCCTCCGACAGTGCGGCGCTCCCTCAGTACTGCCCCTCCGACAGTGCAGCACTCCCTCAGTACTGCCCCTCCGACAGTGCTGCGCTCCCTCAGTACTGCCCCTCTGACAGTGTGGCGCTCCCTCAGTACTGCCCCTCCGACAGTGCGGCCCTCCCTCAGTACTGCCCCTCCGACAGTGCGGCACTCCCTCAGTACTGCCCCTCCGACAGTGCGGCCCTCCCTCAGTACTGCCCCTCCGACAGTGCGGCCCTCCCTCAGTACTGCCCCTCCGACAGTGCGGCCCTCCCTCAGTACTGCACTGGGAGTGTCCGCCTAGATTTTTGTGCTCGAGTCTCTGGAGTGGGGCTTGAATTCACCTTCTGACTCGGAGGCAAGAGTGCTGTCCACTGAGCCAGGGCTGACACCGGGGAAGAAATCGGAGAGTTCCCGGTCTGCTGAGTTAGCTGAATGTACGAACAATCGGGAAAAGACGCTCTGCTCCCTCCAGCCTGTCCTACACAATCGTGATGCCTTGTGTATCACAGTGTAAACACTCCCGTGTGTACCACACCCTTCCCTCCGCATCCTAGGATGCATCCCATCCAGACCGGGTGACTTATCCAGTTTAATTACCGTCAGTCTGTCTAGTACCTCTTTATCTATTTTTATCTCGTCCAGTATCCCAGCAACCTCCTCGATTACCATAGCTTTGGCAAAGTCCTCTTCCTTGGTAAACACCGATGCAAATTACTCATTAGTACATCAGCCATACCTTCTACCTCCATCAATAAATCTCCACTTTGGTCGCTGATCAGCCCTACCACTCCTCTGACAACCCTTTTACTGTCAATATGCTTATAGAAGACTTTTGGATTCCCCTTTTATGTTCGCAGCCAATCTATTCTCGTACTGTCTCTTTTTCCCTCTTATTTCCTTTTTCATTTCTCCTCTGTACTTTTTATATTCAGCCTGATTCTCCCTTGTACAGTGTTATCAAGCTGACATCTGTCATACAGCCCCTTTTTTCTGCTTCATCTTACTTGCTAACTCCTTCATCATCCAGGGAGCTCTGGCTTTGGTTGCCCTACCTTTCCCCCTCGTGGGAATCTACCTCGACTGCACCCGAACCATCTCCTCTTCAAATCTGGGAAATTCCGCTCTGACCACCTTTTCGGTGATCAAACTAGACCAGGAGTTCACTCTGGCCCCCATTCACATTCCCAGGTACATCCCTCTTGCACCAGGTGATCTCCGCCCCAGCCAGAAATAGAACCAGCTCAAAGGGATTCAGCGAGCCGGCCTCCACCGCACGAGCTGGCCTCCACCGCACAAGCTGGCCTCCACCGCACGAGCTGGCCGCCTGTTCCACAGGTCCACTATCCTCTGTGAAAGGAGCCACCTCCTGACCTCTAACCTCGATCTGGCCTTGTACAACTTCAAATTGTGACCCCTGGTCCTCCCTACCCTATCCAACTGCATTAATTGGTCTTCGTAAACACAGTCTAGTCCCTTCATTATTTAACAAAAATCTCGGTGTCTACACTTTACTAAACTCTATCTTTGTTGTCTCTAAACGAGTACTTTGCATCGGTCTTCACCAAGGAAGAGGATGCTGCCACAGACATAGTGAAGGAGGAGGTAGTGGAGACACTTGATAGGATAAAAATTGATAGAGGTATTAGAAAGGCTGGCTGCACCTAGAGTAGATAATTCACCAGGAGTGGATGGGATGCATCCTAGGATGCTGAGGGAATTGAGAGCGGAAATCGTGGAGGTACTGGCCATAATCTTCCAATCCTCCTTAGATACGGGGGTGGTGCCAGAGGACTGGAGAATTGCAAATGTTACACCATTGTTCAAAAAAGGGTGTAAAGATAAACCCAGCAACTACAGGCTGGTCAGTTTAACCTCAATAGTGGGGAAGCTTTTAGAAACAGTAATCAGGGACAAAATCAACAGTCACTTGGATAGATGTAGATTAATTAAGGAAAGCCAGCATGGATTTGTTAAAGGCAAATCGTGTTTAACTAACTTGATTGAGTTTTTTGATGAGGTAACAGAGAGGGTGGATGAGGGTAATGCGGTTGACGTGGTGTACATGGATTTCCAAAAGGTGTTCCGACAAAGTGCCACATAATAGGCTCACCAGCAAAGTTGAAGCCCATGGAATAAAAGGGACAGTGGCAGCCTAGATACGGAATAGGCTAAGTGACAGGAAACAGAGAGTAGTGGTGAACGGTTGTTTTTCGGACTGGAGGAAGGTATACAGTGGAGTTCCCCAGGGGTCAGTTCTAGGACCGCAGAGATAGTGATAGACTTCAAGACATAGACAGGCTGGTGAAATGGGCGGACACGTGCCAGATGAAATTTAATGCAGAAAAGTGCGAAGTGATACATTTTGGTAGAAAGAATGAGGAGAGGCAATATAAACTAAATGGTACAATCCTAAAGGGGGTGCACAAACAGAGAGACCTGGGGGTATATGTGCACAAATCATTGAAGGTGGCAGGGCAGGTTGAGAAAGTGGTTAAAAAGGCTTACGGGATCCTGGGCTTCATGAATAGAGGTATAGAGTACAAAAGTGTGGAAATTATGATGAACCTTTATAAACACTGGTTCGGCCCCAACTGGAGTATTGTGTCCAATTCTGGGCACTGCACTTTAGGAAATTTGTGAAGGCCTTGGAAAAGGCGCAGAAAATATTTACGAGAATGATTCCAGGGATGAGAGACTTCAGTTACGTTGATAGACTGGAGAAGCTGGGGTTGTTCTCCTTGGAGCAGAGAAGGTTGAGAGGAGATTTGATCGAGGTGTTCAAAATCATGAGGGGTCTGGACAGAGTAGATAGAGAGAAACTGTTCCCATTGGTGGAAGGGTCGAGAACCAGAGGTCACAGATTTAAGGTAATTGGCAAAAGAACCAAAGGCGACGTAAGAAAAAACTTTTTTACGTAGCGAGTGGTTGTGATCTGGAATGCACTGCCTGAAAGGGTGGAGGAGGCAGACTCAATCACGGCTTTCAAAAGGGAGTTGGATAAGTACCTGAAGGAAAAAAATTTGCAGGGCTCCGGGGAAAGGGCGGGGGAGTGGGACTAGCTGAAGTGCTCTTGCAGAGAGCCGGCACGGGCTCGACGGGCCGAATGGCTGCCTTCTGTGCTGTAACCATTCTGTGATTCTATGTTATCTCCAGACTCGACTATTCCAACACTCTCCTGGCCAGCCTCCCACGTTCTACCCTCCTTAAACTTCAGCTCATCCAATACTTGGCTGCCCGTGTCCTAACTCACACCCAGTCCCGTTCACCCATCACCCCCTGTGCTCACTGACCCGTGTCCTAACTCACGCCCAGTCCCGTTCACCCATCACCCCCTGTGCTCACTGCCCCGTGTCCTAACTCACACCCAGTCCCGTTCACCCATCACCCCCTGTGCTCGCTGCCCCGTGTCCTAACTCACACCCAGTCCCGTTCACCCATCACCCCCTGTGCTCGCTGCCCCGTGTCCTAACTCACACCCAGTCCCGTTCACCCATCACCCCCTGTGCTCACTGCCCCGTGTCCTAACTCACACCCAGTCCCATTCACCCATCACCCCCTGTGCTCACTGCCCTGTGTCCTAACTCCCACCCAGTCCCGTTCACCCATCACCCCCTGTGCTCACTGCCCCGTGTCCTAACTCACACCCAGTCCCGTTCACCCATCACCCCCTGTGCTCACTGACCCGTGTCCTAACTCACGCCCAGTCCCGTTCACCCATCACCCCCTGTGCTCACTGCCCCGTGTCCTAACTCACACCCAGTCCCGTTCACCCATCACCCCCTGTGCTCGCTGCCCCGTGTCCTAACTCACACCCAGTCCCGTTCACCCATCACCCCCTGTGCTCGCTGCCCCGTGTCCTAACTCACACCCAGTCCCGTTCACCCATCACCCCCTGTGCTCACTGCCCCGTGTCCTAACTCACACCCAGTCCCATTCACCCATCACCCCCTGTGCTCACTGCCCTGTGTCCTAACTCCCACCCAGTCCCGTTCACCCATCACCCCCTGTGCTCACTGCCCCGTGTCCTAACTCACACCCAGTCCCGTTCACCCATCACCCCCTGTGCTCACTGACCCGTGTCCTAACTCACGCCCAGTCCCGTTCACCCATCACCCCCTGTGCTCACTGCCCCGTGTCCTAACTCACACCCAGTCCCGTTCACCCATCACCCCCTGTGCTCGCTGCCCCGTGTCCTAACTCACACCCAGTCCCGTTCACCCATCACCCCCTGTGCTCACTGCCCCGTGTCCCAACTCACACCCAGTCCCGTTCACCCATCACCCCCTGTGCTCACTGCCCCGTGTCCCAACTCACACCCAGTCCCGTTCGCCCATCACCCCCTGTGCTCACTGCCCCGTGTCCTAACTCACACCCAGTCCCGTTCGCCCATCACCCCCTGTGCTCACTGCCCCGTGTCCTAACCCACACCCAGTCCCGTTCACCCATCACCCCGTGCTCACTGCCCCGTGCCCTAACTCGCACCCAGTCCCGTTCACCCATCACCCCCTGTGCTCACTGCCCCGTGTCCTAACTCGCACCCAGTCCCGTTCACCCATCACCCCCTGTGCTCACTGCCCCGTGTCCTAACTCACACCCAGTCCCGTTCACCCATCACCCCCTGTGCTCACTGCCCCGTGTCCTAACTCACACCCAGTCCCGTACACCCAGTCCCGTTCACCCATCACCCCCTGTGCTCACTGCCCCGTGTCCTAACTCGCACCCAGTCCCGTTCACCCATCACCCCCGTGCTCGCTGACCGACATTGGCTCCCGGTTAAGCAACGTCTCAATTTTAAAATTCTCATCCTTGTGTTCAAATCCCTCCATGGCCTCGCCCTTCCCTATCTCTGTAATCTCCTCCAGCCCCACAACCCCCCCGAGATCTCCGCGCTCCCCCAATTCTGGCCTCTTGCACATCCCCGATTTCCATCGCTCCACCATTGGCGGCCGTGCCTTCAGCTGCCTGGGCCCTAAGCTCTGGAATTCCCTCCCTAAACCTCTCCGCCTCTCTCTCCTCCTTTAAGACGCTCCTTAAAACCGACCTCTTTGACCAAGCTTTTGGTCGCCTGTCCTAATATCCCCTTATGTGGCTCGGTGTCAAATTTTGTTTGATAATCGCTCCTGTGACGCGCCTTGGGATATTTGTTTCTGCGTTAAAGGTGCTGTGTAAATACAAGTAGTTGTTATAAACCCTTCCCCCAAAGACTGGGTTCACTGTGTGTACACCAGAGGAAATAGTTTCACTCTATCTACCCGATCAACTCCTTTAATCATCTTAAACACCTCGATTAGATCATCCTTTAATCTTCTAAACTCGAGGGAATACAAGCCCAGCCTGTGCAACCTGTCCTCGTAATTTAACCCTTTTAGTTGGTTTGGTGAATCTGCTCTGCTCCCCCCTCCAAGACCAATCTATCGATATCGGGTGGACCAGCGGTGAGGGCGGATTTCTCGGTAACTTGGGTTGGGAGATTTGTAACCATTCGGAGAGGTGTTGGCCAAAGACCCAGTCTGGCAGTGTGATGTGCTTCGGGAGGATCGCTGATTGTCCAACTCTTGACCTGTGGGATGTCTGTTTGGGGTTGCAGGTTGTTGACGGTGAGAAGCTGATAATCGTGGCCTAGGGATGCAGAGCATTAAGTGTGTGGTGGTGGGCGACGGGGCAGTGGGCAAGACTTGCCTGTTGATCTGTTACACCACCAACGCCTTCCCCAAGGAGTACATCCCAACCGTCTTCGACAACTACAGCGCGCAGATCACGGTGGACTCTCGGACAGTTAGCCTGAACCTTTGGGACACTGCGGGCCAGGAGGAGTACGACAGACTCCGGACTTTGTCCTACCCCCAGACCAATGTCTTCATAATCTGCTTCTCCATAGCCAGCCCCCCCTCGTACGAGAACATCCGCCACAAGTGGCACCCTGAGGTGACCCACCATTGCCCAGACGTGCCCATGCTCCTGGTGGGCACCAAGAAGGACCTGCGGAACGACCCGGAAACTATCAAGAAGCTGAAGGAGCAGAGCCTGGCGCCCATCACGCAGCACCAGGGCAATGGCCTGGCCAAGCAGATCCAGGCCGTGAAGTACATGGAGTGCTCCGCACTCAACCAGGAAGGAATCAAAGATGTCTTTGCCGAAGCGGTGAAGGCTGTCATTAACCCGGCTCCGGTGAAAAGCAAAAGGGGTTGCGTACTCTTGTGAGGAAGGGTCCCCCTCCCCCACCCTGAACCGCCGCACCCCGCCCCCCCCCCCTCCCACACCAGACCACCGCACGGACAGAACATCTCGATCTCGGACCAGGCTCCACTTCCAGTTGGAACGGCGCCAAGCCCATCTTCATCCAACTTTGAGAAGGAAAATGAACGGCCTGATTAAAGTCTACAATTGGACTGGTTCCCACTATTTAGCTTCCCTTCACCCTTTCTCCCCCCCCCCCCCCCCCGCCTCTCCCTCCGCCGCCAAGCATCTGGGAAGAGCGGCTCCTCTCCGAAGAAAAACAACGACTGGATCTTTTGGGATGAAGCTGGGAGTGTGGGAAGGGGAGTGAAGAACTGGTCACAGTCCTTGGGAGAAGAGCTGGCGTTCTCCCCATTGGCTCACCGAGCCCCTCTCCTCGGTTCGGACAATGCGTTCTCCGATCATGGACAAGATTAACCTGATGTGTCCTCCATCCTCGGACCTTCCCTCCCCAGATGCTCGTCCAAGGAAGACTTCGGCCGGACGTTGTTTATTTCTCCTCCTGGAATGACTTGATTACAAGGGATTGTCCACCTCTCCTATTGAATTAAGAGTTATGCCTTCGAGCCATAGCTTCAGCCCCATCTGCTTCTTCCTGCACTCTCGCTATCCAGCTAGTTGGTTGTCAAAAGTATCTTCCCATTCTCAGGATGTGCAACTCCTCGCTTTTTCTTTTTGATGGTGGGGCCATGGGTAGAGGTGAAGAGAGGGAGGCGGGGGGTAAAAACTTGGCTCGCCTCCCTCCACCTTTAATAGACTCCATGTCCTGATACTTCGGAGTCTATGTCTAGACGTTTGGCCAGTACGGACCTATTGCGATGTCCCATCAACTGGCCCGTTGATTGATCTCATGAAAAACATTTTGTTCCGTTATTGCCCTACCAGAATTGATATCCAATAAACGTGTGTGTGTGTGTGAGACTGTGTGTGTGTGTGAGACTGTGTGTGTGTGTGTGTGTGTGTGTGTGTGTGTGTGTGTGTGAGACTGTGTGTGTGTGTCTGTGTGTGTGTGTGTGTGTGTGTGTGAGACTGTGTGTGTGTGTGAGTGTGTGTGTGTGTGTGTGTGACCGTGTGTGTGTGTGTTTTTTTAAACACATTGGTTCAAGGGTGACTGACTTCAGTGACTTGTTAACCCCTCGGGGAGGCACAGAATGGCCTTGACTGGAGACAGAGAGGGTCGAGTGGGCTGTTTACCAGGCAGCTGCTCAACGGTCGCTCTGTGAAGTCTCTGTTGGGCTTCCCTTGGGGACCTGTGTCAACTTGATCGCGTCTGTGAGTTGGTCAAAGTCCACTAAACCGGTGGTGGTTGAGGGATTTGTTGGGTGGTTCGAAATATCCAGAGCTTGACTTCCCACTTTTTGGTTCCCATCTTCCTGGAGATTGGATGAGGTGACTTGAGGCGGGTGTGTGAGTAGGGCGGGGGGGGGCAACGGTTGAAGTGTCTGCCTGTTAACAAACACAGGATGCAGTGACATATGTCCTTTGTGAAAAGATCCCCTGTGCTGTTGCTAGCATGCTAACACTCGCTATCAGAATAACAGCCCCCGGGTCAGTGACTCTCGGCCCAGGTTACAGACGGTCCCTTGTTTACAAGCTCAACGATCCCTTTCCTCCCAATCGCCTGTCGCTCAATCTCCCCGACACATCTATAAAGAACGGTACAAGCGCCCCTTTCGCTTCCAATACTCTGGGTTTGATCCCCCCCCCACCCCCCAAAAAACTCATCCGTTGAACCCAATCTGTGCTGAAGAGGGCGTCCAATCAGAAGGTGGGACTTGGCTTAAAGGGGCCACGTCCTGTTGGGAGGCCGGTGTTGGGAAAGATGGCCGCTGCCAAGGCGCCTCATAAAGGCAAACGGTCTCTGCGGAAACCGCCTCGGCGTGACAACAGCCCGGGAGACGGTGTGGCCCAAGCTCCCTCAAAACTGAGGATATATTGACTCCTCCCGGAACTGAGGAGGACTTCTGGAAATGATTTGGGATCGGGCCGGGCCTCCTGCTTCTGGTATTTCCCGTTTTTGGAAACCTTGGGCGCCCCCGCCATGCACCGCCCCCCCGCACAAAAACCCGGGAGAAAAATCAGAGGGATGTTTTTTTTTTTAAATGGTGCTTTTATTTTTCTTTGACCATTTTGGTTTATTAGTTATAAAAATATTGGAGATTTGTGGAGGTGGGGAAATGGCTGTTTCATCCATTCGGGTGGGGCAATAGACTGTTGACTTTCCGATTGGAGGGGGAAGAAGTGGCGTCGAGAAGATTGACGTGTCAGGCGGCCAATGGTGGGAGTTTGGGGGGGGGGTGGGGGGGGAGTGGCGGTTGGAGGTCACGCGATAAATCCTCCCGGAATATGTCCAAATGGAGCTGCCCTCGTGCTTGAGGTGGAAGATTCGATGGTGTTCGATCCATTCCCGCCCTACCCTAGGCAACTCAATCAAATATAACTTGGGGAGGGGCCCTACCAAAGCCTCGGGCCTAAACTCTATAGTTTGCAAAACAGCAGCTGCAGAACAAACTCCTGCAGAGCCACTGAGGACTCCGCTGCCCCCGACCCCAGCCCGCTCTCTCTCCTCACCCCACCCCATACACAGCTAATTCTCCCAGATCTTTCTCTCTCCACACCGCGCAGCTTCTGTGGTTGAATGACCTGCTCCCAGGGGATCCCGCAGAGGTTCAATGCCCCCTCTCCCAAACCCAGACCCCAGTGATTTTTCCAACCTTTGATGCAAAAACTGGGACAGGAGAAGGAAAGTAATGAAATCCCCGCTCCCCCCCCCCCCCCCGCCCCGCTGTAAATATGGATTCCGAGAGCAGCGGGGCCTCTGTTGTGTGGCCGGTTTGTGTTTGAGAGATTAGAGTGAAGCCTTGGGTTGCGGTCGACAACTGCAGCTTAACATTTCCCCTCCCTGCCTTTACCTGCTACAATGTCCTGAGAAATTAGGTGCTTTTTTTAAAAAAAAAAGTAAAAATATATATTCATAATTAAAAAAGAATGTAACAAACTTGATCTGCTCATTTGTAAATCTGTTCCTAATGTGTGGTGTTTTGAAGTACGCCTGTTTGCTGAAATGTTTAATAACTGTCATTTCATTGTTTTAATCTTTTTGAGCTAATAAACGTTTTGTTTTTGGAGTGATGTGAAAATTCAGAGCTCGAGCGGCCTAGTGTTGTCATGGTGACCGGCTGAGTTTGAGGCCTGGGGGGGGCAGTTTTTTTTTTTACCTTTTCCCCCCCCCTCATCCTGTTGGATTAAAGGCTGTATTACAAGGACAGGTTGTACAGACTGGGCTTGTATTCCCTCGAGTTTAGAAGATTAAGGGGTGATCTGATCGAGGTGTTTAAGATGATTAAAGGAGTTGATGGGGTCGAGAGAGAGAAACTATTTCCTCTGGTGGGGGGAGTCCAGAACAAGGGGGCAGAACCTTAAAATTAGAGCCAGGCCGTTCAGGGGTGATGTCAGGAAGCACTTCTTCACACAAAGGGTGGTGGAAATCTGGAATAACAACAGAAAATGCTGGAAAAACTCAGCAGGTCAGGCAACATCCGTGGAGAGAAATTAGAGTCGACGTTTCGGGTCTAACCCTTTTTCAAAACTGGAAAGGAAATGAAATAGATCGAAAGGCAGGGCTGGGAGAGAACAGAAGAAGTGAAGAGACATTAAGAGGTATTCAAAACCAGACGAGATGGTGACCGGACTAGTGGAGACAAAATGAAATGCGCTGGCAGAATGGGAGACAGCTGCCATGTGGGAGAGAGGGGGGGAAAAAAAGGCGGGGGGGAGGGAAAAACCAAAACAAAGGGGGTGGATATAAGATATAAGTTAAAATGTGATAGGGGCCGAGGTTATGATCTGAAATTGTTGAACTCGATGTCGAGTCCGGAAGGCTGTAAAGTGCCTAATCGGAAGATGAGGTGCTGTTCCTCGAGTTTTCTCTCTTCCCCCAAAAAAGCTGTTGAGGCCGGAGGGTCAATTGGAGCTTTCAACTCTGAGATATAGAATTTTGTTCTGAAATCTAGGGATGGCCAATAAATGCTGGCCTTGCGAGCAATACCCACAACCCAGGAATGGATCCCTCGTTGATGCGCTCACTCGCACACGCTCTCGTGCTTTACCCTGTGTGCGTGCTCTCTGGGTCACACGCTCTCGTGCTTTACCCTGTGTGCGTGCTCTCTGGGTCACACGCTCTCGTGCTTTACCCTGTGTGCGTGCTCTCTGGGTCACACGGTCTCGTGCTTTACCCTGTGTGCGTGCTCTCTGGGTCACACGGTCTCGTGCTTTACCCTGTGTGCGTGCTCTCTGGGTCACACGCTCTCGTGCTTTACCCTGTGTGCGTGCTCTCTGGGTCACACGCTTTCGTGCTTTACCCTGTGTGCGTGCTCTCTGGGTCACACGGTCTCGTGCTTTACCCTGTGTGCGTGCTCTCTGGGTCACACGCTCTCGTGCTTTACCCTGTGTGCGTGCTCTCTGGGTCACACGGTCTCGTGCTTTACCCTGTGTGCGTGCTCTCTGGGTCACACGCTCTCGTGCTTTACCCTGTGTGCGTGCTCTCAGGGTAAAGCACGAGACCGTGTGACCCAGTGTGCGTGCTCTCTGGGTCACACGGTCTCGTGCTTTACCCTGTGTGCGTGCTCTCTGGGTCACACGGTCTCCACTCGCTCTCCCTCTTAAAAGAGAGGATTCGCATTTCTCCAGCACCTTTCATGTCCTTGGGACGTCCCAAAGTGCTTCACAGCCAATGAATTACCTGTGAACTGTAGTCACTGTTACACAGTGAGCAGGAGTACAAAGGAGTGCGATGGAGGAGCAGATCTTAGTGATGCTGGTTGAAGGAGAAATATTGGCCCCAGGACACCGGGGAGAACTCCCCTGCTCTTCCAATAGTGGCCGTGGGATATTTTACATCCATCTGAGAGAGCAGACGGGGCCTCAGTTTAACGTTTCATCCGAAAGACAGCATCTCCGACAGTGCAGCGCTCCCTCAGTACTGCCCCTCCGACAGTGCGGCGCTCCCTCAGTACTGCCCCTCCGACAGTGCGGCGCTCCCTCAGTACTGCCCCTCCGACAGTGCGGCGCTCCCTCAGTACTGCCCCTCCGACGTGCCGCGCTCCCTCAGTACTGCCCCTCCGACAGTGCGGCGCTCCCTCAGTACTGCCCCTCCGACGTGCCGCGCTCCCTCAGTACAACTGACGGAAAGAAAGAAAAAACGAGAGGGGAGAGAGAATCAAATATCAGCTGTGGCTCAGTGGGCAGCACTCTTGCCTCTGAGTCAGAAGGTTGTGGGTTCAAGTCCCACTCCCGAGACTGGAGCACAAAATCCAGGCTGACTGGGCCAGGAGTTTATAAACAGCTCACACTGCAGAACTCGGAGCTGATACCTCACGGGGCCACGACTGAGTCTTCCTTATGCACCTCCCGCCAGACTATTTCAGCATCTGGAAAGAGGAACCGAGGATCTCTTGCTCGGCAGAACCTCCGCCTCTTGCTGTATCATCATTTGCTTTAAATACATCTTTATTTCCCTCCGCCCCGCAGCCCCCTGAGAGCTCGCAGCATGGAGGCAGCTCGTCAGGGCTGGAGGAACACATTGTCACAGCACTGAGACCCGAGCACAAAAATCGAGGCTAACGCCCCAGAGCCGGTACTGAGGGAGCGCCGCACTGTCGGAGGGGCAGTACTGAGGGAGCGCCGCACTGTCGGAGGGGCAGTACTGAGGGAGCGCCGCACTGTCGGAGGGGCAGTACTGAGGGAGCGCCGCACTGTTGGAGGGGCAGTACTGAGGGAGCGCCGCACCGTCGGAGGGGCAGTACTGAGGGAGCGCCGCACTGTCGGAGGGGTAGTACTGAGGGAGCACCGCTGTCGGAGGGGCAGTACTGAGGGAGCGCCGCACTGTCAGAGGGGCAGTACTGAGGGAGCGCCGCACTGTCGGAGGGGCAGTACTGAGGGAGCGTCGCACTGTCGGAGGGGCAGTACTGAGGGAGCGTCGCACTGTTGGAGGGGCAGTACTGAGGGAACACTGCACTGTCGGAGGGGCAGTACTGAGGGAGTGCCGCACTGTCGGAGGGGCAGTACTGAGGGAGCGCCGCACTGTCGGAGGGGCAGTACTGAGGGAGCGCCGCACTGTCGGAGGGGCAGTACTGAGGGAACACTGCACTGTCGGAGGGGCAGTACTGAGGGAGCGCCGCACTGTCAGGTGCCGTTTTTCGGATAAGATGTTAAACCGAGGCCCCGTCTGCTCTCAGGTGGATGTCAAAGATCCCACGGCACTATTTTGAAGAAGAGCGGGGGAATTCGCTCCGGCATCACAGAATGAGCTGGAGATCTGCTTGAATGAGTCTTGATGGGTTATTCCACAGGTGCCGTTCGCAGCCCTTCGATTGTTTACTGCTCCCTGTTTACTCGCACTGTGTAATGGCAGAGTCGAAGCTCTGGACTAATTACTGACTAACACAAACAGGTCTCTCAACAAAAGGGAACTAAATCCCTTGTTATCTGACTCTACATTACCCGCCCTCTATTAACTGTAATCTCATTCTGGCAATGTTCCTGAGCTCCTGATCCTCGACCAGGTCACACTCCTCCTCGCCGTTCTGTTACTTTCGATCAGGAGTTTTGGGAGTGCATTCCCACGATTGTTTCTGGGAAATCACCAGGGACAAGGAATAAAGTAACATTTTAAACAACTGGCTTGTGTTTAGGTATCGGCTGTGATTCGGTGGGCAGCACTCTCACCTCTGAGTCACGAGGTCATGGGTTCAAGTCCCACTCCAGAGACTTGAGCCCATAATCCTGGCCAACACTCCCGGTGCAGTGCTGAGTATTGCTATTTGCGGGAGCTTGCTGTGCGCAAATTGGCTGCCGCGTTTCCTACATTACAACAGTGACTAGACTTCAAATAGTACTTCATTGGCTGTAAAGCACTTTGGGACGTCCTGAGCTTGTGAAAGGCGCTATAGAAATTCAAGTCTTTCTTTCAACCGGTGACCTCTAAAGTAAATGTCACTGACCCTCTCTCGGGTCATAGTCATAGAGTCATAGAGTTTTACAGCACAGAAAGAGGCCCTTCGGCCCATCGTGTCTGCGCCGCCCATCCATCCCTGTCCAGTCTAATCCCATTTTCCAGCATTTGGTCCATAGCCTTGTATGCAATGGCATTTCAAGTGCTCATCCAAATGCTTCTTGAATGTTGTGAGGGTTCCTGCCTCTACCACCCTTTTAGGCATTGAGTTCCACATTCCAACCACCCTCTGGGTGAAAAAGTTCCTCCTCAAATCCCCTCTAAATCTCCTGCCCCTTACCCTGAATCTATGCCCCCTTGTTATTGACCCCCCTACTAAGGGGAAAAGTTCCTCTTTGTCTACCCTATCTATGCCCCTCATCATTTTGTACACCTCAATCAGGTCCCCCCTCAGCCTTCTTTGCTCCAAGGAAAACAACCCCAGCCTGTTTAGTCTTTCTTCATAGCTGAGGCGCTCCATCCCAGGTAACATCCTGGTGAATCTTCTCTGCACCCTCTCCAAAGCAATCACATCCTTCCTATAGTGAGGTGACCAGAACTGCACACAGTACTCCAGCTGTGGCCTCACCAGCGTTTTGTACAGCTCCATCATAACTTCCCTGCTCTTATATTCTATGCCTCGGCTAATGAAGGCAAGTATCCCATATGCCTTTTTAACCACCTTATCTACCTGTTCCGCTGCCTTCAGGGATCTATGTACATGTACACCAAGGTCCCTCTGACCCTCTGTACTTCCTAGGGTCCTACCACTCATTGTGTATTCCCTTGCCTTATTTGTCCGTCCAAAATGCATCACCTCGCACTTTTCAGGGTTAAATTCCATTTGCCACTTTTCCGCCCATCTGACCAACCCGTTTATATCGTCCTGTAGCCTGAGGCTTTCCTCCTCGCAATTTACCACCCCACCAATTTTCGTGTCATCTGCGAACTTACTGATCATACCTTTTACATTCTCATCCAAATCATTTATGTAGATCACAAACAACAAGGGACCCAGCACCGATCCCTGAGGTACCCCACTGGACACAGGCTTCCAGTCACAAAAGCAACCTTCGACCATCACCCTCTGCCTCCTGCCACTCAGCCAGTTTAGGATCCAACGCGCCAAGGCACCCTGGATCCCATGGGCTCTTACCTTCTTGACCAGTCTCCTATGCGGGACTTTGTCAAAAGCTTTACTGAAGTCCATGTAAACCACATCCACAGCATTTCCCTCATCCACCCCCCTAGTCACCCCCTCGAAAAATTCAATCAGATTTGTCAGACATGATTTACCCTTGACAAAGCCATGCTGACTATCCCCGATTAATCCTTGCCTCTCCAAGTGGAGACTAATTTTGTCCCTCAGAATTTTTTCCAATAATTTCCCTACCACAGATGTTAGGCTCACTGGCCTGTAATTCCCTGGTTTATCCCTGCTACCCTTCTTGTATAATGGTACTACATTAGCTGTTCTCCAGTCCTCTGGTACATCCCCTGTGGCCAGAGAGGTTCTGAAAATTTGTGTCAGAGCCCCTGCAATCTCCTCCTTTGCCTCCCACAGCAGCCTGGGATACATCTCGTCCGGGCCTGGGGATTTATCCACTTTTTGGCCTGCTAAAACCGCTAGCACCTCCTCCCTCTCGATGCTAATATGTTCAAGTATGTCACAGTCCCCTTGCCCGATTTCTATGTCTGCATCGTCTTTCTCCATAGTGAACACAGATGCAAAAAATTCATTTAAAACCCCGCCTACATCATCTGGCTCTACACACAGATTGCCACTTTGGTCCCTAATGGGCCCTACCCTTTCCCTGGTTATCCTCTTGCCCTTAATATACTTATAAAACATCTTAGGATTTTCCTTTATTTTGCTCGCCAGTGTTATTTCATGGCCCCTCCTCACCCTCCTAATTTCTTTTTTAAGTATGCCCCTGCACTTTTTATACCCCTCTAGGGCTTCTTCCGTCTTTAGTCTTTTGTAACTGCCAAAAGCCCCCCTTTTATTTCTAATGCATTTTTGTATATTCTCATCCTTGTTTTCAAATCCCTCCATGGCCTCGCCCCTCCCTATCTCCAACCTCCTCCAGCCCCACAACCCCCCGAGATCTCTGCGCTCCTCTAATTCTGCCCTCTTGAGCATCCCTGATTTCCAACGCTCCACCATTGGCGGCCGTGCCTTCAGCTGCCTGGACCCTAAGCTCTGGAAGTCCCTCCCTAAACTTCTCCGCGCCTCTCTCCTCCTTTAAGATGCTCCTTAAAACCTGCCTCTTTGACCACCTGTCCTAATATCTCCTTATAATAATAATAATAATTCAACTTTTTATTGTCATTGTACAATGCACAACGAAATGTGATCTTGCAAGCTCCCATGAGTCCAGTACAAATAACATTAAACGTAAATAGCACCGTCCTGGGAGAAGCAAAGCCGCTGCGTCTGTGCGCGCCGCCATTACATTTCCACCATTCCTCCTGTCCGACAATCTTCAGCCCAACGCCCGGGCCTGCTCACCAGCCGCCCCTCCCGGGGCTCCTTCCGTGACCTTCTGCACCTGGTCTTCCCTGATGGTCACCCCTCCAGGTACTAACCAGGCCTGGCTCTGCTTAGCTTCCAAGCCTTGCCAGTGACCCTGTCCCTAGTCCCAGGAACAGGGCTCGGTGTCAAATTTTGTTTGATAATCGCTCCTGTGAAGTGCCTTGGGACATTTTCCTACATTAAAGGCGCTATATAAATGCAAGTTCTTGTTGGTTATCTCTCTCTCCCCCTCAGTAACCCAGCAGTGCTGATTCAGTTGAAGTCCCCGCCCATCTAGGATCAGGTCCAGGAATGGAGCAGGGGTCCCGCCCTGATCTCCCTGGCTCAGTATCGATGCCCCGTTGGTCTAGCTCTGTGAAGGGCCGCTTTAAGACGCCGGGTGTTGCTGGGACTGCGGCTGAGAGATTAGCTGTGTCCCGTATGTGGGAGTCTCATTTTCCGGCAATCGGCCTCAGTAGCAATGTCCCGACATGCCACTGGGAGAGGCTCAGACTGCACAGCCCGCCAGCCTCGGGCACTGCCCTCAAGTGGACGTAAGGCCGACTGTCTGCTGTGCTCCAGCTCAGCCCGGCGGTGAGACCAGACCCGAGATTAGATGTGCTCACTGACCCGTGCACTCACCTGCCAAGTTACAGCTCCTTCAGGCCAGGGGCTCTCTCTCCCTCTCTCTGCCTCTCTTTCTTTCTCTGCCTCTCTCTCTATCTCTTTGTCTCTGTCGCTCTCTCTGGTTCTCTCTATATCTCTCACTCTAATTTTTTGTCTCTCTGTATCCCTCGCTCTATATCTCTGTGTCTCTCCAGGATGCACTGCAGCAACTCGCCAAGGCTTCTTCGGCAGCACCTCCCAAACCCGCGACCTCTACCACCTAGAAGGACAAGGGCATCAGGCACGTGGGAACACCACCACCTCCAAGTTCCCCTCCAAGTTACACATCAGCTTGACTTCGAAATATATCGGCCGATCCTTCATCGTCACTGGGTCAAAATCCTGGAACTCCCTCCCTAACAGCACTGTGGGAGCACCTTCACCACACGGACTGCAGCGGTTCAAGAAGGCGGCTCACCACCACCTTCTCAAGGGCAATTAGGGATGGGCAATAAATGCTGGCCTTGCCAGCGACACTCACGTCCCGAGCCACTTGAATGAAGCCCACATTTGCCAGGATATGGGCATCGATCGCCAGGTCCCTTCAGAGGGCAGTTCAGAGTCAATCATGTTGGT
Organism: Somniosus microcephalus; assembly: GCF_052327205.1. Classification (NCBI taxonomy): domain Eukaryota; kingdom Metazoa; phylum Chordata; class Chondrichthyes; order Squaliformes; family Somniosidae; genus Somniosus; species Somniosus microcephalus. Next base: position 234,361,218 of record NC_140996.1, read on the forward strand.
GTGGGACTGGAGTCACGTATAGGCCCAGACCGGGTGAGGACGGTGGGTTTCCTTCCCTGAAGGGCATCAGTGAACCAGTTGGGCTTTTACGACAATCCGACAGCTTCATGGTCACTTTTACTGAGAGCAGATTTTTATTTCCATGTCGCATCTATTGAAGGGACAGTAAGTAAACGCCTCATACCGTCAATTCATTGCACAATGTGTCCCTCAGTTATTTACCTCAAAATGTCATAAAGTTCAGGGTTTACGTTGCTTTCAGAAAATTCAGCAACCTCAGATTTCATAAGAACATGAGAAATAGGAGCAGGAGTCGGCCATTCGGCCCCTCGAGCCTGCTCCGCCACACGGCCCCTCGAGCCTGCTCCGCCACACGGCCCCTCGAGCCTGCTCCGCCACACGGCCCCTCGAGCCTGCTCCGCCACACGGCCCCTCGAGCCTGCTCCGCCACACGGCCCCTCGAGCCTGCTCCGCCACACGGCCCCTCGAGCCTGCTCCGCCACACGGTCCCTCGAGCCTGCTCCGCCACACGGCCCCTCGAGCCTGCTCCGCCACACGGCCACTCGAGCCTGCTCCGCCACACGGCCCCTCGAGCCTGCTCCACAACACGGCCACTCGAGCCTGCTCCGCCACACAGCCCCTCGAGCCTGCTCCGCCACACGGCCCCTCGAGCCTGCTCCGCCACACGGCCCCTCGAGCCTGCTCCGCCACACGGCCCCTCGCGCCTGCTCCGCCACAAGACCCCTCGAGCCCGCTCCGCCACACGGCCCCTCGAGCCCGCTCCGCCACACGGCCCCTCGAGCCCGCTCCGCCACACGGCCCCTCGAGCCCGCTCCGCCACACGGCCCCTCGAGCCCGCTCCGTCACACGGCCCCTCGAGCCCGCTCCGCCACACGGCCCCTCGAGCCCGCTCCGCCACACGGCCCCTCGAGCCCGCTCCGCCACACGGCCCCTCGAGCCCGCTCCGCCACACGGCCCCTCGAGCCCGCTCCGCCACACGGCCCCTCGAGCCCGCTCTGCCACATGGCCCCTCGAGCCCGCTCCGCCACACGGCCCCTCGAGCCCGCTCCGCCACACGGCCCCTCGAGCCCGCTCCGCCACACGGCCCCTCGAGCCCGCTCCGCCACACGGCCCCTCGAGCCTGCTCCGCCATTCAATAAGATCATGGCTGATCTTCGACCTCAACTCCACTTTCCTGCCCGATCCCCATATCCCTCGATTCCCCTAGAGTCCAAAAATCTATCGATCTCGGCCTTGAATATACTCAACGACTGAGCCTCCACAGCCCTGTGGGGCAGAGAATTCCAAAGATTCACAACCCTCTGAGTGAAGAAATTCCTCCTCATCTCAGTCCTAAATGGCCGACCCCTTATCCTGAGACTGTGACCCCTGGTTCTAGACTCTCCAGCCAGGGGGGAAACAACCTCTCAGCATCTACCCTGTCAATCCCCCTCAGAATCTTGTATGTTTCAATGAGATCACCTCTCATTCTTCTAAACTCCAGAGAGTATCGGCCCATTCTACACAACCTCTCCTCATAGGACAACCCTCTCATCCCAGGAATCAATCTAAGACTTTTCCGTGACGAGAATGAAAGGGATTGGAACTACAAACAGCAAGTCCCGGCCCGCTCCGTGAATGACCAGGAGACACAGAGGGAGGGTTCCTGAACCGCATTCTGGAGCCAAGATAGAGAGGGAAGGGGTTTGCCCTGTTTGACACTGACGCTAATCTATCAGGAGGAGCCACGTCATTAACTTAAAAAGATGCAATAATTGAAACGTAGAGCCGAGTATCTAAGCTGGGCCTTTAGGGAAGCGAGGGATACGGGGAAGTGGAGTTGAGGTCGAAGATCAGCCGTGATCTCATTGAATGGCGGGGCAGGCTCGAGGGGCCGAATGGCCGACTCCTCCTCCTATTTCTTATGTTCCTTGGGAGCTGCCGTGCTCCATCTCCCGCCCTCACGTGCACCTTGTTATTGAGTGAACGAGTGGACCTTGTAAGCAAGGCCTGGGCCACAGGACGGTGCACCAGAACAGGGGACAGCAGTGAGACCTGGGGCAGGGCACGAGGGACAAGGAACTAAGGAGAGTGCAGGGCAAGGTCTGAGTGGCAACTTCCCTATTCTGCCCCCAGTCACGAGACAGCTTCGGGGAACAGCTTTCTCTGCCTTTAATTCAGGGAAGCGACTTCATTCTGCTTCCGTTCCGTGTGAGAAGTATTTCGCTTAACCGTGAGCTGAATCTGCATGCCCAGCTACCAGCAATTCATGCTGGCCACATCCCGAGAAATACCGAGTTGGTTAATCTCAGCCTGTAACTCCAGCCTGAACCCCCCCCCCCCGCACTGCACAAGGTGCGGTCAGGCTGCCCAGTCGATGCTACTTTTAACAGGCCCCATCTCTCTCCCCATCTCCTTGGACTCCGGTTCCGTGTGAAGGTGACGACTCTGAACCACAGCCTCAGTCCGAGCTCAGCACCAACAATTCCAAACCACCCTCTGGGCTCGGACTCGATAAAGGGGAGGTTTCACAGAATGATAGAAATTACAGCCCAGGAGGCCATTCGACCCTCTACTCCCCAATCCACCAACCCCAGTTCCTAGTCTAATCCCACTCTCCCCCTCACTCCCCGTACCCTTTAATATCCCACCCAGTCTAATCCCACACTCCCCGCACCCTTTAATATCCCACCCAGTCTAATCCCACTCTCCCCCTCACTCCCCACACCCTTTAATATCCCACCCAGTCTAATCCCACTCTCCCCCTCACTCCCCACACCCTTTAATATCCCACCCAGTCTAATCCCACTCTCCCCCTCACTCCCCACACCCTTTAATATCCCACCCAGTCTAATCCCACTCTCCCCCTCACTCCCCGTACCCTTTAATATCCCACCCAGTCTAATCCCACTCTCCCCATCACTCCCCATTCCCTTTAATATCCCACCCAGTCTAATCCCACTCTCCCCATCACTCCCCATTCCCTTTAATATCCCACCCAGTCTAATCCCACTCTCCCCCTCACTCCCCACACCCTTTAATATCCCACCCAGTCTAATCCCACTCTCCCCCTCACTCCCCACACCCTTTAATATCCCACCCAGTCTAATCCCACTCTCCCCCTCACTCCCCGCACCCTTTAATATCCCACCCAGTCTAATCCCACTCTCCCCCTCACTCCCCGCACCCTTTAATATCTCACCCAGTCTAATCCCACTCTCCCCCTCACTCCCCGTACCCTTTAATATCCCACCCAGTCTAATCCCACTCTCCCCATCACTCCCCACACCATTTAATGTCCCACCCAGTCTAATCCCACTCTCGCCCTCACTCCCCACACCCTTTAATATCCCACCCAGTCTAATCCCACTCTCCCCCTCACTCCCCACACCCTTTAATATCCCACCCAGTCTAATCCCACTCTCCCCCTCACTCCCCGCACCCTTTAATATCCCACCCAGTCTAATCCCACTCTCCCGCTCACTCCCCGCACCCTTTAATATCCCACCCAGTCTAATCCCACTCTCCCCCTCACTCCCCACACCCTTTAATATCTCACCCAGTCTAATCCCACACTCCCCCTCACTCCCCAAACCCTTTAATATCCCACCCAGTCTAATCCCACTCTCCCCCTCACTCCCCACACCCTTTAATATCCCACCCAGTCTAATCCCACTCTCCCTCTCACTCCCCGCACCCTTTAATATCCCACCCAGTCTAATCCCACTCTCCCCCTCACTCCCCGTACCCTTTAATATCCCACCCAGTCTAATCCCACTCTCCCCCTCACTCCCGCACCCTTTAATATCCCACCCAGTCTAATCCCACTCTCCCCCTCACTCCCCGCACCCTTTAATATCCCACACTGTCTAATCCCACTCTCCCCCTCACTCCCCGCACCCTTTAATATCCCACCCAGTCTAATCCCACTCTCCTGCTCACTCCCCGTACCCTTTAATATCCCACCCAGTCTAATCCCACTCTCCCCCTCACTCCCCGCACCCTTTAATATCCCACCCAGTCTAATCCCACTCTCCACTCACTCCCCGTACCCTTTAATATCCCACCCAGTCTAATCCCACTCTCCCCCTCACTCCCCGTACTCTTTAATATCCCACCCAGTCTAATCCCACTCTCCCCTCACTCCCCGTACCCTTTAATATCCCACCCAGTCTTATCCCACTCTCCCCTCACTCCCCGTACTCTTTAATATCCCACCCAGTCTAATCCCACTCTCCCCTCACTCCCCGTACCCTTTAATATCCCACCCAGTCTAATCCCACTCTCCCCCTCACTCCCCGTACTCTTTAATATCCCACCCAGCCTAATCCCACTCTCCCCGCACCCTTTAATATCCCACCCAGTCTAATCCCACTCTCCACTCACTCCCCGTACCCTTTAATATCCCACCCAGTCTAATCCCACTCTCCCCCTCACTCCCCGCACCCTTTAATATCCCACCCAGTTTAATCCCACTCTCCCCTCACTCCCCATACCCTTTAATATCCCACCCAGTCTAATCCCACTCTCCCCCCCACTCCCCGTACCCTTTAATATCCCACCCAGTCTAATCCCACTCTCCCCCTCACTCCCCGCACCCTTTAATATCCCACCCAGTCTAAACCTACTCTCCCGCTCACTCCCCGTACCCTTTAATATCCCACCCAGTCTAATCCCACTCTCCCCCCCACTCCCCGTACCCTTTAATATCCCACCCAGTCTAATCCCACTCTCCCCCCCACTCCCCGTACCCTTTAATATCCCACCCAGTCTAATCCCACTCTCCCCCTCACTCCCCGTACCCTTTAATATCCCACCCAGTCTAATCCCACTTTCCCCCTCACTCCCCGTACCCTTTAATATCCCACCCAGTCTAATCCCACTCTCCCCATCACTCCCCGTACCCTTTAATATCCCACCCAGTTTAATCCCACTCTCCGCTCACTCCCCGTACCCTTTAATATCCCACCCAGTCTAATCCCACTCTCCCCCTCACTCCCCGTACCTGTTAATATCCCACCCAGTCTAATCCCCCTCACTCCCCGCACCCTTTAATATCCCACCCAGTCTAAACCTACTCTCCCGCTCACTCCCCGTACCCTTTAATATCCCACCCAGTCTAATCCCACTTTCCCCCTCAGTCCCCACACCCTTTAATATCCCACCCAGTCTAATCCCACTCTCCCCCTCACTCCCCGTACCCTTTAATATCCCACCCAGTCTAATCCCACTCTCCCCCTCACTCCCCGTACCCTTTAATATCCCACCCAGTCTAATCCCACTCTCCCCCTCACTCCCCACACCCTTTAATATCCCACCCAGTCTAATCCCACTCTCCCCCTCACTCCCCGTACCCTTTAATATCCCACCCAGTCTAATCCCACTCTCCCCATCACTCCCCGTACCCTTTAATATCCCACCCAGTCTAATCCCACTCTCCCCCTCACTCCCCGTACCTTTTAATATCCCACCCAGTCTAATCCCACTCTTCCCCTCACTCCCCGTACCCTTTAATATCCCACCCAGTTTAATCCCACTCTCCGCTCACTCCCCGTACCCTTTAATATCCCACCCAGTTTAATCCCACTCTCCGCTCACTCCCCGTACCCTTTAATATCCCACCCAGTCTAATCCCACTCTCCCCCTCACACCCCGTACCCGTTAATACCCCACCTACTCTAATCCCACTCTCTCACTCCCCGTACTCTTTAATATCCCACCCAGTCTAATCCCACTCTCCCCCTCACTCCCCGTACCCTTTAATATCCCACCCAGTCTAATCCCACTCTCCCCCTCACACCCCGTACCCTTTAATATCCCACCCAGTCTAATCCCACTCTCCCCCTCACTCCCTGCACCCTTTAATATCCCACCCAGTCTAATCCCACTCTGCCGCTCACTCCCCACACCCTTTAATATCCCACCCAGTCTAATCCCACTCTCCCCCTCACTCCCCGTACCCTTTAATATCCCACCCAGTCTAATCCCACTCTCCCCCTCACTCCCCACACCCTTTAATATCCCACCCAGTCTAATCCCACTCGCCCCCTCACTCTCCGTACCATTTACTATCCCACCCAGTCTAATCCCACCCTCCCCCTCACTCCCCACACCCTTTAATATCCCACCCAGTCTAATCCCACTCTCCCCCTCACTCCCCACACCCTTTAATATCCCACCCAGTCTAATCCCACTCGCCCCCTCACTCTCCGTACCATTTACTATCCCACCCAGTCTAATCCCACCCTCCCCCTCACTCCCCACACCCTTTAATATCCCACCCAGTCTAATCCCACTCTCCCCCTCACACCCCGCACCCTTTAATATCCCACCCAGTCTAATCCCACTCTCCCCCTCACTCCCCGCACCCTTTAATATCCCACCCAGTATAATCCCACTCACCCCCTCACTCCCCACACCCTTTAATATCCCACCCAGTCTAATCCCACTCTCCCCCTCACTCCCCACACCCTTTAATATCCCACCCAGTCTAATCCCACTCGCCCCCTCACTCTCCGTACCATTTACTATCCCACCCAGTCTAATCCCACCCTCCCCCTCACTCCCCACACCCTTTAATATCCCACCCAGTCTAATCCCACTCTCCCCCTCACACCCCGCACCCTTTAATATCCCACCCAGTCTAATCCCACTCTCCCCCTCACACCCCGCACCCTTTAATATCCCACCCAGTCTAATCCCACTCTCCCCATCACTCCCCGTACCCTTTAATATCAGCCAGTTTAATCCCACTCTCCGCTCACTCCCCGTACCCTTTAATATCCCACCCAGTCTAATCCCACTCTCCCCCTCACTCCCCGTACCTTTTAATATCTCACCCAGTCTAATCCCACTCTCCGCCTCACTCTCCGTACCATTTACTATCCCACCCAGTCTAATCCCACTCTCCCCCTCACTCCCCGTACCCTTTAATATCCCACCCAGTCTAATCACGCTCTCCCCCTCACTCCCCACACCCTTTAATATCCCACGCAGTCTAATCCCATTCTCCCCTCACTCCCCACACCCTTGAATATCCCACCCAGTCTAATCCCACTCTCCCCCTCACTCCCCGTACCCTTTAATATCCCACCCAGTCTAATCCCACTCTCCCCTCACTCCCTGCACCCTTTAATATCCCACCCAGTCTAATCCCATTCTCCCCTCACTCCCCACACCCTTTAATATCCCACCCAGTCTAATCCCACTCTCCCCCTCACTCCCCGTACCCTTTAATATCCCACCCAGTCCAATCCCACTCTCCCCCTCACACCCCGTACCCTTTAATATCCCACCCAGTCTAATCCCACTCTCCCCCTCACTCCCTGCACCCTTTAATATCCCACCCAGTCTAATCCCACTCTGCCGCTCACTCCCCACACCCTTTAATATCCCACCCAGTCTAATCCCACTCTCCCCCTCACTCCCCGTACCCTTTAATATCCCACCCAGTCTAATCCCACTCTCCCCTCACTCCCCACACCCTTTAATATCCCACCCAGTCTAATCCCACTCGCCCCCTCACTCTCCGTACCCTTTAATATCCCACCCAGCCTAATCCCACTCTCCCCCTCACTCCCCGCACCCTTTAATATCCCACCCAGTCTAATCCCACCCTCCCCCTCACTCCCCGCACCCTTTAATATCCCACCCAGTCTAATCCCACCCTCCCCCTCACTCCCCACACCCTTTAATATCCCACCCAGTCTAATCCCACTCTCCCCCTCACTCCCCACACCCTTTAATATCCCACCCAGTCTAATCCCACTCGCCCCCTCACTCTCCGTACCATTTACTATCCCACCCAGTCTAATCCCACCCTCCCCCTCACTCCCCACACCCTTTAATATCCCACCCAGTCTAATCCCACTCTCCCCCTCACTCCCCGCACCCTTTAATATCCCACCCAGTCTAATCCCACTCTCCCCCTCACTCCCCACACCCTTTAATATCCCACCCAGTATAATCCCACTCACCCCCTCACTCCCCACACCCTTTAATATCCCACCCAGTCTAATCCCACTCTCCCCATCACTCCCCGTACCCTTTAATATCACAGCCAGTTTAATCCCACTCTCCGCTCACTCCCCGTACCCTTTAATATCCCACCCAGTCTAATCCCACTCTCCCCCTCACTCCCCGTACCTTTTAATATCTCACCCAGTCTAATCCCACTCTCCGCCTCACTCCCCGCACCCTTTAATATCCCACCCAGTCTAATCCCACTCTCCCCCTCACTCCCCACACCCTTTAATATCCCACCCAGTATAATCCCACTCTCCCCCTCACTCCCCACACCCTTTAATATCCCACCCAGTCTAATCCCACTCTCCCCCTCACTCCCCACACCCTTTAATATCCCACCCAGTCTAATCCCACTCTCCCCCTCACTCCCCACACCCTTTAATATCCCACCCAGTCTAATCCCACTCTCCCCCTCACTCCCCGTACCCTTTAATATCCCACCCAATCTAATCCCACTCTCCCCCTCACTCCCCACACCCTTTAATATCCCACCCAATCTAATCCCACTCACCCCCTCACTCCCACACCCTTTAATATCCCACCCAGTCTAATCCCACTCTCCCCCTCACTCCCCGTACCCTTTAATATCCCACCCAGTCTAATCCCACTCTCCCCCTCACACCCCGTACCCTTTAATATCCCACCCAGTCTAATCCCACTCTCCCCCTCACTCCCTGCACCCTTTAATATCCCACCCAGTCTAATCCCACTCTGCCGCTCACTCCCCACACCCTTTAATATCCCACCCAGTCTAATCCCACTCTCCCCCTCACTCCCCGTACCCTTTAATATCCCACCCAGTCTAATCCCACTCTCCCCCTCACTCCCCACACCCTTTAATATCCCACCCAGTCTAATCCCACTCACCCCCTCACTCTCCGTACCATTTACTATCCCACCCAGTCTAATCCCACCCTCCCCCTCACTCCCCACACCCTTTAATATCCCACCCAGTCTAATCCCACTCTCCCCCTCACTCCCCACACCCTTTAATATCCCACCCAGTCTAATCCCACTCGCCCCCTCACTCTCCGTACCATTTACTATCCCACCCAGTCTAATCCACCCTCCCCCTCACTCCCCACACCCTTTAATATCCCACCCAGTCTAATCCCACTCTCCCCCTCACTCCCTGCACCCTTTAATATCCCACCCAGTCTAATCCCACTCTCCCCCTCACTCCCCACACCCTTTAATATCCCACCCAGTATAATCCCACTCACCCCCTCACTCCCCACACCCTTTAATATCCCACCCAGTCTAATCCCACTCTCCCCATCACTCCCCGTACCCTTTAATATCACAGCCAGTTTAATCCCACTCTCCGCTCACTCCCCGTACCCTTTAATATCCCACCCAGTCTAATCCCACTCTCCCCCTCACTCCCCGTACCTTTTAATATCTCACCCAGTCTAATCCCACTCTCCGCCTCACTCCCCGCACCCTTTAATATCCCACCCAGTCTAATCCCACTCTCCCCCTCACTCCCCACACCCTTTAATATCCCACCCAGTATAATCCCACTCTCCCCCTCACTCCCCGTACCCTTTAATATCCCACCCAGTCCAATCCCACTCTCCCCCTCACACCCCGTACCCTTTAATATCCCACCCAGTCTAATCCCACTCTCCCCCTCACTCCCTGCACCCTTTAATATCCCACCCAGTCTAATCCCACTCTGCCGCTCACTCCCCACACCCTTTAATATCCCACCCAGTCTAATCCCACTCTCCCCCTCACTCCCCGTACCCTTTAATATCCCACCCAGTCTAATCCCACTCTCCCCTCACTCCCCACACCCTTTAATATCCCACCCAGTCTAATCCCACTCGCCCCCTCACTCTCCGTACCCTTTAATATCCCACCCAGCCTAATCCCACTCTCCCCCTCACTCCCCGCACCCTTTAATATCCCACCCAGTCTAATCCCACCCTCCCCCTCACTCCCCGCACCCTTTAATATCCCACCCAGTCTAATCCACCCTCCCCCTCACTCCCCACACCCTTTAATATCCCACCCAGTCTAATCCCACTCTCCCCCTCACTCCCCACACCCTTTAATATCCCACCCAGTCTAATCCCACTCGCCCCCTCACTCTCCGTACCATTTACTATCCCACCCAGTCTAATCCCACCCTCCCCCTCACTCCCCACACCCTTTAATATCCCACCCAGTCTAATCCCACTCTCCCCTCACTCCCCGCACCCTTTAATATCCCACCCAGTCTAATCCCACTCTCCCCCTCACTCCCCACACCCTTTAATATCCCACCCAGTATAATCCCACTCACCCCCTCACCCCCCACACCCTTTAATATCCCACCCAGTCTAATCCCACTCTCCCCATCACTCCCCGTACCCTTTAATATCACAGCCAGTTTAATCCCACTCTCCGCTCACTCCCCGTACCCTTTAATATCCCACCCAGTCTAATCCCACTCTCCCCCTCACTCCCCGTACCTTTTAATATCTCACCCAGTCTAATCCCACTCTCCGCCTCACTCCCCGCACCCTTTAATATCCCACCCAGTCTAATCCCACTCTCCCCCTCACTCCCCACACCCTTTAATATCCCACCCAGTATAATCCCACTCTCCCCCTCACTCCCCACACCCTTTAATATCCCACCCAGTCTAATCCCACTCTCCCCCTCACTCCCCGTACCCTTTAATATCCCACCCAGTCTAATCACGCTCTCCCCCTCACTCCCCACACCCTTTAATATCCCACGCAGTCTAATCCCATTCTCCCCTCACTCCCCACACCCTTTAATATCCCACCCAATCTAATCCCACTCTCCCCCTCACTCCCCGTACCCTTTAATATCCCACCCAGTCTAATCCCACTCTCCCCCTCACTCCCCACACCCTTTAATATCCCACCCAGTCTAATCCCACTCTCCCCCTCACTCCCCACACCCTTTAATATCCCACCCAATCTAATCCCACTCACCCCCTCACTCCCCACACCCTTTAATATCCCACCCAGTCTAATCCCACTCTCCCCCTCACTCCCCGTACCCTTTAATATCCCACCCAGTCTAATCCCACTCTCCCCCTCACACCCCGTACCCTTTAATACCCCACCCAGTCTAATCCCACTCTCCCCCTCACTCCCTGCACCCTTCAATATCCCACCCAGTCTAATCCCACTCTGCCGCTCACTCCCCACACCCTTTAATATCCCACCCAGTCTAATCCCACTCTCCCCCTCACTCCCCGTACCCTTTAATATCCCACCCAGTCTAATCCCACTCTCCCCCTCACTCCCCACACCCTTTAATATCCCACCCAGTCTAATCCCACTCACCCCCTCACTCTCCGTACCATTTACTATCCCACCCAGTCTAATCCCACCCTCCCCTCACTCCCCACACCCTTTAATATCCCACCCAGTCTAATCCCACTCTCCCCCTCACTCCCCGCACCCTTTAATATCCCACCCAGTCTAATCCCACTCTCCCCCTCACTCCCCACACCCTTTAATATCCCACCCAGTATAATCCCACTCACCCCCTCACTCCCCACACCCTTTAATATCCCACCCAGTCTAATCCCACTCTCCCCATCACTCCCCGTACCCTTTAATATCACAGCCAGTTTAATCCCACTCTCCGCTCACTCCCCGTACCCTTTAATATCCCACCCAGTCTAATCCCACTCTCCCCCTCACTCCCCGTACCTTTTAATATCTCACCCAGTCTAATCCCACTCTCCGCCTCACTCCCCGCACCCTTTAATATCCCACCCAGTCTAATCCCACTCTCCCCCTCACTCCCCACACCCTTTAATATCCCACCCAGTATAATCCCACTCTCCCCCTCACTCCCCACACCCTTTAATATCCCACCCAGTCTAATCACGCTCTCCCCCTCACTCCCCACACCCTTTAATATCCCACGCAGTCTAATCCCATTCTCCCCTCACTCCCCACACCCTTTAATATCCCACCCAATCTAATCCCACTCTCCCCCTCACTCCCCGTACCCTTTAATATCCCACCCAGTCTAATCCCACTCTCCCCCTCACTCCCCACACCCTTTAATATCCCACCCAGTCTAATCCCACTCTCCCCCTCACTCCCCACACCCTTTAATATCCCACCCAGTCTAATCCCACTCTCCCCCTCACTCCCCACACCCTTTAATATCCCACCCAGTCTAATCCCACTCTCCCCCTCACTCCCCGTACCCTTTAATATCCCACCCAATCTAATCCCACTCTCCCCCTCACTCCCCACACCCTTTAATATCCCACCCAATCTAATCCCACTCACCCCCTCACTCCCCACACCCTTTAATATCCCACCCAGTCTAATCCCACTCTCCCCCTCACTCCCCGTACCCTTTAATATCCCACCCAGTCTAATCCCACTCTCCCCCTCACACCCCGTACCCTTTAATATCCCACCCAGTCTAATCCCACTCTCCCCCTCACTCCCTGCACCCTTTAATATCCCACCCAGTCTAATCCCACTCTGCCGCTCACTCCCCACACCCTTTAATATCCCACCCAGTCTAATCCCACTCTCCCCCTCACTCCCCGTACCCTTTAATATCCCACCCAGTCTAATCCCACTCTCCCCCTCACTCCCCACACCCTTTAATATCCCACCCAGTCTAATCCCACTCACCCCCTCACTCTCCGTACCATTTACTATCCCACCCAGTCTAATCCCACCCTCCCCCTCACTCCCCACACCCTTTAATATCCCACCCAGTCTAATCCCACTCTCCCCCTCACTCCCCACACCCTTTAATATCCCACCCAGTCTAATCCCACTCGCCCCCTCACTCTCCGTACCATTTACTATCCCACCCAGTCTAATCCCACCCTCCCCCTCACTCCCCACACCCTTTAATATCCCACCCAGTCTAATCCCACTCTCCCCCTCACTCCCCGCACCCTTTAATATCCCACCCAGTCTAATCCCACTCTCCCCCTCACTCCCCACACCCTTTAATATCCCACCCAGTATAATCCCACTCACCCCCTCACTCCCCACACCCTTTAATATCCCACCCAGTCTAATCCCACTCTCCCCATCACTCCCCGTACCCTTTAATATCACAGCCAGTTTAATCCCACTCTCCGCTCACTCCCCGTACCCTTTAATATCCCACCCAGTCTAATCCCACTCTCCCCCTCACTCCCCGTACCTTTTAATATCTCACCCAGTCTAATCCCACTCTCCGCCTCACTCCCCGCACCCTTTAATATCCCACCCAGTCTAATCCCACTCTCCCCCTCACTCCCCACACCCTTTAATATCCCACCCAGTATAATCCCACTCTCCCCCTCACTCCCCACACCCTTTAATATCCCACCCAGTCTAATCCCACTCTCCCCCTCACTCCCCGTACCCTTTAATATCCCACCCAGTCTAATCACGCTCTCCCCCTCACTCCCCACACCCATTAATATCCCACGCAGTCTAATCCCATTCTCCCCTCACTCCCCACACCCTTTAATATCCCACCCAGTCTAATCCCACTCTCCCCCTCACTCCCCGTACCCTTTAATATCCCACGCAGTCTAATCCCATTCTCCCCTCACTCCCCACACCCTTTAATATCCCACCCAGTCTAATCCCACTCTCCTACTCACTCCCCGTACCCTTTAATATCCCACCCAATCTAATCCCACTCACCCCCTCACTCCCCACACCCTTTAATATCCCACCCAGTCTAATCCCACTCTCCCCCTCACTCCCCGTACCCTTTAATATCCCACCCAATCTAATCCCACTCACCCCCTCACTCCCCACACCCTTTAATATCCCACCCAGTCTAATCCCACTCTCCCCCTCACTCCCCACACCCTTTAATATCCCACCCAGTCTAATCCCACTCACCCCCTCACTCCCCACACCCTTTAATATCCCACCCAGTCTAATCCCACTCACCCCCTCACTCCCCACACCCTTTAATATCCCACCCAATCTAATCCCACTCTCCCCCTCACTCCCCACACCCTTTAATATCCCACCCAGTCTAATCCCACTCTCCCCCTCACTCCCCGTACCCTTTAATATCCCACCCAATCTAATCCCACTCTCCCCCTCACTCCCCACACCCTTTAATATCCCACCCAATCTAATCCCACTCACCCCCTCACTCCCCACACCCTTTAATATCCCACCCAGTCTAATCCCACTCTCCCCCTCACTCCCCACACCCTTTAATATCCCACCCAGTCTAATCCCACTCTCCCCCTCACTCCCCACACCCTTTAATATCCCACCCAGTCTAATCCCACTCTCCCCCTCACTCCCCAAACCCTTTAATATCCCACCCAGTCTAATCCCACTCTCCCCCTCACTCCCCACACCCTTTAATATCCCACCCAGTCTAATCCCACTCTCCCCCTCACTCCCCACACCCTTTAATATCCCACCCAGTCTAATCCCACTCTCCCCCTCACTCCCCGTACCCTTTAATATACCACCCAGTCTAATCCCACTCTCCCCCTCACTCCCCACACCCTTTAATATCCCACCCAGTCTAATCCCACTCTCCCCCTCACTCCCCGCACCCTTTAATATCCCACCCAGTCTAATCCCACTCGCCCCCTCACTCTCCGTACCATTTACTATCCCACCCAGTCTAATCCCACTCTCCCCCCTCACTCCCCGTACCCTTTAATATCCCACCCAGTCTAATCCCACTCTCCCCCTCACTCCCCACACCCTTTAATATCCCACCCAGTCTAATCCCACTCTCCCCCTCACTCCCCGTACCCTTTAATATCCCACCCAGTCTAATCCCACTCTCCCCCTCACTCCCCACACCCTTTAATATCCCACCCAGTCTAATCCCACTCTCCCCCTCACTCCCCGCACCCTTTAATATCCCACCCAGTCTAATCCCACTCTCCCCCTCACTCCCCGCACCCTTTAATATCCCACCCAGTCTAATCCCACTCTCCCCCCTCACTCCCCACACCCTTTAATATCCCACCCAGTCTAATCCCACTCTCCCCCTCACTCCCCGCACCCTTTAATATCCCACCCAGTCTAATCCCACTCTCCCCCTCACTCCCCACACCCTTTAATAACCCACCCAGTCTAATCCCACTCTCCCCCTCACTCCCCTACCCTTTAATATCCCACCCAGTCTAATCCCACTCTCCCCTCACTCCCTGCACCCTTTAATATCCCACCCAGTCTAATCCCACTCTCCCCTCACTCCCCGTACCCTTTAATATCCCACCCAGTCTAATCCCACTCTCCCCCTCACTCCCCACACCCTTTAATATCCCACCCAGTCTAATCCCACTCTCCCCCTCACTCCCCGTACCCTTTAATATCCCACCCAGTCTAATCCCACTCTCCCCCTCACTCCCCACACCCTTTAATATCCCACCCAGTCTAATCCCACTCTCCCCCTCACTCCCCGTACCCTTTAATATCCCACCCAGTCTAATCCCACTCTCCCCCTCACTCCCCGTACCCTTTAATATCCCACCCAGTCTAATCCCACTCTCCCCATCACTCCCCGACACCCTTTAATATCCCACCCAGTCTAATCCCACTCTCCCCCACAGACTGGGTCAGGAAGGCAGGTTTCTTTCCCTGCAGGACATTAGTGAACCAGTTGGGTTTTTACGACAATCCAGCAGTTTTCATGGTCATGTTCCTGGAGGCAGCCCAGAAGTCACCAGATTTATTGAAAGAAATTTCACAATTTACCCCAGTGGGATTTGAACTCATGACTGAGTCTCGATAGTGTGGGCCACCAAAATATTCCACACGGGAGGCATCACAGTTGAGAGAGAGATGAACACATAGAGATAGAACGACACAGAGTCGAATAAAGCTACACGCGACAGAGGAAGAGATAGGGAGAACAGTCAAAAAGAGTGAGAGACAGAGCACAGAGGGTAAGAGACAGAGAGAGAATGAAAGAAAAAGAGAGCGATAAAAAGAGAGACAGACAGACAAAGAGACAGGCAGAGAGAGACAGACAGAAAGAGAGAGAGGGGGGAGAGTTAGAGAGAGGGAGAGATAGAGACACAGAGAGAGAGAGAGGGGGGAGAGAGAGAGACAGACAGACAGAGAAAGAGACAGGCAGAAAGAGAGAGAGGGGGGAGAGATACAGAGAGAGGGAGAGATAGAGAGAGAGGGAGAGACAGAGACAGACAGAGAGGGAGAGAGAGATAGGGAGACAGAGATAGAGAGAGGGAGAGATACAGAGAGGCAGAGAGAGAGAGAGACAGAGAGAGAGACAGAGAGAGAGAGACAGAGAGAGAGAGACAGAGAGAGAGATGCGGGCGGAGTGGTGCCTCTCAGCACTGCCTAGGCTGGTGAAGACTTCCTTCCGTTTTATGTAAACAAACTGCTTCTTACTGTTAACAATCATGAACCTGAAGCACACTGGGTGTGTCGCAGCCAGCAAGTGTGAGCGGACAGCGAGTGTGAGCAGACAGCGAGTGTGAGCGGACAGTGAATGCGCGCGGACAGTGAGTGTGAGTGGACAGTGAGTGTGAGCGGACAGCGAGTGTGAGTGGACAGCGAGTGCGCGTGGACAGCGAGTGCGAGCGGACAGCGAGTGCGCGCGGACAGCGAGTGCGAGCGGACAGCGAGTGCGCGCGGACAGCGAGTGCGCGCGGACAGCGAGTGTGAGTGGACAGTGAGTGCGAGCGGGCCGTGAGTGCGAGCGGGCCGTGAGTGCGAGCGGGCAGTGAGTGTGAGCGGACAGCGAGTGTGCGTGGACAGCGAGTGTGCGTGGACAGCGAGTGCGAGCGGACAGCGAGTGCGAGCGGACAGCGAGTGCGCGCGGACAGCGAGTGCGAGCGGACAGCGAGTGCGAGCGGACAGCGAGTGCGCGCGGACAGCGAGTGTGCGCGGACAGCGAGTGCGCGCGGACAGCGAGTGCGCGCGGACAGCGAGTGCGAGCGGACAGCGAGTGCGAGCGGACAGCGAGTGCGCGCGGACAGCGAGTGCGCGCGGACAGCGAGTGCGCGCGGACAGCGAGTGTGAGTGGACAGCGAGTGCGAGCGGGCCGTGAGTGCGAGCGGGCCGTGAGTGCGAGCGGGCAGTGAGTGTGAGCGGACAGCGAGTGTGCGTGGACAGCGAGTGTGCGTGGACAGCGAGTGCGAGCGGACAGCGAGTGTGCGCGGACAGCGGACAGCGAGTGCGAGCGGACAGCGAGTGCGTGGACAGTGAGTGTGCGCGGACAGCGGACAGCGAGTGCGAGCGGACAGCGAGTGTGCGCGGACAGCGAGTGTGCGCGGACAGCGAGTGTGCGCGGACAGCGAGTGTGCGCGGACAGCGGACAGCGAGTGCGTGGACAGTGAGTGTCCTCCACTGGGGAGGGCAGCCACTGGCTGATGGGACACACCCATCTATAACTAAATAAATGAAAGCATTCAGACAAAATGAAACAAACACACGACACCGCCCCGGTGATTTTTCTCCCGGGTGTTGTTCCCCGCAGTGTCCTGGAGATTAATCCTTAATTCCTGGAGACTCCAGGGCAATCCTGGCGGGTTTGCAAGTAACCCTATGAAGGGGTGTGTCACTGAAGGGCATTGTTGCTAATGTTTAATCCCCTCTCCCACGCTGCTACACACACACAATCCTCCAACATCAACAACCTACTTGGCTCAAAAAAAGCGCCATGGCGAAACTCAGGCCCGATATAACTGGATCAAGTCCTGGAGAATCCAAAAGATTTTAAAACAAATAAATCCGGGGATTTATCCCAGAGTGCCGAGAGAGACTAGGGGAAGGTTTGTGAGGCACTGGCAAAGAGGGAGTCACTGGACACTGGGGAGGTAGCAGTAGATTGGAAACAGGCTGATGTGCCCATATTCAAAAGGGACAAACCAACTCTGGCAACCACTGCAGATCTGTTCGTTTGACTTCCAGTCCATGTAAAATAATGGACTCGATTATCTGCAGTGGGCTATCTGTAGATCAATAAACCTGTTTAAAAATACTTGCATTTCTCCAGCGCCTCTCACGGCCTCTGGACGTCTCAAAGCGCTTCACATTCAATGAAATACTTTTTGAAGTGTAGTCACTGTTGTAATATTGGCCCCAGGGAGAATTCCCCTGCTCTTTGAAACAGTGGCCGTGGGATCTTTTACATCCACCTGAGAGAGCAGGCGGGGCCTCAGTTTAACGTTTTGTCCGAAAGACGGCACCTCCGACAGTGCTGCACTCCCTCGGTACTGCCCCTCCGACAGTGTGGCGCTCCCTCAGTACTGCCCCACCAACAGTGCGGCGCTCCCTTGGTACTGCCCCTCCGACAGTGCAGCGCTCCCTCGGTACCGCCCCTCCGACAGTGCGGCGCTCCCTCAGTACTGCCCCACCAACAGTGCGGCGCTCCCTCAGTACTGTCCCTCCGACAGTGCGGCGCTCCCTCAGTACTGCCCCTCCGACAGTGCGGCGCTCCCTCGGTACTGCCCCTCCGACAGTGTGGCGCTCCCTCAGTACTGCCCCACCAACAGTGCGGCGCTCCCTCAGTACTGTCCCTCCGACAGTGCGGCGCTCCCTCAGTACTGCCCCTCCGACAGTGCGGCGCTCCCTCGGTACTGCCTCTCCGACAGTGCGGCGCCCCCTCGGTACTGCCCCTCCGACAGTGCAGCGCTCCCTCGGTACCGCCCCTCCGACAGTGCGGCGCTCCCTCGGTACCGCCCCTCCGACAGTGCGGCGCTCCCTCGGTACTGCCCCTCCGACAGTGCGGCGCCCCCTCGGTACTGCCCCTTCGACAGTGCGGCGCTCCCTCGGTACTGCCCCTCCAACAG
Source organism: Somniosus microcephalus (assembly GCF_052327205.1). Classification (NCBI taxonomy): domain Eukaryota; kingdom Metazoa; phylum Chordata; class Chondrichthyes; order Squaliformes; family Somniosidae; genus Somniosus; species Somniosus microcephalus. The sequence goes on from NC_140996.1 coordinate 234,379,993, forward strand.
TGCGGCGCTCCCTCATAGAAACATAGAAGATAGGAGCAGGAGTAGGCCATTCGGCCCCTCGAGCCTGCTCCGCCATTCAATGCAATCATGGCTGATCATCCAAATTCAGTACACGGTCCCTGCTTTCTCCCCATACCCCGTGATCCCTTTAGCCTTAAGAAATATATCCAACTCCTTCTTGAATATATTTAATGTATTGCCTCTACTGCCTTCTGTGGTAGAGAATTCCACAGGTTCACCGCTCTCTGGGTGAAGAAATACCTCCTCATTTCAGTCCTAAATGGCCCACCCCTTATCCTTAGACTGTGACCCCTGGTTCTGGACTCCCCGACCATCGAGAACATCCCTCCTGCATCTAGTCTGTCCAGTCCTGTCAGAATTTTATAAGTTTCAATGAAATCCCCTCTCATTCTTCTAACTCCAGCGAGTACAAGCCCAATCGACCCAATCTCTCCTCATACGTCATTCCTGCCATCCCAGGTATCAGCTTGGTGAATCTTCGCTGAACTCCTTCCATGGCAAGAACATCCTTCCTCAGATAAGGCGACCAAAACTGCACACAATACTCAAGATGTGGTCTCACCAAGGCCCTGTATAACTGCAGCAAGACATCCTTGCTCCTGTACTCAAACCCTCTCGCTACGAAGGCCAACATACCATTTGCCTTCTTAACCGCCTGCTGCGCCTGCATGCTTACCTTCAGCGACTGGTGCACAAGGACACCCAGGTCTCGTTTCACTTCCCCTTCTCCCAATCCATTGCCATTCAGATAATAATCTGCCTTCCTGTTTTTGCCACCGAAGTGGATAACCTCGCATTTATCCACGTTATATTGCATCTGCTATGCTTTTGCCCAATCACCCAACCTGTCCAAATCATCCCGGAGTTTCTCAGCATCCTCCTCACAGCACACACGCCCACCCAGCTTTGTGTCATCTGCAAATTTGGAGATATTACATCTAGTTCCCTTGTCTCCATCATTAATATATATTGTGAATAGCTGGGGCCCAAGGACCGATCCCTGCGGTACCCCACTAGTCACTGCCTGCCACTCGGAAAAAGACCCGTTTATTCCAACTCTTTGCTTTCTGTCTGCCAACCAGTTCTCTATCCAAGACAATACCTTGCCCCCAATCCCATGTGCCTTAACATTACATGCTAATCTCTTATGAGGGACCTTATCGAAAGTCTTCTGAAAGTCCAAATACACCACATCCACTGGTTCTCCCTTATCTATTTTACCAGTTACATTCTCAAAAAATTCCAGTAGATTAGTCAAGCACGATTTACCTTTTGTAAATCCACGTTGACTTTGTCCGATCCTGTCACTGTTTTCCAAGTGCTCTGCTATTACATCTTTTATAATGGACTCTAGCATTTTCCCCACTACCGATGTCAGGCTTACTGGTCTGTAATTCCCTGTTTTCTCTCTACCACCTTTTTTGAATAGTGGGGTAACATTAGCTACCCTCCAATCCATGGGTACTGTTCCAGATTCCATCGAATGCTGGAAGATGATCAGCAAAGCATCAACTATTTCTAGGGCCACTTCCTTAAGTACCCTGGGATGTAGATTATCAGGCCCTGGGGATTTATCGGCCTTCAATCCCATCAATTTCCCCAACACCATTTCCCTACAAATACTGATTTCTTTCAGTTCCTCCCTTTCATCAGACCCTATGTTCCCCGGCATCTCTGGGAAGTTATTTGTGTCCTCCTTTGTGAAGACAGAACCAAAATATGTATTTAATTGGTCAGCCATTTCTTTGTTCCCCATTATAAATTCCCCTGATTCTGACTGCAAGGGACCTATGCTTGACTTCACCAATCTTTTTCTCTTCAGATATCTATAAAAGCTTTTACAGTCGGTTTTTATGTTCCCTGCAAGCTTACTCTCATATTCTATTTTCCCTTTCTTAATTAATCCCTTTGTCCTCCTTTGTTGAATCCTAAACTGCTCCCAATCCTCAGGTTTACTGCTTTTTCTGGCCAATTTATATGTCGTCTCCTTGGATCTTATGCTATCCCTAATTTCCCTCGTTAGCCACGGTTGAGTCACCTTTTTTGTTTTATTTTTATGCCAGACTGGGATGAACAAATTCTGTAGCTCATCCATGCGGTCTTTAAATGTTTGCCATTGCCTATCCACCGTCAACCCTTTAAGTGACATTCCCCAATCAATCCTATCCAACTCACACCTCAGACTATCGTAGTTTCCTTTATTTAAATTTAGGACCCTAGTCTCTGAGTCAACTACTTCATTCTCCATCTTAATGAAGAATTCGATCATATTATGATCGCTCCGACCCAAGGGGCCTCGTACAACAAGATTGCTAATTAATCCTTTCTCATTACATAATTGTGGTAAACCACTGTAGTTCACTGTGTTCACTTGTTGTTGTTGTTGTTGTTGTCGTTCACTCTTGTTTAACTGTTATGCCTGACTATGCCTCAGCTGACTCCGCCCTCGGCTACCGAGTATAAGGACGGCCGCATGGCAGCTCCAGGCATTCGGTCATCCACTAGAGGCATAGTCCTGATCTGTCTGAAGTGCAATTCAGTAGTTAATAAAAGCCTGTCGTTCTGAACTCTGCTCAGCCTCTTATTAGAATTGATAGCGCATCAATTTTATTAACTACTGAAAAAAAATTTAAAAAAATTATAACGATGCTGCAGATACTTAAGATCAAGTGCCTGGAACTCGACCCGCAAGAACCGGACTCGACTGCTAAGTTCTCGCACTGGCTGAACTGTTTTGAGTCCTTTCTGGCTGCATCCGGCGAGACCGTCGCCACCGACGCCGACAAGCTCAGGGTGCTGAATTCTAAAGTAAACCACCGAGCTTTTGCCCTTATCCGGGACGCTACGAGCTACCAGGGGGCTATCGACATTTTGAAGGAGCAATACGCACGCCCGGTCAACTATGTTTACGCAAGACATCTCCTGGGGTCTCGCAAACAACAGCCCGGGGAACCCACAGAAGCATACATACGGGCGCTGAAGGAACTCGGCCGAGCCTGCGAATGCAAGCAAGTATCAGCCACGGAACATACGGAGGAGCTCATCCGTGACGCCCTCGTTGCGGGCCTCAGGTCCACTCACACACGGCAGCGACTGCTGGAAAGTAGCAAGCTCGACCTGAAGAAGGCGATTTCACTCACCCTTTCGTTGGACGTAGCCCACCGGAACATGGAGGCCTACTCCCCGGACCGCGCGGCCACCTCATGGATGCCGCAGCCGCCGCCATCTTGGGACGCGGCGCCGCCACGGGCCCCGGCCTCAACTGCTGCAGCGATGTCCCGCCCGAGCCAGAAATGTTATTTCTGTGGCCAAACCAAACACCCCAGGGCGCGCTGCCCGGTGAAAAACGCGGTCTGCTCTGCCTGCGGTAAGAAGGGACACTACGTTGGTGTCTGCAGAAGTCAGAAGACCCCTACCTCCAGCAGCGCCGCGTGCGATTCGTGGGAGCGGCCATCTTGCCTTCCTCCAGCCTCGTGGGGATCGGGATCGTCATGGGCGCCGCCATTTTGTCCTTCTTCTCCGACTCCGCCATTTTGCCAACGGGCCCCCGACTCACCCACCGCCGCCTCACCGGGGTTCTACAGCGACGCTCCCGACTCCACAGCGGCCTCCATTATGCTGGATCAATCCAGACCCCATCAGCTAGCCAGGTCCACGATGGACATCCAGGTAAATGGCCGCGCCACAACTTGCCTTTTTGATTCCGGGAGCACGGAGAGCTTCATACACCCTGATACGGTACGGCATTATTCCCTCTCGGTCCGGCCAACGCGCCATCGGATCTCCATGGCCTCAAAATCTCACTCAGCAGACGTCGGCGGCTACTGCGTAGTGACCCTCTCGGTGAAGGGCTCCGTTTATAAAAATGTAAAGCTATTCGTCCTGCCACATCTCTGCGCTGCCGTTCTGCTGGGGTTGGACTTTCATTGTCACTTTAAGAGCGTCACCTTGACATACGGTGGACCTCTTCCCCCGCTCACTGTCTGCAACCAGCAGTTTTTAAATTGCCCGCCGCGCCCCACCTGTAGTCTCTCCACCCTCAAAATCACACCCCCCCCCCGTTCGCCAACCTCACCCGCGACTGCAAGCCTATCGCCACAAAGAGCAGGCGATACAGCACCGGGGACAGATCCTTCATAAGATCTGAGGTGACGCGGCTCCTGAAAGAGGGGATTATTGAGGATAGTACCAGCCCCTGGCGAGCTCAGGTGGTAGTCGTTAAGACTGGCAACAAGCAGCGCCTGGTCATTGACTACAGCCAGACTATCAACAAGTACACCCAGTTGGACGCATACCCTCTCCCCCGCATAGCCGACATGGTTAATAAGATAGCGCAATATCGCGTTTTCTCGACCATTGACCTCAAGGCAGCATACCACCAAATCCCTATCCGCCCCGAGGACCGCCAGTACACAGCTTTCGAGGCAAACGGCCGTCTTTTTCACTTCCTCAGGGTTCCTTTCGGCGTCACCAACGGTGTCTCCGTCTTCCAGAGGGAGATGGACCGGATGGTCGACGAGAATGTGTTACAGGCCACGTTTCCCTACCTGGACAACGTGACCATCTGCGGCCATGACCTGCAGGACCATGACGCCAATCTTGATAAGTTCCTTCGCACGGCCCAACTCCTAAACCTCACGTACAACAAGGAAAAGTGCATATTCCGCACAGCCCGCCTCGCTATCCTTGGTTGCGTGGTGGAACACGGAGTCATCGGCCCTGACCTTGACCGGATGCGCCCATTGATGGAACTTCCCCTGCCCCACTGTCTCAAGGCCCTCAAAAGGTGCCTGGGCTTCTTTTCCTATTACGCCCAGTGGGTCCCTCATTATGCGGACAAAGCCCGTCCACTTATCAAGTCTACCTCCTTCCCCCTGACGGCGGAGGCCCGTTCAGCCTTTCACCGTATAAAAGACGACATTGCCAAGGCCACCATGCACTCGGTAGACGAGTCCATCCCCTTCCAGGTGGAGAGCGATGCATCCGACTTTGCCCTGGCCGCTACCCTTAACCAGGCGGGAAGACCCGTGGCCTTTTTTTCACGAACCCTCCAGGGCTCCGAACTCAGACACTCCTCTGTGGAAAAAGAGGCCCAGGCCATTGTGGAGGCGGTGCGCCACTGGCGGCACTACCTGGCTGGAAAACGATTTACCCTGCTTACTGACCAACGTTCAGTCGCTTTCATGTTCAACAACAAGCAGAGGGGCAAAATCAAAAATGACAAGATTTTGAGGTGGAGAATTGAACTTTCCACCTACAATTACGACATCTTGTACCGGCCCGGGAAACTCAACGAACCCTCAGATGCTCTATCGCGAGGCACATGCGCCACCGCGCAGATCGATAGACTACGGGGTCTCCACAACGACCTCTGCCACCCGGGGGTCACCAGGTTCTTCCATTTCATTAAAGGCCGCAACCTGCCTTACTCCATCGAGGAGGTCAGGACCATGACCAGGAGCTGCCCAGTCTGTGCAGAGTGCAAGCCGCGCTTCTATACGCCTGACAGAGCAAACCTGATCAAGGCCACCCGCCCTTTTGAGCACCTGAGTGTCGACTTTAAAGGGCCCCTCCCCTCCTCTGACCGTAATGTGTACTTCCTCAACATAGTTGATGAGTACTCCCGTTTCCCTTTCGCCATCCCCTGCCCGGACACGACCACCGCTACGGTCATTAAATGCCTGCACAACCTCTTTGCTCTGTTCGGTTTTCCCAGCTATATTCATAGCGACCGGGGCTCGTCCTTCATGAGCAACGAACTCCGTCAGTACCTGCTCATGAGAGGTATTGCCTCAAGCCGGACCACCAGCTACAACCCCCGGGGGAACGGACAGGTTGAAAGAGAAAACGCGACGGTTTGGAAGGCGGCCCTCCTAGCCTTAAAATCTAGGGGCCTTCCGACCTCCCGTTGGCAGGATGTCCTACCTGATGCGCTCCACTCCATCCGGTCACTGCTGTGTACGGCCACCAACGCCACCCCCCATGAGCGAATGTTCGTTTTTCCCCGGAGGTCCACATCCGGTACCTCACTACCACACTGGCTGACGTCCCCAGGGCCCGTCCTGCTGAGGAAGCATGTAAGGTCCCACAAAACGGCTCCCCTGGTAGAGAAGGTTCACCTCCTCCATGCCAACCCCCAGTACGCCTACGTGGCATACTCGGACGGGCGGGAGGATACAGTCTCCATTAGAGATCTGGCACCCTCGGGGTCCACTGACCCGTCACCATTGCCCTCCACCACGACCCCCTTCGACACGGCCCAAAATTCAGTAGACCAAATTCTCACCCCTATCCATTCCACCCCAGTAGACGGCATGCCGCGACTCCAGGACCAGCCGGAGTCCACTCGCCCACCCAACACCAAAGGGGACGATACACCGGTGCCCGACCCCGCTCAAGACGCGTCGTTGGAAGCTGTAACATCGCAACCGTCGCCACGAAGATCTCGACGGCAAACGAGGCCACCCGACAGACTCGCCTACTCGAACTTTTGATACACTTCACCCCGCCGGACTTAATTTTAAACGAGGGGTGAATGTGGTAAACCACTGTAGTTCACGTTGTTGTTGTCGTTCACTCTTGTTTCACTGTTATGCCTGACTATGCCTCAGCTGACTCCGCCCTCGGCTACCGGGTATAAGGACGGCCGCATGGCAGCTCCAGGCATTCGGTCATCCACTAGAGGCATAGTCCTGATCTGTCTGAAGTGCAATTCAGTAGTTAATAAAAGCCTGTCGTTCTGAACTCTGCTCAGCCTCTTATTAGAATTGATAGCGCATCAATAATACCCAGTCTAAGATGGCCTGATCTCTGGTTGGTTCCTCAACATATTGGTCCAGGAAACCATCCCTTAAACACTCCAGGAATTCCTCCTCCACAGTATTTACTAATTTGGTTAGCCCAATCTATATGTAGATTAAAGTCACCCATGATGACTGCTGTGCCCTTATTGCACGCTTCTCTAATTTCCCTTTTAATGCCATCCCCAACCTCCGCATTACTGTTTGGAGGTCTATATACCACTCCCACTAACGTTTTCTGCCCCTTGGTATTTCTCAGTTCTACCCATACAGATGCCACATCATCAGAGCTAATATCCTTCCTTACAATTGTGTTAATCCATTCTTTAACCAGCAATGCTACCCCACCTCCCTTTCCTTTTTGCCTATCTTTCCTGAATATTGAATACCCCTGGATGTTGAGTTCCCAGCCTTGGCCACCCTGGAGCCATGTTTCCGTAATCCCAATCAAACCATATCCGTTTACCTCTATTTGCGCAGCTAATTCATCCACCTTATTACGAATGCTCCTCGCATTAAGACACAGAGCCTTCAGGCTTGTTTTTTTAACGCTCTTAGACCTATTAGAATTATTGTTTACTGTGGCCATGTTTGATTTAAGCCGTTGATTTCTCTGACTGCCACTTTTGTTTTTCTCCTTCCTTTCTTTTGCTTCTATCCTTGTTGCCCTTTCCTCTGTCTCCCTGCTCAGGTTCCCAACCCCCTGCCATCTTAGTTTAAACCCTCCCCCACAGCACTAGCAAACACTCCCCCTGGGACATCGGTCCCGGTCCTTCCCAGGTGTAAACCGTCCGGTTTGAACTGGTCCCACCTCCCCCAGAACCGGTTCCAATGTCCCAGGAATTTGAATCCCTCCCCCTTGCACCATTCTTCTAGCCATGTATTCATCTGAAATATCCTTCTATTTCTACTCTGACTAGCACATGGCACTGGTAGCAATCCTGAGATTACTACCTTTGAGGTCCTATTTTTTAATTTACCTCCTAACTCCCTATATTCAGCTTTTAGGACCTCGTCCCGCTTTTTACCTATATCGTTGGTACCTATATGCACCACGACAACTGGCTGTTCACCCTCCCCTTCCAAGATGTTCTGCAGCCGCTCTGAGACATCCTTGACCCTTGCACCAGGGAGGCAACACACCATCCTGGAGTCTCATTTGCGGCCGCAGAAACGCCTATCTATTCCCCTTACAATAGAATCCCCTATTACTATAGCTCTACCCCTCTTTTTCCTCCCGTCCTGTGCAGCAGAGCCACCCCTGCTGCCAGGAAGTTGGCTGCTGCTGCCTTCCTCTGGTAAGCCATCCCCCCCAACAGTACTCAAAGTGGTGTATCTGTCTGAGAGGGGGATGTCCACAGGGGACCCCTGCACTACCTGCCTGCGCCTAGTACACTGTCTGTTGGTCACCCATTCCCTTTCTGCCTGTCCAACCTTTGCCTGCAGTGTGACCAACTGATCAAACGTGCTATTCACGACGTCCTCAGCCTCGCGAATGGTCCAGTATGAATCCAATCGCAGCTTCAGCGCCACAATGTGGTCTGCCAGTAGCTACAGCTGGACACACTTCCTGCACACATAGTTGTCAGTGAGTTCCCACATAGTGCAAGAGGAGCATACCACGGCACCGGGCTGTCCTGCCATGACTTACCCTTTAATTAATTGCAATTAAATTAAATCAAATCTATCCTCTGCTCTGCGATTCCCGCCGACTCTTGCTCCGCACTGAAAGCCTTCTGAAAGTCCAAATACACCACATCCACTGGTTCTCCCTTATCTATTTTACCAGTTACATCCTCAAAAAATTCCAGTAGATTAGTCAAGCACGATTTACCTTTTGTGAATCATAGAAGAAACATAGAAGATAGGAGCAGGAGTAGGCCATTCGGCCCCTCGAGCCTGCTCCGCCATTCAATGAAATCATGGCTGATCATTCAAATTCAGTACCCTGTCCCTGCCTCCTCCCCATATCCCTTGATCCCTTTAGCCTTAAGAAATATATCCAACTCTTTCTTGAATATATTTAATGAACTGGCCTCCACCGCCCTCTGTGGCAGAGAATTACACAGGTTCACCACTCTTTGGGTGAAGAAATTCTTCCTCATTTCAGTCCTAAATGTCCTACCCCTTATCCTTAGACTATGACCCCTGGTTCTGGACTCCCGGCCATCAGAAACATCCTTCCTGCATCTAGTCTGTCCAGGCCTGACAGAATTTTATAGGTTTCGATGAGATCCCCTCTCAATCGTCTAAACTCCAGTGAGTATAAGCCCAATCGACGCAATCTCTCCTCATACATCATTCCTGCCATCCCAGGTATCAGCCTGGTGAATCTTCGCTGCACTTGTTGACTTTGTCCGATCCTGTCACTGTTTTCCAAGTGCTCTGCTATTACATCTTTTATAATGGACTCTAGCATTTTCCCCACTACCGATGTCAGGCTTACTGGTCTGTAATTCCCTGTTTTCTCTCTACCACCTTTTTTGAATAGTGGGGTAACATTAGCTACCCTCCAATCCATGGGTACTGTTACAGATTCCATCGAATGCTGGAAGATGATCAGCAAAGCATCAACTATTTCTAGGGCCACTTGCATAAGTACCCTAGGATGTAGATTATCAGGCCCTGGGGATTTATTGGCCTTCAATCCCATCAATTTCCCTAACACCATTTCCCTACAAATACCAATTTCTTTCAGTTCCTCCCTTTCATCAGACCCTATGTTCCCCGACACCTCTGGGAGGTTATTTGTGTCCTCCTTTGTGAAGACAGAACCAAAATATGTATTTCATTGGTCTTCCATTTCTTTGTTCCCCATTATAAATTCCCCCGATTCTGACTGCAAGGGATCTACGCTTGACTTCACCTCGGTACTGCCCCTCGGACAGTGCGGCGCTCCCTCGGTACCGCCCCTCGGACAGTGCGGCGCTCCCTCGGTACCGCCCCTCCGACAGTGCGGCGCTCCCTCGGTACTGCCCCTCCGACAGTGCGGCGCTCCCTCAGTACTGCCCCTCCAACAGTGCGGCGCTCCCTCAGTACTGCCCCTCCGACAGTGCGGCGCTCCCTCAGTACTGCACAGGAGTGTCAGCCTAGGTTATGTGCTCAAGTCTCTGGAGAGGGACTTGAACCCACAACTTTCTGACTCCGAGGCGAGACTGCTACCCACTGAGCCACAGCTGACACCCAGTTCACAGGAATCAGAGGAGATGATCCCACCTGACCAACATCCTCGGCTTCTTTGAGGAAGCCACATAATGTGACATATCGACTTCCAGAAGTTCTCGCAAAGTTCCATATGAAAGGCTTTTAATTAAACCCAAAGCTGTGGGAATGGATAAGAGGCTGGTTGATGTAAGAAATAACAGGCAGTGGTTGGAGGGGTAATGTCAGAGTGGGGGTTGAAATATTATGTAGGTGCCCCAGGGCTCAGCACTGGGACCACGAGTGCTTCGAATTTACATCAGTGATTTCATTCAGAAACCCAATGGAAATGGGTCAAAATTGGCGATGATACCAATTCGGAGGGGCAGTGAGATTAAAGGGGACGGCTCAGGAATTATACATTGAGCTGGACACAAGATGGGAGTGGCAGATGGATTTTATACAGACAAGCGTGATATGCTACACCAAGGAAGGAGAAATGGGCGCGATGTGTACGCCAGGAATGGTGCTGAAATTGAAGGTGGAGGGGAGAGAGATCCTGGATGCAGCAATCAACACAGCCAACAGGATCAACATCAGCTGAAGGCGCGGCCGCCAATGGTGGAGCGATTAAAATCGGGGATAGACAAGAGGCCAGAATTGGAGGGGCGCAGAGATCTCAGGGGATTGTGGGGCTGGAGGAGGTTACAGAGATAGGGAGGGGGGCGAGGAGGCCACGGAGGAATTTGAACACAAGGATGAGAATTTTTAAATTGAGGTGTTGCTGGACCGGGAGCTAATGTAGGTCAGTGAGCACAGGGGGTGATGGGTGGACGGGACTGGGTGTGAGTTAGGACACGGGGCAGTGAGCACAGGGGGTGATGGGCGAACAGGACTGGGTGCGAGTTAGGACACGGGGCAGTGAGCACAGGGGGTGAGGGGTGAACGGGACTGGGTGTGAGTTAGGACACGGGGCAGTGAGCCCAGGGGGTGATGGGTGAACAGGACCGGGTGTGAGTTAGGACACGGGGCAGTGAGCACAGGGGGTGATGGGTGAACGGGACTGGGTGTGAGTTAGGACACGGGGCAGTGAGCCCAGGGGGTGATGGGTGAATGGGATTGGGTTGTGAGTTAGGACACGGGGCAGTGAGCACGGGGTGATGGGTGAACAGGACCGGGTGTGAGTTAGGACACGGGGGCAGAGTTTTGGACGAGCTGAAGATTACGGAGTGTGGAGGATGGGAGGCCGGCCCGGAGAACGCTGCAACAGTCGGAGTCTGGAGGTAACAAGGGCATACAGCCAAAACGGCAGGATACAAGTCAGCGGAGGTAATGATTAAACAGTCGACTGCTCTGGTGAGGCTAAACCTTTGGGCACTGGGTCCAGTTCTGGTGGTTGAGACACAAGGGAGCCAGTCAAGAGCTGGAGGCAGTGCAGACAGGAACCACAAGGCTAACCCCCAGGCTCAGGGTCTGAATTATGAAGAAGGACTGGAGCTATTCAGCCTGGAAAGGAAGCATCTGCGAGATGATCTGATAGAGGGGATACACGATAGTTGGGAAAAGGATAAGGTTGGTCCAGAATATTACTTTAAACAGCGTGAGTAGGACAAGAGCACACGGGCTCAAATTTAGGACCGCAATCAGGACGTCGTTCTTCACGCAGTGAGCAATCTGTATTGTGCGCAGTTTTGGTCACCTTATCTGAGGAAGGATGTTCTTGCCATGGAGGGAGTGCAGCGAAGATTCACCAGGCTGATACCTGGGATGGCAGGAATGACGTATGAAGAGAGATTGGGTCGACTGGGCTTATACTCGCTGGAGTTAGAAGAATGAGAGGGGATCTCATTGAAACTTCTAAAATTCTGGCAGGACTGGACAGACTAGATGCAGGGAGGATGTTCCCGATGGTCGGGGAGTCCAGAACCAGGGGTCAGTCTAAGGATAAGGGGTAAGCCATTTAGGACAGAAATGAGGAGGAATTTCTTCACCCAGAGAGTGGTGAACCTGTGGAATTCTCTACCACAGAAGGCAGTTGAGGCCAATTCATTAAATATATTCAAGAAGGAGTTGGATATATTTCTTAAGGCTAAAGGGATCACGGGATATGGGGAGAAAGCAGGGACAGGGTACTGAATTTGGATGATCAGCCATGATCTCATTGAATGGCGGAGCAGGCTCGAGGGGCCGAATGGCCTACTCCTGCTCCTATCTTCTATGTTTCAATCAAGACTTGGAATGGACTCTGGGGCAGAATGGTGGAAGTAAAGACTCTCGGAGCCAATCGGATGCAGCAATGAGGGCGGGAACTGGGCTGTTCTGGATGTTTTAAGATGGGCTGAATGGCCTCCGTCATCTGTAGTTATCTAGGGAGGAGATCTGTGGCTGACTCCTGACTATCAGAGACTCTCACCCCCACCCACTCCTAAAATGCCAGCTGAGCAAAAAAAAACACGCACACACGCCCTCCCCGCTACACAAAGCGCAACAGGCACATTTTATTTGCTTTTAAATTTCAGTTCAAAATCCCAGCTCAGTCCCCGACCTGTTCGAGATGGATTCCGTCCGGGCAGTGCAGCAGGCGGGGTGATGTAGGGGATCCAACATCTATCTCTCACCTCGAGAACCACCTCACCCAGACTCTCTCACAAGTGTTTCAAAAATCCAGTCGCACTGTTAAAAAATAATTTGCATTTACCCCTCGATTAGATCACTGCTTAATCTTCTATACTCGATTCTATGCAATCTGTCCTCATGATTCAGCCCTTTCAGTCCTCCGGCACAGCAGCCCTTCCGAAAGAACAGAAAATGCCTCGGTGCTTAGAAATCTAAAAACATCCTCCCGATCTGAGACAGACAGAGAAAGAATCAGATGGCAGTGTGCTCAGAGTCCCCGACACCGAGGAAGAGAAAGAATCAGATGGCAGTGTGCTGAGAATCCCCGACACCGAGGAGAGAGAAATCAAAGATCAATTCGAATTAAAAACGTAAAACCACATCCTTGAACGGACTCCCAGATTGAGAGTGGAAATGAGCGATTCCCTGAGGCCTAACCAATTGGTTTGTGGTTAAAATACATGGAGGAAGTATCGATCGTGTCCCAGCGGGCAGTATAAAGGCTGCTTTCACACAGCGAGCCTCCCAGTCTCTCTCAAACACTCCTTTATCCTGTGGGACTGACAGAGGCGGCACTGTCACAGTGACAGTCACCACACTGCCGCCGTCCCCCTCCCCCACACTCGCCCCACCCCCATTTAATAGGCGACCTTCGACCCGCAGAGACAGCCCCTGCTTTGTGCCTCAGACAGGGATCCGACTGTCCAGTTCCCCCTGGACAGGGATCCGACTGTCCAGTTCCCCCCGAACAGGGGTCCAATTGTCCGGTTCCCCCCGGACAGGGGTCCGACTGTCCAGTTCCCCCCGGACAGGGGTCCAGGAGCCAGCCTCAGAATCTCTTGTCCTCGGGGGGAGTTCCGATCAGCAGCTCCTTGTTCCCGAAGTCCCAGTAAGCCGTCATGTGGAAGCCCATGTTCGACAGAACCACCAAATACTCCAGGAACGAGAAGATTGTGTAAACTGCGGAGAGACATCGGAAGCACAGGGTCAGAGGTCAGCTTATAATCAGGGTCAGAGATTTGCTGGGACAAAATACTGAATAAAAGTTATACTTTAAAGCATCTACGATGCCAGGATTCTGCCGGTGTTTTCCACAGAAACCACGG